>NW_027423778.1:702500-1302500 GCF_013202065.1 Cotesia typhae | reverse complement strand
TATTTTTCAGAGTATAAAGTCAAATATAAATTATTCGATTTTTTTGACCCACCCTATTAAACACGTAGGCAAAGTCTGTATTAATTTTTCTAGGAATTATTTCAGTTTGTTAATTTTATATCAATTAAGATCATTAAGATAATTTCAGTAAAATATTTTAGTAAAATCATCAGAAGTAAATATTAGTTAAAATCAACATAAATAATTTGGAACAAATTTCGATTGTGTAAAATAAAACAGAAGTAAAATTAGAATCAGAAAAGAATTGTCGAAATAATTGTTAAAATCATTTAGTTAAAAGTAGAAAATAAATCACTTATAAATTTTACTAGAAAAAAAATCGACAAAAGTTTGGGAGAGGGTCCGCCATCTTGTCTCGAGCTAAAAAGCTGAGTAAAGGACACACAAGGTCGAGACAAAAAATCTCAAGGCGTTATAAAGTTAATTTAATCTCTAAAATTAAAATAAAATGAATTTGAAGTTTCAAGCAACACAAAGAAAGTAAAATAAAGTAATTTAGTAAAAGTAAAATAAACTCAAGTATTCAGAGACCAATAAAATAATTTAGTCAAAATTAAATAAAATAAAATCAATTGACAAATTTTTAATTCCGAGATTAAAATTAAATAAATTAATTAGTAAACTCTGACTATATAATTTGGACAAAACGAAAACATATTAAATAAAATAATTTATAAAATTCGGCAAAGTTAAATTCAAATGAAATCAAATCAATTAGGATTAAAATGGTTGAGTAGAATTATATTAAAAAATTCCGACAAAATAAAATAAACAAAAGTAAAACAAGATAAAATAAATTTTTAAAATACTCGGACGTAGCGAATATTTTGTCGGCAGATTATTAAGACCTCTGTCGTCAGACTTTAATCTATTAATACAAGATACGAAGACTTCTTGGTATCAAATATTTATTGTTGTATTATTAAGACCACGGCAGTAAATTAGTTAAGAATTTTAAATCGGAAACTAATCACGTTAGGAATTTGTATTGGGAATGGATGGAAAATTTATTCAAGAAAAAAATTTGTAAATTGAAATTTAATTTGGATTTAGAAAATTTATTAATCAGATTCAATTTGAAAAATAAAAGTCAATAATAATCTTAGAAAAATAATTAATAAAGTATGAAAATTTTAATTAGTGTGTTTGAATGATAATAATTATATTGTGGGTGCGTGTGGAAAATTATGAAACTATGGAAAATGGAAATTATGGAAAATTGGAAAATGGAGGAAA
This sequence comes from Cotesia typhae, assembly GCF_013202065.1. NCBI lineage: Eukaryota > Metazoa > Arthropoda > Insecta > Hymenoptera > Braconidae > Cotesia > Cotesia typhae. The sequence goes on along the minus strand of NW_027423778.1, from coordinate 1,301,243 downwards.
ATACTTAGAAACGGCGATATGGTCGCTCCATAAGAGGGTATCATCGGGAATGAGAAACTATGATAGAAACCGCGGTATGGTTGCTCCATAAGAGGGTTTCGTCGGGATTAGGAACTATGATAGGAAACCGTCGTCTAAACGGGAATAGGACTTAGAATTAAGTGTTAATTAATTGTAAGGGGATCGTTATTGTAAATGGGGTTGGTTAAATAAAATTTCTTGTAAAATGAATTTCTTTGATAATTCGTGTTTCCTTGCTAGCAATCTCTTACGACCCTGCAGAACTTATTCCATGCTCTGATCCAGTTTCTAGATACTGTGTCTAAAAATCCAGTGGCGCCCTAAATAAATTAAGGGGTGACCAAAGAGAACGAGTAGACTTGGTAGCAGCGTTTCCCACCGTTTCAAAGTATAGAATAAAATATTTGTAAATTTCATTCGAAAAAAAATCATCAAAAATTGTGCGACAGAGACGCAAGACCAAGAGAGAGAGAGAGAGAGAGAGAGAGAGAGAGTCGGCTACCTTCCCGCGTTCAAACACTGAGTAGAGGACACTTAAGGTTGAAACTAAAGTATTAGTTGAATTATAAAATAAAATAAAATTTCTCAGCTTACAACGAAATAAACGTTTGTCATAATTTTATATTTACAAGGGAAATAAAATTTAGTAAAATTTTACGGTTCAAAATGGCTTGAATTAAATGAAAATAATTTACACAATAATTAAGGTTACTCAAATATCGAAATTAAATTAACTTGGACTGAAAATAAATGGATAACAATTTATTTTATAAATTTTCGGATTGGACAAAATAGGATTAATTCAAGATACAAGAAACTCTTGGTATTAAATCATTATTGTTGTAATATTAAGAACTTAGAAGAATATTAAGTAATTCCGATAAGGAGTTTTTGCCTACACCTGAACAACCAAAACACTATCTCATTACTTCAGAAGATTTTAACGATCTAATTAGAGATTTAAATTTGCCAAAAAATAAAGCAGAGCTTCTAGGCTCTCGGTTAAAACAGTGGAATTTGCTTGATGATGTTAAGATCATGGATCAGCGGACTAGGCATGAAATGTTTGCAACGTTTTTCACGAAGGAAGATGGACTTTGTTTTTGTAATGACATTAAAGGTATGTTTGAAGCAATTGGCATACCCTGTATCCCTAGCGAATGGCGTTTATTCATTGACAGCTCTACAAAAAGTTTAAAAGCAGTTCTATTGCACAACGGAAATAAATTTCCGTCTCTTCCAATTGCTTCACTAGTACATCTTAAAGAAAATTATGAAAGTGTCAAAATTTTGCTTGAATCTGTAAAGTATCGTGAGTATAACTGGGAGCTGATTGGAGATTTTAAAATGGTGGGATTTTTAATGGGGCTACAGGGTGGATATACAAAGTATCCGTGTTATTTGTGCTTGTAGGATAGCAGAGCGGATTCTAAACACTATATTCAACGGTCATGGCCTGTAAGAACAGAATTGTGTGTCGGAAAACAGAACGTCAAATTTGAGCTGATTGTTGAAGCGGAAAAGGTGTTAATGCCGCCTTTGCACATTAAGTTAGGGTTGATGAAACAATTTGTTAAAAAACTAGATGAAACTTCAGAAGCTTTTGGATACTTAAAAAAATTTTTTCCGAAGTTATCGGAAGCAAAGGTTAAAGCTGGGGTTTTTGTTGGTCCGCAAATAAGACAGATTTTCGCGGATGAACAATTTCCAACGTTGCTGAATCGTACTCAAAAAGCAAGTTGGAACAGTTTTAAAGCAGTAGTTTCTGGATTTTTAGGAAATAATAAAGCTGAAAACTACGAAAAGTTAGTTGAGGATATGCTTACAAATTTTAAGGCCATGGGCTGCAGGATGTCATTAAAAGTACATATGCTGCATGCTCATTTGGATAAATTTAAAAACAATATGGGAGCCTATTCCGAAGAGCAAGGAGAACGTTTCCATCAGGACATCATGAATTTTGAACAACGCTATCAAGACCAATACAATGAAAACATGATGGGCGACTATATTTGGGGTTTATTGAGAAAAAGTAGCTATGAACATAAAAGAAAAAGTAAAAGTGTGCACTTTTAAGTTATTTTCCACTTTTCTGTAAGCTAATTTGATAGTAAAACTTAATAAAAATAATAAACATTTTTATTTCAATAGTTTTATTTTCAATCAAAAATTAAAATCCGAGATTTATAAAAATTTCGTTCAATCAGTCTTCTAAGCACAAAAGCAAAGTTTTTCATGCCATATATTTTTTTTCCGTCTTATTACGACCTAAACTACCGAAATTTAATGCTTTGCAATCAAAGTCAAATTTCATGTTGACCCGTGTAATTCTCAAGAAATCGGGAAGTCATTGGGTACACACCAGTTTTCGAAAATCGAGTTCTCGTCAGATCTCCGCTTTTTAAGATGGTAAGAAGATAATCTGACTGTTCTTACGAGGATGCCTCTTCCTTGTCACGGGAATTTGATTTCAATTCCCGCGTTTTCTTCTCCCAGGCTGGTTGCTGGTAAAAGTGCCGTCAGGGTCAGCCACATACTGGGCACCAGCTCAGCTAGTCCCCTTCTTATAAGAACATAATTAATATTGTATTATTTTATCGGTTATCAGACGTCGACGGTGAAGATTTATCATTTATTTTCATTATTAAAAGCATTCTCGGGGATTACTCGATAGCCGCAAAGCGCGCATGCGTGAAGTTGTGCCCGGAACTTTTGGTAAATTTTTTTATAGAATTTATTGTCAATGCAACACACCAACAAAATTCACTGATTTTGACTTACCTCGTGGCGTAACAACACGAGAAAAAGTAGGGCCACGGAAGGAGAGATCAGTCTGGCGGTAACCCGTATAACGTGCACATGTTTTCTTGCTTTGGTATCAAAAACGTAGATAAATTAAATTATATTCTCATCGCCAGTTGTGATTACTGTTAAAATTATGCGAATACGTTACTTCAGCGTCAGCGATCAACAACTCTCGTGAAAGCTGAATTTGGGTGAATCTCAGCGCTTGTTAGGATTGCGTTCTCTCGGTTGTACCGGCACCGACGACGACGGTGAGGTGTGCTTGTGTGACTCAGCACGTGGTCGAATTCCAAAGCCATTGGTATTTTTTTGTGTTACTGATTGCATAAATGGTAATGACGTTGTCATATCTAAGAGTATATTAATAAATTGCGTATCGTTAAACTTTTGAGATTAAGTTGTAAAAGCTGACGCTGGTGATGCGTATGAAGAATTCGGCACACAAGAAGTAGATAAATTAAAAGTCTTTAGCGACTAAATAAATAAATCATTTGTTTAGCGAAAATTATAGAATAAATTGACATTCATGAAATTACAAGCAATATTTATCACATAGGTGACTCATATAGAAAAAAAAAGAAATTATTGTCATTATTAATTAAGTTTAAGTTTTTCAACTTCCCGCTAAGAAAATCGAAGATTTTCAAAAATTGAGAAGTTATTGTTTTCACCCCGTTTTGCCAAAATCGAGTTTTCATCAGATCTCGACGTTTTAAGGTCTCAGGAAGGTTCCCTGACTACTCTCGCGATGCTGTGTGTGTGTGTGTGTGTGTGTGTGTGTGTGTAGATTTTTGAGCTAAAAGAGCTCAAAAGCGTGTAGCAAATCTATTCTATATCTGGACAGCTTAAAATAGCTGTCAAACTATGTTTTTAAGCTCGAAAAGCCCACAAACTGTCAGGTCAAATTTGAAGCTTTTTGTGTATAAAAATTAACGGAAAGCTTTCGGTATGGCCTGTAACGTCGACTGTTTAACTGATTTCTTACATTTGTAGACCTCTGCTCTGGATAAACTGTCGTCTTTGATAACTCATAATGAATTAAGATTTACTTACAAGGATTTGGCTATTTGTCTGACCGTCGCAAGTTTTATTGAATTCACATGATAACTCTTTTGGAAATAATGTAAAGACTCTTGTACTTTTCCTTCTTTCTTCAATAACATACCCTGTAATAAGAAGTTATTGGAGTTTTATTTGAGCATTTATGATAATTTTATTGCATTCCGATTCCATCGAGTATGTTTCTTTGCTACACATGTAATAACCCAATGGTAAAAGTTGTTGCAATAATTTGAAAAATATAAATAATCCATCGTTAAGAATATTAATTTTCCGTTGAATAGGTTGTTACTCTTCATTGTTCTCGATAATTTTCAACGTCTCACAAGAAAAAAAATCTAAAAAATTGTTGACTCTGCAAGCCATTTCTGGAACTTCTTGCTAGACGGGCTTAAAATGCTCGGAAAGTTGTTTATTTAAAACTTTTGAGCTCTTCGAGCTTAAAAGTACCACTTCAACACTTTTTTTTAGTGATTTGAGCTTATAAATTAAATGGTTGTAAATAATTGGCGAATCACTCACCGCTAAGGAATCTCTGAGAACCCGGGACACGCGCAGGTCTGTATAGTGATGGACCTCAGAAATCGCGACACTTCGCGAGAATAGTCTTGAACCTTGACGCTATGCAACGAAAGCTGCGAAATTCATCGAGTCTTATGCCGAAGCAAGTCCAAAAATGGCAAAAAGTATCTGAATTGCACCATCAAGGCAAGAAAAATGACGCTCTGGAAAGGAATGAGCAACGACTTTGATCAACATATCTAGAGCAAAGCTTACTAAATAGTCGTCAAGAAACTTAGAAAGGTTTTACCAGAAGCGTCAAAAATCCCGGCTATGATAACCAGCACTAAAGTGAAGCTGCTTGCCAAATATCTATTGTAAAAAAATAGAAACTACGCTAATAATGAAGTTTTATCTTTCAATTCACGAACTTACAAGATGCAGTCAGGACCCTCAAGCCAAGAAAGGCTACTGCTAAATTCATAAAATTTATCCCTTATAACTGGCATCTTTGGTACCGTCTTGAAGCACTGGAGACTGGTTTCAATCGATAAACGAAAGGAGACCCCCAAAACATATTCATTTTTCAGGCCGCTCTGCCAGATAGACTGCGCCGGAAAACTACTTGAATAGGTTATTCAAACGAGGCTTTAAAAAGACATCGATAGCGGAGGCGGCTTTGCCGAACTTATTTTTGAAAATAGAGCGATCGACGATCAGCGCGATTAAGACGGTCATAGAGATTATAGCCGAAGTGGGATCTGGTGACCTCAAATCGCATAAAGAAGTTTGATAAAACAATATTTTTTGAATACTCAAAAAGAATTTCAAAGCATTAATTAATCGAACTAATTTCGGAGTAATTCCAAAAAAACACGCTTTTTCTGGTTTTCTTTCGTTCACAATATCTCTCGTACCAATCAACTGATTTTCGGGTTCTTGACAGTGATCGACGCAGATTTTAAAGTTTTAACCATTATTATATTTTATCAAGAACGATCCAAAAAGAAATTTCGAAGTTATGTTAAAAAATTAGGAAAACGGTTGAGCCTGAAGGCCATCTCTGCAAATTTCCTCCAATTCCATACCTAAACGCATTGAAATTGCACTTATGACGTTTCTGAGCTCTTCGAGCAGAGAAATATATTTGTTTTGGGTTATTAAAGTTGAGCCGTGCAATCCAAACGGAGAAATAATATGACCGCCAGACAGAGTGCCACGGAAAATCAAGAAGGACCGATCCCCGAAGCACCCACGCTTTTTCTAAAATAACATACATTTTTTTCTATTTACGCTATTATTAATCTATATTTATTGAAATTTTTAACATTATTTGTAATTTTAATTTATTTAAACTTATTTTCTATTTTTCTAGTTCAGTTTTCTATAATAAGCGTGGTTTTTAATTTTTCTAAACTATTATTTTTTTAAATATTTCAATTTTGATGGTGGATTTTTGTAATCACTATAAATATTAATATTTTCGCAGAGCAAATAATTATTCTTGAGTCAAATTTCATGCTCTAAAATAAATGGTCTCCCATCATTTTTATATTAAATTCACTCTTTTTAAAGTTATTCGGCTTCAAAATTAAATTTAAAAGTCATTAACCGTTCATGTTGCGTTAGACATAATGGGTTCCTTTAATTTCACGAATTTGAGACTTGAATGGTTAAAATGATTTTTTTTTTGGCAGTTCGTTTGATTTTTTAAAAAGAAATCAACATTTATCAAGATGTCATCTCAATAAAATCATTGTTTATTAACGTAATTTTATTTTTAACATATTTAATTAACTACAATATTTAAAAAAATTTGACTTTTCAATATATAAAAAAGAGATCGGATCTCGATTCACAGCGAGGAAGAGACTAAAAATATCGGACCTTATTTCACAGCTAAAAACATTTTGTGATGGTAAACTAATTTGTTATAAGTATTTTTTGTTAATTTTTATTTATATGTTAATTAATTCAGCCATTCGTGAGTTTTAGCGAGACAAACGAACAGCAATTGATTTTTATATGCACAGATTGAAAAGTTAATTTTTTTTATTATTGTATTTAATTAATTATAGTGAAAATAAATTTATGTTCATAAGCAATAGTTTTATCAAAAAAATACCCTGATTAATGTTGATTCTAAAAAAAAAATTCAATGATCTACCGAAAAGAAAAGTATTTTTACTCTTCAAGTCTTAAATTCGTCAAAAAAAAGAAACCAATTATGTCTAACGCAAGATTAACAGTTAATTATTTTTCAATTTAATTATAAAGTTCAATAACTTTGAAAGAGGTGAATTTGATGAAAAATGATAAGATATCTTTTTCGTAGAGGTAGTGGCAGGATGGCCGAGTGGGCTAAGTCATTATATTGTTAGTTCGTTCGTACATCATGTCGAGAGGTGAGGGTTCGAGGCCCGATGGTTGAATAGTTCCAACGCCAACCGTCGGGGGTCGCTCCGGTAGCCGACTTGTACTGGCATGGGTTTTCTCTGTGGTTTCCCCATGTCACTATTCCAACAGCCATTAGAAAGAGGTGAGGAATAGGGTAAATGCAGTATAGGAAGCACAAGTCGGTCCACAGCCGCAAGAAATACCCAGTTATTATAAAAAATTTGAATGCAGGAAAAAGTTTGAACGCAGTAAAGTGATAAAATTGTAATAGAGCAGTTCTGATACTGTTGTACAATGTAAAAAATCATTACTAGTACATCTTTTTCGTAGAGAGTGAAATTTTACTCAAAAATAATTATTTGCTTTGCAAATATGTTGATATTTATGGTTGTTACAGAAACCTAGAATCGAAACTAGAAATTTGAAATAATAAAGCATGTTTAAGGATCAATTACAAGGAAATGATTCGTTCTATGTCAATTTACTAAGAGGGCTATTTTGTAGAAAATTGTATTTTCTTCAAGGATATAATATGGAAAAGTTCTTTCAATTGATGATGTACTACTTTTGTGTGAAGAATGCAGTAACTATCAAAAAACTAATAGTCGTAACGATACACCCCTTAATATAATTATTAAGGACTCAAACTTTCACAATAATTTTTTTTATCCCTACAACTATATGTATATATTTTGTAACAGGCCATTTTGAGCGCCACCTGTTAAGATTCAATCTTTCAAAGTTAATTTAAGTAAAATTTGGAGTTATTTTCTTTTTTGTCATTCATTGGTTGTATTCGCCGCGACCGAGTCGCCCTTACGTAAATTAACCGAAAAAGCTCGATTGCGCGCAAAATATTACGTCCTAATGTTGGTCAGTAACAATTCTATCAGTTCCTTAAATTCGAGACTAACCACTTAAGGTTATATGACTCAGGAGGCGGATGTGTCAGGCACAGCAGATGTGTTAAGAACACTTAGAGAGAAAAATAAAATAACAAAAATAAATATATGTAGTAAGAAATGTACCTGTCGTTTGCAGTTGAAGAGACGACTGTTCGTTGATGCGAATTTATGATTATATTTATTTTAATCGAAAGGATGAGTGAAGGTTTATTATATAAAAATTAAACACTAATTATTCTGGTTTGTGATTCATTTAAATTTTAATGTACACTGTACGTAATTAACTGGTTGATGATTTGACTGAATAACTAAACTTTGGGAATTGTTAATGAGAGAAGGTTATGGTTGTATCAAATAATCTTCTTGACTGATAGGCGATCGCTGGGATTCAATATACTTTATAGACTTGTTACCCCCTTATCCCCCCTGATAGTCTGACTCCGCTCTTCTAACTCTTTTCGTGGTGTGAACGTTTCCGAAATTGTATTTCGATGTGACAGAAATGTGGTCAGAAAATAATCTCTTTAATGTATTGTCGCGGATGTCACATAAAGTTTAAGTAGTTGACAACTAGAGTGGTACGCGATTTGCTGTTCCTATAAAACGGCAAGTGGTAACACGGGTCCCCCGTTCTATAGTTTTATAGCTTTTTAATTATCCGACGAACAACAAAGAGTCGAATCAACGATTTTTCAATTCCCTCGAGCAGTGAAGTGGAAATATAATATTTAATTTTTATTATGAACTAACCGTCGTGGTATCGAAATTTCTATTAATATTTCTACGGTTCGAACTGGCCCTCGCGATTTTAATGTTACTACTACTACGGTCCGAACTGGCCCTCACGAATTTAATTCTATTACTGCTACGGTCCGATCTGACCCTCGCGATTTTAATGTTGTAACTGCTGCTTCTATTATCCGAACTAGGGTTTTTATACACACTGCCGGTCCTTCGACTTCGATGATTGTCCTCATTTGGTATGTGTTTCTAGAAATCCGTAAATATTACATTATTATATTCTCAATGTCATTTGAAGGAATTGTGGGGTACGAGAAGCTGAACGCAACATATTCATTTTTTTTTGTATCAATCGATTTTATTAGTTTTTAATATGCTAATGCTACTGAAATAAGTTAACACCCCCTCCACCCTTGACCTTTTACTCTAATCGAACAGGCTTCGTGTCGCCGACTTGGAAACGCCTCTTCGTTTAGATAAGCGCTCAAGGTCTTATACTTATTATTCTATTTCGATGACTGCAGTGTTACCAGTGGTGAGAACCTTGCATTTTAATTTTCCCTTTTTCATGGTAATTTTGAATGTTTAACATTTATAGTATCTAGTCAGCTTGAAGGCACTTAGCTAAAGTGGGGAACGCACGTGCCGTCTTCTACTAACACTGACGTTCCGATCTTTTATGGTCACGGCTACTAATACTCTGTGTGGTGGAAGGTCATCCAAACCGATTTAGGAATATTACAAAAAATATATACCGAATTGATGCGACTTATGGTATTTTGCCCGTAAGAAATACTCATAATAATAATAATAATAATAATAATAATAATAATAATAATAATAATAATAATAATAATAATAATAATAATAATAATAATAATAATAATAATAATAATAATAATAATAATAATAATAATAATAATAATAATAATAATAATAATAATAATAATAATAATAATAATAATAATAATAATAATAATAATAATAATAATAATAATAATAATAATAATAATAATAATAATAATAATAATAATAATAATAATAATAATAATAATAATAATAATAATAATAATAATAATAATAATAATAATAATAATAATAATAATAATAATAATAATAATAATAATAATAATAATAATAATAATAATAATAATAATAATAATAATAATAATAATAATAATAATAATAATAATAATAATAATAATAATAATAATAATAATAATAATAATAATAATAATAATAATAATAATAATAATAATAATAATAATAATAATAATAATAATAATAATAATAATAATAATAATAATAATAATAATAATAATAATAATAATAATAATAATAATAATAATAATAATAATAATTGTTGCGGAATCATTCAAACCTTCCCGCAACAAACTGGTAGCACCGAGGCGCCGCTACACAAGCGCCCTCGGGTGCTCTACCTCAACTCAACTGGCTCACCGGCAAGCGGCAGACTCATAACACGTGCTAATTACACAGCGTACACACGCATTTACCGTGAACAGTGCACTTTGTGTATTTATTAAATCATCAAGCTCATCCACTCAGCTTAACTGAAGCCAACTACAGCATCGCTACTCATCTCATTCACCAGCAATCATTGGCAACTCAGGTACAATTAAGTATTCATTGTAAATCATCTGAGATCACTTTATCACAATTCAATGCTCCCTCTCTCTCTTACTCATTGTCACATGGCTTACCCATGTGTCGCTCTCTCTCACACACATATACAACAGTCACCTACACTTTCTACCTAGCAACGATAATACTACAACTACTAATAGAAATTCGTCATCATGCGGCAAAATCAAATGCCGCATTGCAGAGGTTGCTTGGTGGAGATTGGGGGTGACTGCCACCTGCTCTTGGGCCTGTCGGCCATTCCGTGTTCAACGTTCAGTGTTCTATCTCGTATCCCGAGACTCACGTACTCAATTAAACTCATTAGTTTTAAGGCTCATTCGCTCACACTGTGAGAGTTAATTATATTGTTAATTGATTAATAATCCAGTGACTCTAATTTTCTACAACTCATATTTATCGCTCATAATTGCTAGTGTTAATTATATTTTACATTAATTAACAGTTCAATTGAAGATCAATTTCTACAACTCATACTCAGTATAATTAACATACATTAATTGATACAACTCATATTTATCGCTCATAATTGTTAGTGTTAATTATATTATACATTAATTAACACTTCAATTGAAGATCAACTCTCTACAACTCATGCCCTGTCTAATCACCATGCCTTGATTAGCAGAACTCAATTGAACTCAATCAACGCGTACTCATGAACTAATGTAATAACTCAAATTCAGAATAAGTGTTAAAAGTGCTCAATATTTGTAAACTGCTCAAACTCTGTACAACCAAAACTACGTCTGTGATTAATTTTAGAATAAATACTATTATAACCACGAATGTGTCTCCTCCATCTTTTAACACCTGGTCCCGGCAAATAAATATTTAATGTTAAGACAATTATCTTACAATAATCCTGTAATAATAATAATAATAATAATAATAATAGTGCAAACATCCTGGAGGATTCCACCCTGCTCACTGTGAGCCAGGTTGTGTATGGTGCAGCAGTTTCGGCTTTTCCGAGAGAGAGACAATGTCTCTCGATCGAGGCAAGGTTGAAACAGCGCATCTCACAACTTGGCTTGAAAATTGACATGTCCCGGAAACAGGTCTCCCGCATTCAGTGTGTGATTGAGTACGACACAACTCAAACACCATACACGCCCCGAATTCGGCGCATTGCTGCTGAACTTCGGTGGCGTCATCACACACTGAACAAGAGTACTCTTCATGTCATCAAGGAAGAGTGTCTTAATAAATTGCGGGCTCTAGTGGCTGCTAAAAAGTCATTAGAGAAAAGGCTGAAGCGGTTGGTCGACAACTCGTTGTTTCGATCCAGCCCTTCACGGTTTCTGACACCAAAGACCGATGTTATCGGGAATTATCCAACACCTGAGCGGGTGGAAGCTTTTGGACTGAGTTGTATGGAGATCAACCAAACGTGAACGCCAACACTCCAGCTCTGCACGACTTCAAAGTATTCTGTCGGGAACACCGTCGACAGAATGCTGATGAAGAGAGCCCTGCAGTCAGTGTGGATGAAGTTCGTTCAGCTCTAAATGGCAGCAAAAATTGGGCTGCCCCGGGACCAGACGGCATTAATGTCTTTTGGTGGAAGAAGTTTACTTCTACCCACCTCCATCTGGCCCGCATATTTACATCATACATTTGAGCTGACGATCCGATTCCGGACTGGCTTGTAGAAGGGCGAACCGTACTGATACCTAAAAAGGTGACTTGTCTGACCCAAAGAATTTCAGGCCTATCACCTGCTTGAATGCGGTTTATAAAATTTTTACAAAAATTTTAAATAACCGTATCTTGCAGCAGATAGAGCCTGTATGGCAACAGATATATGAACAACGTGGCAGTAAAGAGGCCTGTCAGGTTGCAAGGAGAACCTGATAGTGGATCGATGCGTCTTACAAGATGCGATCTACTATCAACGCAACCTGTCAATGGCTTGGATTGACTATCGCAAGGCATTTGACTCAACTCCACATGAGTTGATTTTATATCTACTCAAATGCCTGGGAGTCAATCCCGAAATAGTGGAATGTATTCGGCGTACAATGCAGCTCTGGCGAACGCGATTTCACATTGGAAGTGGAAACGCATTGCACGTAACCGGAGTTGTAGAGTACAAACGAGGGGTCTTCCAAGGCGATTCCTTGAGCCCTCTGCTGTTTTGCATTTCACTGCTGCCTATATCTGTTGTTCTCCGTAAAACTCATGGGTACTCTGTGGGGCCTCCGGGTGATCGAAACTATTCGATTACCCATCTGCTTTACATGGATGATCTGAAGTTGTATAGCGCTGATAAAGATCATCTACAAGCGGCCCTCAACATCGTAGCAGAGTACACACGAGATGTCGGAATGTCTTTTGGGTTGGACAAGTGTGCGGTCGTACATCTGGCGAGGGGTAAGTGCTCTGATACTGGTGATGATGTCGAATTAGTGGATGGGAGCGTCTTAAGCCAATTAGACGCCGGGGAGTTGTATAGATATCTAGGAATGGAAGAGCACCGCATGCATGCGGTCTCTGAAGTCCGAACAACTCTCCAGAGCGAGTATGTTAGGAGACTCCGGAAAATTTGGTCCTCCGAACTTTCCGGCAAAAACAAAGTCTCAGCTACTAACATGCTCGCTGTCCCAGTCTTACTATACTCTTTCGGTGTCCTGAAATGGACCCGAAAGGATTTACGAGATCTCGACATCAAAACCCGTAAGATCATTAATATGAATCGGAGCATGCACCCCAATTCATCAGTCGCCAGATTATACCTCTCCCGGTCCATCGGTGGGAGAGGTTTGCAGAGTTTGGAGCGGCTTCACGACCGTTTGGTCCTGGGTTTAACTCACGAAGTTGTCAATTTCACTGCAGACGAGGATGACTTTCTTATGCAAATTGTACATAAACATGAAAATGCGCATAAGGGGTCATTCTTGTATAAGGCAGCAATATATGCGGCAAGAACCCTTGGTCTTGGAGAAATAAACGCTCTTATGGAACTCCGAAAGGAGGAATTTAAGAGCGTCATCAGGAACGCCGAGGAAAAACTACTCCTTGGCGAACTGATGGACAAGTCCATGCACAGCGTGTTCTTTAAACACGTGCGTGATCATGGCTTGTCCATCCAGCTGACGTTTTCCTTCTTAAAGTCAGCGGGCCTGATGTCCGAGACTGAAGGGTTCATATTTGCCTGCCAAGATGGTGTCATTAACACTCTTGAGTACCGTAGCAAGGTGCTCCAGGTGCAGCTTCCGGACACGTCCTGTAGGAGGTGTAGACAACATCCGGAGACGCTTATGCACCTTTTGTCGGCATGTCCAGTGCTGGCGAGAGGTGCATATATCCAGCGTCACAATGCTGCCCTGAGAGTACTGTACTACTATCTTCGTCATTGCTACGGTATTGACGTGACACCAGTGCTGCCTTATTTGCCAGGAGATATTCCCCAGGTTGTTGAGAATGACAGTTGCAAAATTTATTGGAACATGCCATTTGCAACAACCCGGCGGATAGATCACAACAAACCTGATATTGTGCTCTTCGACAAGGCCACTCGTGACATTTATGTCATTGAGTTCTCGGCCCCGGCTGAATACAACATCTCAGCCAAAGAAGAGCACAAAAGACAAATATATCAGGATCTCCTGTTTGAAATTGGCAAACTTTACCCAGGTTACCGTGTCAAGCTTGTCGTCCTGATTGTTGGCGTCCTAGGAGGGATGAAACAGTCTTTTGTATCCTCACTTGCCAAAGTTCCAGCTTGCTCATCAAAAGCTGAGTTCTTGGCAGTTAGGATGCAGAAGGCTGTTTTACTTGGTTCTCTCCGTCTCTTAAGGGAAATGACTTTGGCCTGCTGTGATCACTAACCGCCTTGTTGTGCGGAGTGGTCCAGCAGTAACGGATGGAGCTCAGGCTGGGCCCTCGGAGAATCGGACTCCGGGGATAACCCCCTGAGCATTTAATAACAAAATAATAATAATAATACATACAATACATAATAATAATAATAATAATTATTATTATTATTATTATTATTATTATTATTATTATTATTATTATTATTATTATTATTATTATTATTATTATTATTATTATTATTATTATTATTATTATTATTATTATTATTATTATTATTATTATTATTATTATTATTATTATTATTATTATTATTATTATTATTATTATTATTATTATTATTATTATTATTATTATTATTATTATTATTATAGGATTATAGGATTATAGGATTAAGTTTATAGGATTAAGTTTAAGTGGACGGAGAAGCTTCGCGCCGATCTCTTGGTGTGCTGGCAGAACAGCGAGCCGGAGGTATCAGGGTATATGGCCCGGATGCACACACTTTGGTGTGGCATGCATCCGGAGCACAGACATTTTACGCCCAAACACCTGCGTAATTACGCCTCATACCTTCGGCATAATCGACGATCGCTGCTGCCAAATAGAAGGCAGTCTAATCGGCCTTCATTTCCAGCACCGCTACACCAAGAACGGCACCGTTTCTCCGAGGACAACGACAACCTCTTTACAGGTCGACAAGTGAGCATCTCCAAAAAGATGACTCACTCAAAACAACAGCTCGACACGGTGAACGAAGATCTCCCCACACAGCTTCAAGAGGACTCCACTCTGCTCACTGTCAACCAAGTTGTCTACGGTGCCGCGGCTTCGCTTCTGCCGATAGAGAGAAGACATTCTCTCTCTTTCGAGGCGAAGTTGAAGCTGCGCATCGCTCAACTTGGACACAAAATTGACATTTCTCGGAAACAAGTCTCTCGCATTCAGTGTGTGATAGAGTATGTTAGTACTCAAAGACCGTACACGCCAAAGTTCGTCGCCTGGCGGCAGAACTTCGAAGGCGACATCACACACTGAACAAGAGTACTCTTCTTGTCATCAAAGAAGAGTCTCTTAACAGGTTGCGGGCTCTGGTGGCTTCCAAAAGTCACTAGAGAAAAGGCTGAAGCGGTTGATCGACAACTCTTTGTTTCGATCCAACCCTTCACGCTTTCTGTCACCTAAGACCGCTGTTCCCGAGAATTATCCATCATCTGAGCGAGTGGAAGCCTTTTGGAGTGAATTGTACGGAGATCAACCAAACGTCAACCCGGATACTCCAGCTCTGCACGACTTCGAGGCATTCTGTCGAGAACACCGACGGCAGGATATCGCCGAAGAGAGCCCTGCAGTCAGTGTGGAAGAGGTTCGTAAAGCCCTGAATGGCAGCAAGAACTGGGCTGCCCCGGGTCCAGATGGCATAAACATCTTCTGGTGGAAGAAATTTTCTTCTACACATGCTCATCTGGCCCGGATTTTTACATCATACATTCAGGGCGACGAACCAATTCCAGACTGGCTGGTAGAAGGGCGAACCGTACTCATCCCTAAAAAGGGTGACTTGTCCGTCCCAAAGAACTACAGGCCTATCACTTGCTTGAATGCGGTTTACAAGATTTTTACAAAAATCTTAAATAACCGTATCTTGCAGGAGATAGAGCCTGTGTGGCAACAGATATACGAACAACGTGGCAGTAAACAGGGCGTGTCAGGTTGCAAGATCAACTTGTTGGTAGATAGATGCGTCATTCAAGACGCAATCTACTACCAACGCAACCTGTCTATGGCCTGGATTGACTACCGTAAGGCATTTGACTCAACTTCACATGAGTTGATTCTCTATCTGCTCAAATGCCTCGGAATCAATCGCCAAACAGTGGGATGCATACAACGTACGATGCAGCTCTGGCGAACGCGTTTTCACATAGGAAGTGGAAATGCATTGCACGTAACCGGAACTGTTCAGTACAAGAGAGGCGTCTTTCAGGGAGATTCTCTGAGCCCTCTGTTGTTTTGCATCTCACTGCTGCCAATATCTGTTGCCCTCCGACAAACTCGTGGGTACTCTGCGGGGCTACCGAGTGATCGAGTATACTCGATCACTCACCAACTGTTTATGGATGATCTAAAGATATACAGTGCCAACAAAGATCATCTACAAACGGCCATCAACATCGTAGCAGAGTACACACGAGATGTCGGAATGTCTTTTGGGTTGGACAAGTGTGCGGTCGTACACCTGGCGAAGGGTAAGTGCTCTGATACGGGTGGAGATGTCGAATTAGTGGATGGGAGCGTCTTAAGAGAATTAGACGCCGGAGAGTTGTACAGATATCTAGGGATTGAAGAGCGGCAAATGCATGCCGTCTCTGAAGTCCGAACAACTCTTCGCAGTGAGTATGTTAGGAGACTCCGGAAGATCTGGTCATCAGAACTTTCCGGCAAGAACAAAGTCTCAGCTACTAACATGCTCGCTGTCCCGGTCCTACTTTACTCTTTTGGGATCCTGAAATGGCCTCGAAATGAGTTGAAAGATCTCGACATCAAAACCCGTAAAGTCATCAATATGAATCAGAGCATGCACCCTAATTCATCAGTCGCCAGGATGTACCTCTCCCGGAACATCGGAGGGAGAGGATTGCAGAGCTTGGAGCGGCTTCACGATCGTTTGGCTCTGGGTTTAACATACGAGGTTGCCAATTTCACAGCAGACGAGGACGACTTCCTGATGCAATTTGTTCATAGTCATGAAAATGCGCGGAAGGGGTCGTTCTTGTATAAGGCAGCAATCTACGCGGCAAATACCTTAGGTCTCGGAGAAATAAACGCTCTCATTGAACTCCCGAAAAAGGAGTTCAAGAGCGTCGTCAGGATAGCCGAGGAAAAAAACTCCTCGGTGAACACATGGACAAGTCCATGCACAGCGTGTATTTCAAACACGTCCGTGACCATGGCTTGTCCACCCAGCTGACATTCTCCTTCTTGAAGTCAGCTGGCCTGATGTCCGAGACCGAAGGGTTTATATTTGCCTGCCAAGATGGTGTTATCAACACTCTCGAATACCGTAGCAAGGTGCTCCAGGCGCAGCTTCCGGACACGTCCTGTCGGACGTGTAAACAACATCCGGAGACGCTGATGCACCTTTTGTCGGCATGTCCTGTGCTGGCAAGAGGTGCCTACATACAGCGTCTCAATGCTGCCCTGCGAGTACTCTATTATCATCTCAGATATAGCTGCGGTATCGATGAGACACCAGTGTTGCCTTATCTGCCAGGAGATATTCCCCAGGTTGTTGAGAATGACAGTTGCAAAATTTATTGGAACATGCCATTTGCAACATCCCGGCGGATAGATCACAACAAACCTGATATTGTGCTCTTCGACAAGGCCACTCATGACATTTATGTCATTGAGTTCTCGGCCCCGGCTGAATACAACATCTCAGCCAAAGAAGAGCACAAAAGACAAATATATCAGGATCTCCTGTTTGAAATTGGTAAACTTTACCCAGGTTACCGTGTCAAGCTTGTCGTCCTGATTGTTGGCGTCCTAGGAGGGATGAAGCAGTCTTTTGTATCCTCACTTGCCAAAGTTCCAGCTTGCTCATCAAAAGCTGAGTTCTTGGCAGTTAGGATGCAGAAGGCTGTTTTACTTGGTTCTCTCCGTCTCTTAAGGGAAATGACTTTGGCCTGCTGTGATCACTAACCGCCTTGTTGTGCGGAGTGGTCCAGCAGTAACGGACGGAGCTCAGGCTGGGCCCTCGGAGAATCGGACTCCGGGGATAACCCCCCTGAGCATTTAATAACAAAATAATAATAATAATAATTTTTTTTTTCATATTTTTGATTGTAATTTTCTCGATTTTTTGAGGTTTTTTTAAATCTTAATATGTTAACGGGGAAATAAAATGCATGAAAATCATGCTCAACCGGGGTCTAAAAAAATTTTTATTTCAAAAACTTCAATTTTTCGTGATTTATTACCATTTTTTGGATTTTTCGTTTTTTTTTTTTTTTTTTCAATTTGGACGGCTCAAGGGGCCAATGGACTTTTTGATTTAGATTCACTTATTTTAAATACACAAAAATAATAAGTGATCCGGGTCCACAAAAATTTTTTCATTAATGTGACTGCAGTTTTTTGCAAGTTTTGTCCTTTTCTTGAGATTATTTGTATGTTACTCAAAACTGAAGAGTGACCGGATCAAACAGACTTGCAATTCAGATTCAGCAGGTCGATAAACTTGTCGGTAGGTAGGTCCGGTCCAAAGTACATTCCACTTTTTTTTGAGTGCCGGTGTTATTGTAGTTTATTGTTCAATTTTTAGTTTGTTTATTAATTGATTACGGGCCAATTGGACAGAAAAGCAAAATTGTTACAAATTGTAGAAAAGAATTATATTACAACTTGTCGCCGGTGACGAGCGTGAGCCAGTGCAGAAAAATTTTAAGGTTGCTAATATTGTAAGTCAATAGAAATAATCCCACGAGGCATTTGGAACCGCTATTTTTATTGTTCACTCCTGTTAAGTTGTAATTATTAACTTCCTGCTGAGAAAATTGAAAATTTTCAAAAATCGGAAAGTTATTGGTTTCACCCCGTTTTTCGAAAATCGAGTTCTTATCAGATCTTAACGTTTTGAGGTCCTAGCCCGGAAAAAAAGGTTTAGATCCGATCGGATATGGGATTGGAGACATAATCAGATCTAGTCATATCTGATCAGATCTAAACAGATATAACAATATCTGGATTGAAAAATACATCAGACAAAAAAATTTTATTATATCTGGCCAGATATAACTATGTTTGTTAAATATTAATAAATACTTATAAAGTATTTTACTAAATATACTTTCCTTTTAAATCAATATCTTTTGAATGTTAAAAAATATTTATTAGAATTTAATAAATTTAATAAATTAAATAATTGTCTCCTAATAAATTTATTTTTTAATAGTTAATGAATCTTTCTATCAGCATGTATTGATAATTAATAATTTGCAAATTTGATAAAAAACTTTCTTCATTACGCATCGATCATGGACACGATTCACATTACTTGTAGTTATTACAAACTCTATCTACTTACTCTTCAAGTAAGCTTCGTAGGTAAACAGGTAATAAATTAGTCTCTCAAGTATTGGGTCCCAAGTTCGGTTCCCGCACGCGCCGATATTTTTTTTTTTTTTTTTTTTAAGAAAATAATTCTGTATAATTATGTAGGGCCATTTTTCATATATAATCATGTATGAGTATATGTAATTATATAGAATCTTTTTTACCTAGGTAATTTAAAGATCTGACCAGATCTGATCATATATATATATATATATATATATATGTGTAACGTATAGTTTGGGACACTATATTTTTTTTTTATTATTGCATCAATAATGCTATTTGCAATTCGGGACAATTGTTTTTTTTTTTTTTTTTCATAAATTTACAAAGTTATACTTTAAGGACTGTCCTCAAAAAATACATAATGGATTATAATTTCAAGGTATGTCTTCGGAACTTTGATTCAATTTCGAGCGAACGTATATTTTGGGGACAGTTGTATACTTTGAAGCCGAACATATATTTTGAAGCCCGTACCGAAAATTTTATATGTGTGTATGCTACTGTCCCCAAATTTAATTCAATTTTTTTATTTTGAGGACTGACCCCAAAAATATTATATTTTTCTAAGTAAACATATATTTTGGGGACAGTTGTATTTATTAATGGCGATCATATATTTTAAAGCCTGTACCGAAAATTTCATGTTTGTTTTCAGTACTGTCCTGAAAATGAAATTAATTTTTTTTTTTTTTTTTTTTTGAATAGACTTTAATGTTTCTAAGCTTTTCTGAGTAAACGTATTTTGACACATACTTTAACACAAATTAATAAAAAAAAACATCAATCCCGTAGTCATAATGTTTTTCTCAGCACGAATAGTTTTTTTTCTTTAATTTATTCATGCGTAAATCGTCGTTATCGACAGTGATTCGAGTTAAATTTTTTTAATTTTTATTTTTTAAACATAAAGTTGTTGTTAAGTTAGAAATTAGTTAAAGTACAATTTATAATTGAAAAAAAAATATCTCGATTATGTAATTCAAGTTTATTCACAGTGACTATGATTCGCTTTTTTATCGAAAATCATAGTATTTTCAATATAACGTATTGTTTCGGTCCTAGAGTAAATCATGATTGCAAAATTTTAATGTTAAAATTTTATTTCCAAATTATTCATCTTGAATAAATCAAAAATACCTATCTATCAGTTCGATCTAAATTGTCCATCTATAAATAATTATAGAAACTCAATTAATAATATTCTATTCGTTTAAGCAATAAAATAATATGTATTTCGGGGAATATATATTTTGTGGAAACTTGTATTTGATTGGAGAAGATTATATATTTTGAAGCCTGAACCGAAAATTTTATGTTTGTTTTCAGTACTGTCCTGGAAATTGAATTAATTTTTTTTATTTTTTTTTAAATAGACTAATGTTTGTAAGCTTTTCTGAGTAAACGTATTTTGACTCATACTTTAACACAAATTAATAGAAAAAAACATCAATCGCGTAGTCTTAATGTTTTTCTCAGCACGAATAGTTTTTTTCTTTAATTTATTCATGCGTAAATCGTTGTTATCGACAGTGATTCGAGTTAAATTTTTTTAATTTTTATTTTTTAACATAAAGTTGTTATTAAGTTAGAAATTAGTTAAAGTACAATTTATAATTGAAAAAAATATCTCGAATACGTAATTCAAGTTTATTCACAGTGACTATGATTCTCTTCATTATTGAAAATCATTGTATTTTCAATATAGCGTATTGTTTCGGTCCTAGAGTAAAGCATGATTGCAAATTTTAATGTTAAAATTTTATTTTCATATTATTCATCTTGAATAAATCAAAAATACCTATCTATCAGTTCGATCTAAATTGTCCATCTATAAATAATTATAGAAACTCAATTAATAATATTCTATTCGTTTAAGCAATAGAATAATATGTATTTCGGGAAAATATATTTTGGGGACACTTGTATTTGATTGGAGACGATTATATATTTTGAAGCCTGTACCGAAAATTTTATGTTTGTTTTCAGTACTGTCCTGGAAATTAAATTAATTTTTTTTTTTTTTTTTTTAAATAGACTTTAATGTTTGTAAGCTTTTCTGAATAAACGTATTTTTACTCATACTTTAACACAAATTAATAGAAAAAATATCAATCGCGTAGTCTTAATGTTTTTCTCAGCACGAATAGTTTTTTTCTTTAATTTATTCATGCGTAAATCGTTGTTATCGACAGTGATTCGAGTTAAATTTTTTTAATTTTTATTTTTAAACATGAAGTTGTTATTAAGTTAGAAATTAGTTAAAGTACAATTTATAATTGAAAAAAATATCTCGAATACGTAATTCAAGTTTATTCACAGTGACTATGATTCTCTTCATTATTGAAAATCATTGTATTTTCAATATAGCGTATTGTTTCGGTCCTAGAGTAAAGCATGATTGCAAAATTTTAATGTTAAAATTTTATTTTCATATTATTCATCTTGAATAAATCAAAAATACCTATCTATCAGTTCGATCTAAATTGTCCATCTATAAATAATTATAGAAACTCAATTAATAATATTCTATTCGTTTAAGCAATAGAATAATATGTATTTCGGGGAAAATATATTTTGGGGACACTTGTATTTGATTGGAGACGATTATATATTTTGAAGCCTGTACCGAAAATTTTATGTTTGTTTTCAGTACTGTCCTGGAAATTAAATTAATTTTTTTTTTTTTTTTTTTAAATAGACTTTAATGTTTGTAAGCTTTTCTGAATAAACGTATTTTTACTCATACTTTAACACAAATTAATAGAAAAAATATCAATCGCGTAGTCTTAATGTTTTTCTCAGCACGAATAGTTTTTTTCTTTAATTTATTCATGCGTAAATCGTTGTTATCGACAGTGATTCGAGTTAAATTTTTTTAATTTTTATTTTTAAACATGAAGTTGTTATTAAGTTAGAAATTAGTTAAAGTACAATTTATAATTGAAAAAAATATCTCGAATACGTAATTCAAGTTTATTCACAGTGACTATGATTCTCTTCATTATTGAAAATCATTGTATTTTCAATATAGCGTATTGTTTCGGTCCTAGAGTAAAGCATGATTGCAAAATTTTAATGTTAAAATTTTATTTTCATATTATTCATCTTGAATAAATCAAAAATACCTATCTATCAGTTCGATCTAAATTGTCCATCTATAAATAATTATAGAAACTCAATTAATAATATTCTATTCGTTTAAGCAATAGAATAATATGTATTTCGGGGAAAATATATTTTGGGGACACTTGTATTTGATTGGAGACGATTATATATTTTGAAGCCTGTACCGAAAATTTTATGTTTGTTTTCAGTACTGTCCTGGAAATTAAATTAATTTTTTTTTTTTTTTTTAAATAGACTTTAATGTTTGTAAGCTTTTCTGAATAAACGTATTTTTACTCATACTTTAACACAAATTAATAGAAAAAAATATCAATCGCGTAGTCTTAATGTTTTTCTCAGCACGAATAGTTTTTTTTCTTTAATTTATTCATGCGTAAATCGTTGTTATCGACAGTGATTCGAGTTAAATTTTTTTAATTTTTATTTTTTAAACATGAAGTTGTTATTAAGTTAGAAATTAGTTAAAGTACAATTTATAATTGAAAAAAAAATATCTCGATTACGTAATTCAAGTTTATTCACAGTGACTATGATTCTCTTCATTATTGAAAATCATTGTATTTTCAATATAGCGTATTGTTTCGGTCCTAGAGTAAAGCATGATTGCAAAATTTTAATGTTAAAATTTTATTTTCATATTATTCATCTTGAATAAATCAAAAATACATATCTATCAGTTCGATCTAAATTGTCCATCTATAAATAATTATAGAAACTCAATTAATAATATTCTATTCGTTTAAGCAATAGAATAATATGTATTTCGGGGAAAATATATTTTGGGGACACTTGTATTTGATTGGAGACGATTATATATTTTGAAGCCTGTACCGATAATTTCATGTTTGTTTTCAGTACTGTCCTGGAAATTAAATTAATTTTTTTTTTTTTTTTTAAATAGACTTTAATGTTTGTAAGCTTTTCTGAATAAACGTATTTTTACTCATACTTTAACACAAATTAATAGAAAAAAATATCAATCGCGTAGTCTTAATGTTTTTCTCAGCACGAATAGTTTTTTTTCTTTAATTTATTCATGCGTAAATCGTTGTTATCGACAGTGATTCGAGTTAAATTTTTTTAATTTTTATTTTTAAACATGAAGTTGTTATTAAGTTAGAAATTAGTTAAAGTACAATTTATAATTGAAAAAAATATCTCGATTACGTAATTCAAGTTTATTCACAGTGACTATGATTCTCTTCATTATTGAAAATCATTGTATTTTCAATATAGCGTATTGTTTCGGTCCTAGAGTAAAGCATGATTGCAAAATTTTAATGTTAAAATTTTATTTTCATATTATTCATCTTGAATAAATCAAAAATACATATCTATCAGTTCGATCTAAATTGTCCATCTATAAATAATTATAGAAACTCAATTAATAATATTCTATTCGTTTAAGCAATAGAATAATATGTATTTCGGGGAAAATATATTTTGGGGACACTTGTATTTGATTGGAGACGATTATATATTTTGAAGCCTGTACCGATAATTTCATGTTTGTTTTCAGTACTGTCCTGGAAATTAAATTAATTTTTTTTTTTTTTTTTTAAATAGACTTTAATGTTTGTAAGCTTTTCTGAGTAAACGTATTTTGACACATACTTTATCACAAATTAATAGAAAAAAACATCAATCGCGTAGTCTTAATGTTTTTCTCAGCACGAATAGTTTTTTTTCTTTAATTTATTCATGTGTAAATCGTTGTTATCGACAGTGATTCGAGTTAAATTTTTTTAATTTTTATTTTTTAAACATAAAGTTGTTATTAAGCTAGAAGTTAGTTAAAGTACAATTTATAATTGAAAAAAAAATATCTCGATTACGTAATTCAAGTTTATTCACAGTGACTATGATTCTCTTTTTTATTGAAAATCATAGTATTTTCAATATAACGTATTGTTTCGGTCCTGGAGTAGATCATGATTGCAAAATTTTAATGTTAAAATTTTATTTTCAAATTATTCATCTTGAATGAATCAAAAATACCTATCTGTCAGTTCGATGTAAATTGTCCATCTATAAATAATTATAGAAACTCAATTAATAATATTCTATTCGTTTAAGCAATAGAATAATATGTATTTCGGGGAAAATATATTTTGGGGACACTTGTATTTGATTGGAGACGATTATATATTTTGAAGCCTGTACCGAAAATTTTATATCTGTTTTCAGTACTATCCTGGAAATTAAATTAATTTTTTTTTTTATTTAAAGAATGGACCTTGAAATTGTAAGCTTTTCCAAGTGAACATATATTTTGACACATACTTTTACAGAAATTATTAAAAAAAAACATCAGTCGCATTTTCTTAATGATTTCATTTCAGTATGAATGGTTTTATTTTGAAAATTGATTATCCATAAATAGTAGTTATCGACAATGATTCGAGTTAAATTTTTTTTTTTTTTTCTACAATGTAAAGTTGTTATTATATTAGAAATTGTTTAAATAATTTTTTCATGTTTATCTAAAAAAAAAAAATCAATAATCGCGTAGCGTCGAATTATTTTTTTTTTTTTTTAACATTACAAGATATACTGGCTTTAAGATGTTTCCGAACGTTAAGACAGACACTTGTATTTCGTTGTTGCATCTCAAGTTACGTCCACTCTTGCGAACATCGAGCGATTTCTGGAAAAATGAGCGCTTTGTAGCATGTATATATTCACTAATTAGTATGTGTGCTACGTCTAATAATCTACAGCCTACGTTATAAATGCGTGAGTTTTAAGTGTATGTTAACTGATTTTTAGTAACCAACGATTGTCAACTTAATTTTTGTTCAAATGTATAGTATTTCATTTTCTCAGTCATTTCTTCCCGAGCAATTGAGCTAAGCAGACGTATTCAAGGTAAATACAATTAATTAATTTTTTTAATTATTCGAAAAAAAAAGAAACAAATTAAATAAATAAACCGTCATTTATAACATAAATACTAATTAAGATACTTACAATATTTCATAAAAATAGAGTATTAAAAATAAAAACAAATTAAAAAATTATAAAAATTATAATACTTTTTTAACTGCTTGCAACTGTTAAAGATACCCAATAATTTTGTGGTGTCGTGCAAAACAATAATTACTTCTTATAATTAATCTAATAATATATTTTAATTTTATAGATGTATTCTTTAGTCAAATTCGATAATGGAGAATATAGTGTTCTTTCGACTAAGCGAATTAAAAAAATTCAGGGCAATAATTGTACGGTACGTTACATTGGCGGGGCTACGTACAGCGCGCATTTATTGGATACTTCAGGTATTAATTATTTTAATTACTTATAAATTTGATTATAATTAAATTTTATTCCTTTAGTTTCCAGTATTTGGTGATATTTTGTAGGTTAAAAATATTAAGATGATTATAACTATAAAAATAAGAAAGCGTGATTAATTACTAGATTCTAATTAAGTACTGAGTATTTTATTTAATTTTTCAATAATTTCTGTAAATTAATAAACTATTAATTCATATTTATTTTTTTATGAAGCTTAATATAATATTACATTTTATGATTTTAGATACAGAATCTTTTTTAATCGATGTTAAATCAAAATTAGTTAAACAAGACACTAATATGCCACCAAATATTCGTCATTGTGATGATGCCCGCAGAGATCGAAATATACAGAGCGGCAAAATAAAAACGACAGGTAAAAGAAATTTTAGTTATTCAAAATCATTAAAAATTTACCATGTTCATGAATTCTGTTGACTATATTTCTACTCTCACTAGTAGTGCAACTAAATATCACATGTATTTTTTTTTTAACGAAAATCTGAGTTTTACATTTAAAATAAACTTAATTTATTACTCTTTATCGAAAAAAAAAAAAAAAAAAAAAAAAATTAATAGAGTCAATAAAAATACAACGGAGTTCAGTACATTAGTACTTGTAATTATACAATAAAAAAGACCCCTAGATTGACATAAATTTTTTTTTATATAATATGTTGTACAAGCATTGAATATGTCAAAAAATATATTAAAAAAAAATTTGTCAATTTTTTGATTGAAATATTTAATTATACAAATCATAAATAAGTGAAATTTACAAATATCGTTCTAACAATCATTTTTCTATTGTATTTGAATAACATCCAATAATGTAAATATAGAAAAAATTTGCTTGATCGATATTAATTTATTAATTTTTTATGACAACTTCTATATGAATCTTATTATTTTGCTATAGATCATAAATTTTAAATTTAGAAAAATATTTTTTTATTTTATTAAAACATTGAGATTTTAAAAAATTAAAAAATTTATTAGAATAAAAATTAAAAATTGAAATCAAAATTTTTGTAAATAATAGCACATTTCAATTTGAAACGTATATGCAGCTGTTAGTTTTAATATTATGTAACTTTATGCAGTAAATTTCAATTTTGATCAATTTTAAATAAAATTTTTCTAATGCAAATAAATTTTTGCGTAAAAACAGTCGAATCTACTATTTTGACATATTTCATTGGCTTAAATTTTCATTTACATTCTATTATATGATTTCAGGTACTGAATGTCTTTTAATCGGTAATAAAAGAAAATTACTCAACAAAAACACTAATAGACCACCAGTTGTTCGTCACTGTAATGTTGTTGGTGATCGAGAAAGAAAAAGTGTCAATAATACAAAAACAACAGGTATAAAAATTTTTAGATATTACAAATTATTGAAATTTTATTGTATTCTTGTAATCTTTTGACTATATTTCTATTTTTACTAATAGTACTACTAAAACTCAAATACTTTTTTTTAATGAAAATTTCAGTTCTTTATTTAAAATTAACTAAATTTATTACCTTATAAAAAAAATAACAATGAATTATTGGAGTCAATAAATGCCTAACAAGGCTCAGTACTAAATACAATTAAAATTGACCACTAGATTTCCCGAAATTTATTTTTCAAATAATATGTTATTTAAGCATTGAACATGATAAAAAATAAAAAGATAAAGAAGTTATTTTTCTTTATATTTCAGTAATTGGATGAAAATAATTTTTTATTTTAATCTTTATTACGCAATATTTACGGATATTAATATTAATATTAGTTTTTAATTAATTAATATTAATAAATTTTGCGTACTTCAGATTTAAATAACTAATTATTTTCATTTAAAAACTGGAACATTAAGAAAAATAATTTTTGTATCAATTTTTTTTAAACATATTCAATGTTTATATAGCATGTTATTTAATAAATAAATTTCTGTCAATCTAGGAGTCGATTTTATGTGTAAATTATACTGAGCGTCGTTGTGCTTTTATTGACTCCAATAATTTATTTTTGTTTTTTTTTTTTATCAAGTAATAAATTTAATTTATTTTAAATAAAGAACTCAAATTTCAATTAAAAAAAAAAAAACATTTCAGATTTTGTTGCATTATTAGTAAAAATAGAAATATAGTCAAGAGAATTCATAAACATGATAAAATTGTAATATCTAAATAATATAAAAAAATATATTTATTTAATTTATAATTTATAATGAATAATAAAATAACCAGAATACTATCAGAGTTTTTCCGGATAACTATCAATGAAAATTTCTTAATTTCTACATTGTCATTGAATAAAATACAACAATGTAAAAGTTAAGAAATTTTTATTGATAGTTATCATGGAGAAGTCTAGTATCATTCTGATGATTTTATTATTCAGTATGTTTTATGTTAAATAAATATATTTTTTTATGTTACTTAGTAATTAAAATTTTTATAGTTAATAGCAGATTTAATTTCTAAAATATTCTTGCATTTGTTAATGTTAATAATATTCAACTTCATGTTAAATAATGTTATTTCATTTTTTATTCACAGAGCCAAGTATAAAAGGAATAAAATTGGTATTAGAAAAGTCGAAAAATGATACTCCTCTTCTTCAAACTGATGTTTTAACTCCAGAAGCTGAAATAGACGATGGTATGATAAATTTTTCAACACCGAACCAATCTATCACAAATATTTTGAATTCCTTGGAAGTGCCAGATATTTCAGCTCTCAACGCTACCTACAACTTGTCATCAACTGCACCAAGTGGCTTCACTGAAATTTTAAATGATCTGGGACCTGATTGGCCAAATGAATCCTATGAAAACAGTCCTCACTGCAGTGGCACTCAGTCTGGTGAACTTGGGTTTCATTCTACTCATGATCTTACCAATTTTATTCCGGATACTCCTGATACTGAAGAAAACCCTGTTGTTATAGATCCTATTGATAATTCGAGAAATTCTGATCACACATATTCTACACAAGATTCTACTGATGCAAATAACACCAGTGAGATTAATGATTCCACATATAACCCTGACAGCAGTTCAATTAACGCACCTACTCAGCAACCAGATGAAAGTACAACTTACACTGATAAGCCTATATGGTTAAAAAAAAGTTCAGTAGACATTAGAAAATTAACAGTTCCAGTTGCCTCAGATGTTAAAGGTAAAAGTAAAAAGCATTTTTGCTTTTACTGTAAAACTTTACAGAGTAAATTTGCTCGACATTTAACTCTGAAGCACAAGAATGAAGAAGAAGTAAGGAAATTTATTTTTTTACGGAAAGGCCATCCTCAACGTTTAAAAATAATTGATACTTTACGTAAAAAAGGTGATTTTATTCATAACACCGATCCTACATTAAATACAGGTATATTAATCCTACCAAGGCAGAAGCAGAAGGAGTCAATCAACACTTCGGAAAGTATGTCTTGTTGTTCACATTGTAAAGGTTTCTTCCCCAAGCGAACCATTCGTTTCCATGTTGGTAATTTCCAAAAAGATCGCAATCAAATTGCACGTGATATTCTCGTAAAAGGTCGCCAAGTAACAGGTTACATTCATGCTATTGCCAACGATGTTTTACGGAACGAGGTTTTTCCAATCTTGCGGGATGATGACGTATCAAGATGTATCCGGTATGATGAACTCTTAATTAAATTTGCAAATAAGCTTACAGAACACTATTCGCTCAAACATCAGCATGACATGATCCGAGCGCAGCTTCGTTTATTGGGCCGTTTGAAGTTAGAGATATTGAAAACTGATAATCAAGTATCAGAATTCAAAGATGTTTTTAAACCAAACAAATTTGATACAGTTATAAAATGCCTCCGAATCGTTGCCCATTGGGATTTCAAAACTATGAATTTTTCAACGCCAGCTGTTGCTCAAAATTTAGTAACACTAATCACAAAACTGTGCAAAAAAACTAGATCTGAATGCGTGAAGACTCAAGATGAAGAAAACAAACGTAATGCTGATAATTTCTTATTACTTTGGGCCGAAGAAGTACCTTTATTGATTAACAAAAGAGCACGGGAGGACCAAGTAAATTTACAACTGAAAAAAAAAATTGTTCTTCCATCTAAAGAAGATATCAAACTGCTTTATGACTATTTAAAGAAAGAATGTCTTACCTGTTTGGAAATCTTGGATGATAAATTTGATTTTAATGCGTGGCGGCTTTTAACTCAATGTACACTTATATCTGTTCAAATATTTAATCGTCGACGTGCAGGAGAACTTGAGCGATTAAAAATTGAAAGTTACCACAACAAAAAGAAAATAACTGATAACATCGACCAAGAGCATTATACTAAATTATCAACAAATACTAAGGAGTTCACAAAACAGTTTCAACGAGTAACAATTCGAGGAAAACTTGGCCGGATAGTTCCAGTTTTATTAAACCCGTTGGCTATAAAATCTATAGATACAATTATTAAATACAGAGAGGAAGCAAAAGTAAGCCCGGACAATGAATATATATTCAGTGTACCAGGTAATAATGACTCTGCCAAAAAATATCTGAGAGCTTGCCCGTTGATGCGACGATTCTCTAACGACTGTGGAGCTGTAATGCCCAGTGCTCTTCGTGGTACAACCCTAAGGAAGCACATTGCTACCTATACGTCTTTGTTAAACATCGAAGAATATCAAGTAGAAAAACTTGCGAATTTTATGGGGCATGCCAAAGATATTCACAAAAGTATTTATAGAGTACCTGTTGAATTTGCAGAGATTAGTGAAGTCTCTAAACTATTAATTGCTGCCCTTGGCGATGACTCGGAAAATAATAATGACAATAGCGTCGTTAGTGATAAAAACAATGATTTAGATGATGTTATTGACAACGAGAGCAACGATGAAAATAGTGAGAGTAGTGAGGATGAAGATATTTGTAGATCTGCTTCCGAAACAGATAACAATGGGTCTGTTTCTATGGCATCTGGATCTGAAGATGAAATCAATAGTAGATCTTCTGTCTTGACTAAAATTACACGTAAAGGTACGTTAATTATTACAAACTATTTCTAATAATAATACAGAAAATTAAAAAGAAATTATAGTTATGATTGTTAATATATATATATATATATATATATATATATATGATTTTATTTCAGCAGGACAGCAAAAAAAAATTATTCGACGTAGATGGTCGCTGGAAGACCGAAAGATATTGGAAAAAAAATTTGGCAAGTTGACAAAAGTGCGTAAACTACCAACCCTTAAAGAGTGCGCAGATTTAATAAATAATAATCCTTGTCTTAAAGATAGAACGCCTGCACAAATTAAAACTTTTATTCACAATCAAACCGTGACAAAGTGATATTGAAAAAATCAATATTATTTCTAAGTATTGTATTTATACTTATATTAAATACGTAACCACACACACACACGCACACACACACACACACACACACACACACACACACACACACACACACACACACACACACACACACACACACACACACACACACACACACACACACACACACACACGCACACACACACACACACACACACACACACACACACACACACACACACACACACACACACACACACACACACACACACACACACACACACACACACACACACACACACACACACACACACACACACACACACACACACACACACACACACACACACACACACGTCAATTAAATTTATCTTTTTGCTTTATTTTATTTAATACTACTTAATAAATAAATTTTGAAATAAATTTGTGTCTTTAAAAAATAATGTCATTAATTTAAAATTTTGTTTATTATAAGCGTGAAATAATGATGAAAATTTTAATTAATCAAAGTTAAAATTTTCATTATATAAAATATCAGTCTTCTTCTGTCAGCTAAAAAAAACTATTTTAGAAAATAATATAAATTTTGAGGTCTCCGTGAGTATTACTCTTGTAAAATTTAGGTCCAGTCTTCAAATTATGTATATCTCTCTAATGAATATAAATGTCCCCGATCAATACGTTAGACTGACGATTTTTTCGAAATTGTGTCCCGATATTGCTAAATGTCCTTGAACAATACATGCGCTCGAAAAACTGTCCCCGGAAAGAACTTGCAGAAATATTATTGAGGACAGAGCTTGAAATATGAAAATTGCTTGCAATTACAAATATAAATTTTGGGAGCAGTCGTCGAAATATGCTTCGAGATCTATTTTTCACTACAAATATTATATAAATTTTGAGGTCTCTGTGAGACGTACCTGTTATAAATTCAGATCCAGTCCTCGAAATATTTACATGTCCCGAATGTATACAAATGTCCCCGAATCATACATTACACTAGTGATTTTTTTGAGACTGGCCCTCGAAATTGCTAAATGTCCCCGTATAATACCTACGCTCGAAAAACTGTCCCCAGAGAATACGTTATACATATATATATTTATATATATATATATATATATATATATATATATATATATATATATATATATATATATATATATATATATATATATATATATTTTATAAATAACCGATTCTAAAACGGTACTTGTACCCTATAAAAATGAAATTTTGGTGAAAAATTAGAAAAATCTCGAATTTTTTATTTAAAAAACGATTGTTATTATTTTGCGCTGAATTATTCCTTTTGGTATTGTTAATTCAGGAAAATTCTATTTATTTATTTTTAATAAATTTATGATTTATTTTTTTCAATTACGGAGAATTAATACCTATATTTCCCGAATAGTTTCCTCGTTTCTGCTCTAATTAATTCGTACTCAGAAGCAGCCAGAAACGTCGTGATCAGAGCAAAGTTTCTGGCGCCCAACCCCTTTAAGGCAGGTAGGCCAAATTTATTTATTTCGGGCTTCAACCTCGTTAACGCACAAGATTGAACTATTCGTTGGCTTTTTCTCGGCGCTGGTGTCGACAGAGCCGGAGAGTTCTACCCGAGAAAAAATATTTACACATAATTATATATATTTATATATAAATTGGTTATATATGATTATACATGAAAAATGGCCAAATATAATCATATCTAATCATCTATAATTATGTATAATTATATGTAACTATATATAATTATATATAACAATATTTAATTAGATATTTATTACATCTAATTATTACTAGATTTCATATAAATCTAACTATTGCATTTGTCCTCATGACGCAACTTTTGAAAAATTTTGCTATTTCCTTACTCAGTCCGTCAAGCTGGTTCAGGAAATGCCATTAGTTCAAAAGTTTATCTATGTATGTATTTATATATTGTAACAGTTTTACTTGCTCAGGTTGGCCCCTAATCAATTTTATAAATAAACTAACGAAACAAACAAGCAATATAATTATCAGGGCTCCACCAGGATTTTTAATCACGGTTCCTGGAACCGGTTCAGAGATGAGAAATCCTTATCTTAGGGTAGAGAGAGTGGAGGAAAGTGCTGTTGAATTATAAAGATTTAATTAACAATATATCGATATTTATTAACAATAAAAATTAACAAAACAAGTACTTATCAAGATTAATTAAATTTCACTTACACACTCACACTATAATTAATAAAAACTTATTAACTATAGCCTAACTAACGACTAACCAGGAATAAACCAATTCAATATAAGCCTAACTAATGGCTATCCAGAATTATTTAGTTACTCTGCACAAAAACAACAGTGTGACAGAGATTGTCTAGCCTAACCAACGGCTAACCAGGACCAACTTAACACTATTAACAATCTCCATCACACATGACCCACACTGATCTTCATACACATTACCCACACTTGTATGCTTATATTTTATAAATTTTACTTTAACAAAATTGACTGTACTTAATTTTAATTGAATATTTTAATTTAATTATTCCATCATTAGTAACTGATGAACCGATAATTCGAAATTAACAATCAAATTCCAAAAACTTAACGAACATTCAGTTTCAATTTCCGATTGCAAATTTTAACTCTATATTAAAGTATTAGATAGATTAAAATTCCAAATTAACTTATTGTCATGATTTAATAATATAACAATAATTATTTAGAACAAGAGGCTTAATACCTTGAATTAACTTTTCATGAATAAATTAATCACGATATAAATTTTAGAATTGAGTTCAAAATTATTAACATAAAATTAATGATGTGAATTAATTGATTATGACCAATTTTTCCTGTGAAATTTCAACTTAAAATAACTAATTTCTTAAACTTAATGTCCACGCCGATAATTATTAATTTTTAGTAAATTTTAATTTATCTAATTCACGGACTTAATCCCAAAATCAATTAATTTCCACGTAATAAAAATATTTCACAATATAAAATAATTTCAGTTCATAATTCCTAATATAAATTTCGATAAAAAATTCAAGATAATTTCATAATTATAAAAATCGACAAAAGTCGAAACATTCAATTTCGTTAACTAGAATATTCGCTAGCTTAGTTGTCTTTGACCTTGGCTGTTGGAATTTACTGCGACATAAAATGTACTGACGCTCGACCAAAAATTCCACGAGTAAAAAGTTTGTCGATTATTTTTCAAGCAACGAAATTAATCAATTTTTCTTAAGTTAATTGTTATGAAAATTATAACAATAAATTAAACCAAATTTTCGGATGTTACTTAATTAATTGAAAAATTTGTTATATCGGACTCAACGTCCGACATTTTTATTTTATAACAAATAGAATTTAATTATTCATAAATAATTTTCTGTTCTTACAACTAATTACATACATTTATTTTATTTTTAAAATTTTGTTATCTTCAAATTTATCAATAGCATTTTCAAAAGAAACTTATTTGAAAAATTTAGTTTTAGTTGGGCCTGACCATACTAAGGGATTTGAGCCTGAACAAATACCCTAATGGAATTTTAAACTTTGTCGAGATCCGAAATAGAAGTTTTCGATAACAAAATAAATGTATATATAAACAATAGTTTAAATAAAATAAAAGTAAATAATGATATAAGAAAAAAAATAAAAGGAATGTTATGATAATTCTAGTATCAACAAAAAAAAATATATGTTGATAATTTAAGGAACAAAATTTAATAACTATAATTTAAGTTTAAACAAAAAAAAATAAATAAATGTTTTCTTTTATTTTCGAATAAAATAACGACTTAAATAAAAAGAAAAATTTAGATCTAAAAACTAATGATAATTTGTAATCTATGCACAAATTAATTTTTATCTAACTAATTTAATATAAAAATTTGGTCACAGTAAATAATTTAATGTAAAATAGTACACATGTATGTCTTTGTCTATGCATAACTGCGCTTACGTATACACAAACACATAGATGTATAATAGAGCATAAGAGTAAAGGAGAAGCGATATTGTACTCTGACCCAAGTAGAGGGGACTCATGCAACATTATAGAAAAATCTAAGAGAGAGGGCAAGGGCTCAAGGAAATAGAAAAATAATTGGACATTATTTCTCACTTCTAGTAAAAATAAGTAACGCCCTAAAATTCGACACCTTTATGATTTTTCAACAAAAATATCTCTTGTTGTCCTGACGTCCTAGTGTTAACATCGAAAAAGTTTTTATAAGTTCAATGAAACCACGCGTCAGATTAAAAAAAAAAAAAAAAATTGTTAGTAAAGTAAATTTCAATTATGTAAAGAAACGGTAAGTTTCTTTACATAAGTGTTCATTTAAGTAAGTTCTTAATTGAGATTTTTATGTTTGTTTTAATAATTCAAATCTTTGTATGATAATTTTATAATATATTTATTAAATTGAATTCATTTTCTTATATTATAAACATCAACCCCTTCCCATAAAGCTTCAGATCCTTATCTATTAGCCTAACGGCTAGGATAAAAATAATTAAATTTTAGTTGCGTTTTCGACGTAACAATTTTTTTTAGTTGTCAAATTTATCCCGCAAGGTCGGTTAAGTGATTCTCGGGTATAAGCCCCCAGAAAAATCACTCAACCCAAACTAGTAAATGTTTAACTATTATTTATTAATAAAATTTATATAAAATAAATTGAGAAGAGGTAAAGTAGACCGAGTGCAAACCGCGGTCCATTTCTTTCTCACAGAGTAATAATTGATACCTTGACGAACAAAACGATGATCTAACTCACTCGTTGAGGATGAAGTCCTAGTTGTAGTTGGCTTCCTTCGTCTCGTCACTACTCTCGGGAACGGTCCTTCTTGATTTCGGTGGCACCGTGTCTGGTGGTCACACTACTTCTCTCTTTTCCACTGCACGGCTCACTTATTTTAATCCAAAACTACCCCCTCCTATTCTCCCTTCAAGCTCGAAGATCGAGACGCGCCAGTGTTATGTCGAATAGTTATCGATATCCGGTGACTTATATATATATATATATATATATATATATATATATATATATATATATATATATATATATATATATATATATATATATATATATATATATATATATATTGTGACGTTATTTTAATGACCGGGGTCTATTTAAAATGAACGTCACTAGCGCCAACGAATTTTTGTAGTTTTAAGCTGATATTTCAAGGCCAAATAGCATAGAAAATATAATTTTAAAGATTAAAGAAAATTGTTTTGTGAATTAAGTGAGTGTTGATGCCGAGTAACTAAGATATAGTTTTAGAGTGAATTTAGAGAATTAATGTTACAGTTGAGATTTTAGGATTTTTAAGAGTATAGTCAGTTTTAGAGTCAAGTTGTGAAAAATATCAAGGTCAAGTCATTTAAGGGTTTTATTGAGTTATTTTTGAGTTATTTTGAGTTTTGAGTTTTGAGTTTTGTTTCGGATTTTGAGTTTTGAGTTTCGAGTTCTGAATTTTTAGTTTTGGGTTTTGAGGTTGCAGAGGACGTGGGTAAGTCAGCGTTACCGTGGAGCGGGAATATAAGCCATCCGGTTCCGTTTGACGTTAGACACCAGTCTAACCCTTTGAGACTTCCAGGTGGAATGCCTAAGTCTGGTTGAGATGCCAGTGCTCCGACATAGAGGGACATGACGAAAGCATACGGAATCAGTTGAGTTTTCGGTTACGTTTTAGCTAGTTTTGATAATTTCTAGTGAATAAAAATTATCCACTTTTGTTTAATGTTACGTTTACGTTTTGACTTTTTGAGTTTCGATCCCAGCCGTAATCAGTTCCTGGAGAGCATCCACCAAAGGAATATCCTTACTCAGAACCTCAATGGTTTGATTAAAGATTTCAAATATTTGGGAATTAATTGTTTATAGAGATTTTAGTTGTGAGAGAGTCACGTAAAAACAGTCGAGTTTTGGACTTCGTAGAGTACAGTCGCGTTTGAGAGTTGCCGTTGGTCACTTCAGATGATCGGACGTGCGTAGAGTTTCAGTTCCAGGTTAAGGTTTCAGTCTTTTGCATTTTATTTTTGGCTCCAGATAAAATTACAGATTTATTAAGTTGTTTAAAATAAAATAAAAGTTACTCAGCATCGACATTGTTTTCAAAAAGGTATGAGATCGCTTTATTTATTGTAATTTGAGCGGTAGTAATTGAGTTCTTGATCATAAGATATTAAATAGCTGATTTTATAGAATACTTTTATGTTGTAAATAATTTAGAGTGCGTTGACAGGTTTATTTGAGAATATTGTTCAAGTTGTTTAGATTCAGTTATTTATTTGGGATTGTTATTTTAAGATTTATTTATTTTATATGTTTAATTTTATAAGAGTAGAAGTCTGTAACATGACTATAGCGTTTCCTATTGTCAGTTATGTCGTTCCGATAATTTTGTCGTAGTTATATTTAAGTTTGTTATTTAAGATAAAGTTTTGGTTAAATAAATAAGGATTTTGTTGAGTATAAATTTTGGTGTTGCGAATAAAGTCATTGCAATCATGGATCCACTCTCTACTCGAATCACACCCTCTCTCCACAAACCAGCACACTGAACAACCCCGAGGTATTCCGTTGTCTTTCCGGTTGTTGGTTACTTGGTCTATATTTTGTTAAATTTTGTGTTTCCGGTTACGTTTACGTTTATTGGCTAGTTTGATAATTCCTAGCGAATAAAAATTATCTGATTACGTTTTCACTGGTTTGGTAATTCCAGTGATTAAAAATTACCTGGCGCCCTAATTTTATTGAGACCAGAAACCAAAAATCGGGAAGATACCGAAGTATAATTTAGAATTTTAGGAAGAAGTAAGTTCCCGTAAAACCCCAAGGAAAACCTGATTATAAATTGGCGATTCCCACCAAGGTCTGGAAGCGGGGAACACTGTAGCGATCGGACACCTGGAGCGACTTTAAAAATTCTTGCGTTATAATATATATATATATATATATATATATATATATATATATATATATATATATATATATATATATATATATATATATATATATATATATATATTGTGACGTGGGAAAATTTTCCCACTAAAATTTCATATTCGAGATTATTTTTTTTTTCTTTTCTTAAGTAGTAATTAGTCTAGAATGTTGGCCAAGCTGACGGAATGCGGAGATTCGACGCGCCTGTGTCGCCCTACGTGGTTTGCGGTCAGAAGGCGAAGCTCGAGGTAATTAAAAATTAAGCCAAACCGCGCCAAATTATCAAAATGAGTATGGATGGATGCGTCCGAAACGAATTTACTTGTAATTAAGAATGTGTGTGATAGAAAGAGCGTATGACAAAAGCGACCGGGCGAACCCGCAGTTCAGTCACAATCACCGACCAGGGAGACATCTGGAAGCGACAACGATCAACGAGGGAAACCCGAAACCGGAATGGAATCGGAATTGACGAATGACAGTACGAGGAAGCAACGGGAGCACGCCAGGGCTCCACCTGAACGCCGAATGGAACACTAATTTGGGAATCGACCAACCATCGATCCTGGAAATTTATCCGACGACGGCTGATTGGACGCGCAGCTTGGTAGCTGCGCTAGCGAAAAACCACATGTTGCTGGAAAACGGAAAAGCCAGCAATTCTGAGCGGGACACCGAAACGACTGTTGAACCTATTATTTTTTCATTGTCACGCTACGAATAAATTAACCGATTGTCTTAATAAGTTTTTTTACGCAAATTCAGCCGCTCCTTGGTGAATTGATTAATAGTTACGCTACGAATAAATTAACCGAGATTTTGTATTTTGTGAGTCGATCGAATCGAGGGTAGAAATTCTCTCGGGGATTAGAGTACTGTCAACCGACAAGAGTCGAGACTTCGACTTACGTTTTGGTCCTTTTTCAACCACGGAATTTCCGAGACGCCATCGCCGAGAACCTTCAGCCGCCGTCAGCCCCGCCGTCACCTTCTGCCTGGAGTCACACCTTCACCGAGAAGTCTATTGAACTGGGGTAAGTGCGGTCGCAGTTATTAATACACCTGGTTGACTTCACCGAGGCCGTGTTAATTCAGGTTCGAATTATAATTAATTATTGATTTTATTTAGTTATTGAGAAATGTGGTGTAATTGCGCACTTTTGAGACGCAATTCCGTTTTTGTGACGTCAGCCAGGTATTCGGTGCCAAAGATTATGTTAATCCGTTGTGAGGAATGTTGTGTACTGTGTCAATTTAATTGACCAAATTGTGAGATTGCATGCTGAATAAAATTGGCTCGAAGCAAGGGCCATCTGCGAGCGAAACTAGGAACCATACCTCGAGCTTTGTCCCGCGTATTACCCGACGGGTAACAATAGTTAGCGACAGTCTCCTTACCCGCCGCGACTGATAACTGATCGATCGGTTGTGACATCGATAATCAATATACGACAAATCGATGCTACTGATAACTTCGAACTTGGCTGTTAAGAAAGACATACGAACAGTTATAATTTCTGGTTGTAATTTGTTTTTAAAATTTATTATTTGTTTATTACGAAGAAAAGCGAAACAGTTCATTTTAATTTTCTTTTGATTCATTATTTTTTTTTTCTTCACGAAAGAAACGTAAAGGCACGTAACTTATTTTGGTCAAAAATTCAAAATTTGTTATTACGAAAGAAAGGCTACGACAATTATATGTTGTTTTTTTTTTGGGAATTCAAATTTATTTGTTACGAAGAAAGTGACGATAATTAATTATATTGATGAAAAATACTTGAAAGGTAGCTATACAAGCATAGAATTATAACATTCGATGCTTGTTAAGATCGACCATCTTCCCCCGCCGTCCATCTTACGGCTTAAAATAAATTTTATTATTTTTACAAAGAATTTTTACATGAAAAATTATGTAAATTCTACCTATTTTGTCTGATAGTAGACTATTAACCAGAAAAATACTTCAAAGGTAGCTATACAAGCATAGAATTATAACATTCGATGCTTGTTAAGATCGACCATCTTCCCCCGCCGTCCATCTTACGGCTTAAAATAAATTTTATTATTTTTACAAAGAATTTTTACATGAAAAATTATGTAAATTCTACCTATTTTGTCTGATAGTAGACTATTAACCAGAAAAATACTTCAAAGGTTGCTATACAAGCATAGAATTATAACATTCGATGCTTGTTAAGATCGACCATCTTCCCCCGCCGTCCATCTTACGGCTTAAAATAAATTTTATTATTTTTTTTTTTTTACAAAGAATTTTTACATGAAAAATTATGTAAATTCTACCTATTTTGTCTGATAGTAACAAGTCAAAAATTGTGTTGTTAGGAAAATAAACGCGACCTAGAACATTTTTTTTGCTCTTTGTTAATTTTTTTTCAGAATTTGTTAATACGAAGCGGCGATATTTAATTTGTTTTGTTGAGAAATTCGAAATTTGTTGTTACGATACGATAAGCGAAACGATTATTTTTTTTGCTTTTTTTTTTGTTGTTAATTTTTTTTATTTGTTGTGGCGATAATAAAGCGAAGTCAAGTATTTTCCTTAATTCGACATTTTGATTGTAAAACGAATAAATAAGAACTCATTATTTATAATTTCGATCGTATTCAGATTGTTTTTTTTTTTT
The DNA here is from genome assembly GCF_013202065.1 of Cotesia typhae. Classification (NCBI taxonomy): domain Eukaryota; kingdom Metazoa; phylum Arthropoda; class Insecta; order Hymenoptera; family Braconidae; genus Cotesia; species Cotesia typhae. The sequence goes on along the minus strand of NW_027423778.1, from coordinate 1,260,827 downwards.
CATTGAACAGTCCCTGCGTATTACTTGTTTTTTTTTTGCTGTCTCAATTTTTTTTATTATTATTCTCTGGTGACAAAACTATTCCGCATCGATTTCTTTTCTCGCTCTACCAATTCTAGAATCTTTTCGACGTTGACCTGCCACCCGACTACGATCAATTGCTGACTCCGAACCGTGGAATGTAAGTTCCTGGCGCCCAACAGTTTCCGAACCAAGTAAGCCAACATTTAGGTGGAGCTCCCCGGCGCTGTCGACGCCAGCCCGTGAAGAAAAACCCATCATAATATATATATATTAGGGTGCTTCATTTTAGAGCAACATTTTTTTTTTTCAAGTCCCACCTAAAAATCTTGTAGTCGATGGAAACACAAAAATTTTGAGCCTTATGGCAGCTATTAATTCCGATTATAACCCATTGCTAATCCAGTTTTCATTTTTCCCATTTAAATAGCATTGAAAAATAATTTTTTTCCACTTTTTCTATCCGCTCACCGTATTAAATTCTTTTTTTCGCCTTTTGACCTATGAGCTCTTGTAGAGGACTAAATTTGCTACAAAAAAGCCCTTTGCGTCGAGTATGTAACTCCAACAAATTCCACGGAACTTTATTTTTTAGCTTAATTTTCATAAAAATCGCACAAAATCGTATTTATTTCCGAAAATATTGAATGTAGAAAAAAAATTGTGATGACAAATTTGTAGGGAGGTTCATGCTCTACAATTCTTCTATAAGACTTTTTTTTGTAGCTCTTATAGTTCATCTATTATAACCAATTAAATCTCAAAATCCAAGAAAAAATATATTTTTAATGCCAACAAAATTTAATTTTCTTAATTTAGGATGAAAAATTCTTTGAACATTAATTTTCTTAAAATTTTCGCACAGAAAACATTTTCCAAATCTGTAATTTTACCGTTATTATATTTTTTTGCATTTTAGAATATTTAAAAAAAAATTTATACAATTTTTACATATAGATTATATGTGATATATTTCAAATTTTTTCACGTTATGTACGGGTTTTCTCCAATTGTTTATTTTTCTTTAATTTGTATTCATGAAATCTTTGCACAACCAATATATCTTAGTTTAAAAATCAGAAATTTTCGTCAAATAGTCAATCCACAAAATTTTGGATTTATTATTATATTTACTTGATAAGTATTTAAATTTTAATTTTTTTGCACCTAGATTTTGCGTCATTAACTTATATAAAAAAAAGCAAATAATGAATTTCTAGTTATCGTAAATATAATCTTACTTTTTGTACAAATCATTAGTGCTGCCCTAATCGACACAGTAATTCCCGAATTTCTGTGAGCTTTTATAAGAGTCACGTGGTGGCGTGCGTGATGCTAATTGTATCCTTTTTCTGATTAGGATTAATTACGATAATAACGACAATATTCTAACCTTATTGTTTTCATTTTGGTCAATGTCTACTAATCTAAAAGACTCATAAACGAAAACGTATATCTTATCGGAAAAATGTCGGTAAAAGATAATAAAAAAAAGTATATGTATTTGGTTGGATTTGAGTTATATAAGCTTAATGACTTAATACTACCGAAAAATCGTGATGTCCTCTGCGTACTTTTTAATAAAATTCGTACGAAAAAATATACGATAAAAGCAAGCTCCGAAGAGTTTAATTGTGAAATAAGTGAAATTTGGAATAAATTTTCAATACCTATCGCTCGACCTCAACATTGTATTAATAAAATAGAAAATTTATACGAAAAGTGGCTGAAAGTTCAAAAAAATAGTTCAAGAAAACAATCGAAGAAACAGAAAAATACGGAAGAAAATTTTGTTCATTTACTCGATAATTTATTCGATATAGCTCGTCATGATGCTATGAAGTTTCTGAATTTAACTCAGAAGGAACTTTTGCTTTCTAGCCGGACTCTAAAAAAAAGTAGTACTGTACTTAACGATTTAAATACGCTACAGACTGTGAACGATTTACCCGGGACATCTTCTATGGTTAAACCAGAAGAATTTAATAACATAGCTAATCAAGAAATAAAAAGTGCAGGTAATTATGTATTTAAAAATTTTTTTATGGTTCAATATAAGTAATTTTGAAAACTATAAATTCTAAAATTAGTGAATAATTTTCAAAAATTAATAAATCTTATTTTATACACTTTAAAAAATTTTCTAGTAAGAATGACTCCAAGAACACCGGATGGTGTAAAATGACAGTGTAAAAATTTATAGAGTATTAAGTAAATTTTTATTATTAAAATATAAAAAACGAAATCATAAAAAACCTTTCTTATAGAAAATTTGATTTTTCTACAAAACAGGTCCTAATTAATTTAACTTTACTCTTCCCATCAAAATTTAATTTTAAAGTTGGAATTAAGCTGTAGAACTGATTTGTTTCGTTTTTAAAAGTTTGAGTACTTATTTTGGCTAAAGTATTGAAGATACAAATAATTGAAGAATATCTTTTTTTTAGAGAATTCAATTCTTTACAAAAAGGTACTTATCTAAATTCTTATATTCTTGAAACTTGAGACAAAATTTTGAAATGAAAGACTAATTTTTACGGTCTTCTGTAACTACAAACTTTTTAATGTATTTTTTGTAAATGTTAAGTTAAAATTTTAATACCGAGTCATTTACGCCACACCGAGGTCAAAAAATGTTTTGCAGTGTAATAACATACTTCTTAAATCTTAGATGGTTGTGTCTTTTAACTCTTTTATTTTTGCAGATTCAATGTTGCCTCTTTCCCAACACTCCAGCCATAGTTTTACATCAGTTGCTTCAAAAAGGTCAATTTCTGATTTTGAAGATGAATTACCTCAGCAACCTGTCCAAAAAAAATTGAAACTTTTCACACGAGCCGTCATATCTGCACTGGATAGAATAAGAACGACAGATAGACAGGCATGGCATATCATTGTTGCCATTAGTTCTGCTCTGGGATATGACGCAGGTCAAGTACCTAGTCACAGTACAATTCGTCGACATCGTATAGAAGGGCGGAAACAGATTGCTAATGATTTAAAAGAAAATTTACAAACCGCTTCTAGCTTAGTCGTCCATTGGGATGGTAAAATGCTACCTGACATTGTTGACAAAATAAAAGTTGATCGACTTCCGATTCGAGTATCAGGTCTTAATACTCAGCAGTTATTAGCTGTTCCTAAGCTAGAAAAGTCAACTGGGATAAATCAAGCATTGATTATTACCGAAACACTAAACGAGTGGAATCTTACTGAACGAGTTAAAGCTATGTGTTTTGATACACCTTCAGTGAACACAGGTATTTTTTAAAATATGTAATACATTTGATTGTTTTAGACATCTATTTAAAATTTTCATTTGCAATTACAAATTACAAATTACCTATAGTTACTATTCTTCTTCGATTAAAATTTTTAATTTTCTTTCCATTTTAAAGAAAATTTTCCTTATACTAAGTAGATCCCTACATAGAAAAAAAAAATATCTTGGCTGAAGTAAAAAAATTTCTTCCTTCCTTTTTTCTTGGGCTAATATCAAAAAGTGATTTTGATTGAAGAAAAAGGTTTTTTGGAACTAGAAATTAATCAATTCGCCTAAGTGTTTGTATTCTTGATGCAAAAAATATATTCTTGGGTTAAAAGAAAAAAATTCTTGGGATAAGAAACTTTTTCTTAAGATAAAACAGTTAGTGTTTCGATTTAATACATTAATTTTTTTACTTAAGAATTAAATTCTTGGCAGAAAATGAGTTTATTACTTGAGACAAGTATTCACTTTCTTACAACAAGAAATTTATTTTCTTGCCAGGAAACAGTAAGTTTTTTGCTTCATTTATTTATTAAACTGTGGAAAATAGTAAATTTATAAACAGAAAGTGTTTAAATTTATCTCATAATATTTGACTGTTCCTAAAGTCCGAGCTGTTGTGAATGCATGCGTATAAGAAAAACTTACTTGCCACAAGAATGTCGCTGTTTTCGAGGAAAGATTTACTTACTTGCGCCGAGTAAGTTTTAAGTTTGACTCAAGAAAAAAAATGTTGTTTTAAGAAATTGACGTTCTTTTCATAAGAAATTTCCTTAAATCAAGTAATTAAAAATTTTTTGTAGTAAGAAATTTTTCTGGATTCAAAGTTGTTAAAGTCTTCGAAATGTATTAGCTTGTCCCAAGAAAATTTTGAGCTTCTTTCCCGACCGTTAAAACTTTCTTGGGCGAAGAAAAATTTTCTTCAACTAAGGGTAGTTTTTTTTGTGTAATAAATAATTATTTATTTAATATCAGTTTGTAGTTACTGAAAAGAAAATCATCAAAATCATTCTTATCTTGACACTTTAGGAGATTTCAATGGAACTTGCGTCTTACTAGAGAATCAGCTGATCAAAAAATTGTTACACTTGGCATGTCGTCATCATATTATGGAACTAGTCTTAAGAAGTGTAGTTGAATGCGTTTGGCCAGTAACAAAATCTCCAAATGTAGCTATTTTTGAACGTTTCCGTAATAAATGGCACACTATAGATAAAAATAAGTTTGTAACTGGCTTAGAAGATAAATTTGTTAATGATGTGATTGGAAGTAAGCGAACTGAAATCCTTCAAGACATTCGAGATCGCTTGCAGGTAAATTACTGATTTCCATTGCAGGTTTATTTATTTCTTTTGGTCAAGTTAAAAGATAGCTATATCGAACAAATGCATATGAAGTCAAATAACTTTTATTTTTATGTTAATAACGAGCATTTCTTGTCAGACTACTCTGTAAAAAATTTTTAGCAGACATTGTGGTGTAAATGACTCGACGTTAAAATTTTAGTTTAAAATTTACACAAATAACACCAAAAAGTTGGTAGTTATATCAGACGATAAAAATTTTAATTTTGATTATCAAAATTTTGGCTCAAGGGATAAAAATATACGAATTTTGATTAGTACCTTTTTTGGGCAAAATTTAATCTTCAATACTTTTACCAGAATAACTACTTAAATTTTTGGAAACAAATCCGTTTTATAACTTAATTTCACCTTTACATTAAAATTATAGCAAGAAAAGAAATGATATATTTTATAGAAAAAAGAATTAAGTTTATCGGGACTTTTTTTGTAGAAAGTAAAATTTGTTATAAAAAGGTTACTTTCAATTTTTCTATATCTCCAATACTTCAGCCTTTACAAATACTTAAAACTTTTAGAAACTGAATGGATCAGTTTTATAATTTAATTTTAACTTTTATTTTAAATTTTGGAGGGAAAAATAAAGAAAGAGTTTAATTGATTAAAACCTTTTTTTTGTAGAAAATTAAATTCTCTATAGAAAAAGTCTTGCATGATTTTTTTTTATTCCACTATAAAAATTATTGGACTAAAATCAAACCTTGAAAAATTAGTATAATTAAAATATAGGTCACACAAAAAGTTATAACAGACTATTTTCATACGGGATTAAATTTTCTGTAAGAATATACCCTTTTCAATTTTATTTTATCTTCGTTTTTTCCTCCAAACTTTAAATTTACGTTTCTGCGCAAAGTTTAAATTAAACTAAAAAACTGATTTATTGAGTTATCAAAAGTTTAAATATTTATTTTGGCTCAAGTATTGGAGACAAAAAATAAAATGAAACCTTTTTTATATAGAAAATTAAAATATTTACAAATAAAGATACTTATCAAAATTCTTGTACCTTTGACCCGTCAGCCAAAATTTTGAAAATAAAGACTAAAGTTTTTACCGTATTCTGTAATTAATATATATGTTTGTTGTACTTTGTATAATTTTTACACATAAATTTCAATATCGAGTTATTTTCACCATGATAAGTTGAAGAAATTTTTTACAGTGTACATCTTAATAATTATAATTTTTCATTGCTTAAAAAATGTTTACTGATAATTTACACTGGAAGAAGCTCGTCACCCAGATTTACTCTAATAATTTTTACAGTGTATGTTAAATTTATTATTTCAGGACGAGTATTTAAGAGATGACCATAAGGAACTATTGGAGTTGTCATATATATTTCTAGGTGGCATTCCAACTCAAGAAGTAAAATTTAAAGCTCCTGGGGTGAACCATCATGCTCGTTGGCTCGCTAAAGCATTGTATAGTCCCAAAATGTACATGTTTCAAACTCAATTTTACATGAAATCAGCAGATTTAAATGGATTAAGACAGATCTGTTTATTTGTGATTCAGTTTTACATCACAGCGTGGTATAATGCTCCTCTGGCAATAAAAGCACCATACAACGATTTAACATTTATACAAAAGTTAATATCATACAAAAAAGTAAATAAAAAAATTTCAAATGATGCATCTCTCAAATTTTCAAGACACTTATGGTATTTGTCAGAGGAGCTCGCTGCATTAACCCTCTTTGATGACAATGTATCAAATGAAGACAAAAGGAAAATGGCTCATGCTATTCTAAATAAAGAAAGCACTTCTGAAAATCCAAGAAGGTTCATTGCAGAAAATCTCAATGACCTATTAACAAAACATATCAGTGACTTTGTGAATAAAAATTCTGTAGTGTTATTTAATCAATTTGAGTTATCTTATAATTTTTTAAGTAAAGATCCAGAAGCTTGGAAATCAGATGATGACTATATAAACTGTAAAAAAATATTAAGTGAAATGAGTGTAGTTACTGATAATGCTGAAAGAGGAGTGGTTTTGATTCAAGAATATAATAACAGCTTCACAAAAAATGAAGAACAGAAGCAATATTTATTACGAGTTGTGGAATTTCACAGACGAAAAATTTCCAGATGCACTAAAAATGCTTTTTCAACGGCTTATCCAGCAACCTAAAGTATAATTTGAAACAATTAAGAATCACTCAATCCTTCAATAATTAATTGTATTATGAAAAATTATATAAAAAATATTAATAAATTACATAAATCATTTAATATCTGAAGACGCTTTGATTTGAATATATTTATAGTATCGATGATGAACAATCAATTTTTTCACTTCAAAAGTTAATAAAGAGAAATTATAAAAAGTAAGTAGTTCCAAAATTTATAATCTAACATAATCTATCGGTAAAAATTGTATAAATTTTTTTTTAAATATTCTAAATTGCAAAAAAATATAATAACGGTAAAATTACAGATTTGGAAAATGTTTTCTGTGCGAAAATTTTAAGAAAATTAATGTTCAAAGAATTTTTCGTCCTAAATTAAGAAAATTAAATTTTGTTGGCATTAAAAATATATTTTTTCTTGGATTTTGAGTTTTAATTGGTTATAATAGATGAACTATAAGAGCTACAAAAAAAAGTCTTATAGAAGAATTGTAGAGCATGAACCTCCCTACAAATTTGTCATCACAATTTTTTTTCTACATTCAATATTTTCGGAAATAAATACGATTTTGTGCGATTTTTATGAAAATTAAGCTAAAAAATAAAGTTCCGTGGAATTTGTTGGAGTTACATACTCGACGCAAAGGGCTTTTTTGTAGCAAATTTAGTCCTCTACAAGAGCTCATAGGTCAAAAGGCGAAAAAAAGAATTTAATACGGTGAGCGGAAAGAAAAAGTGGAAAAAAATTATTTTTCAATGCTATTTAAATGGGAAAAATGAAAACTGGATTAGCAATGGGTTATAATCGGAATTAATACACTACTGGAAAAAATTAAGGGATCAAAAAAAAATTCCAAATTTTTCGGTAGTTTTCAACAGGCCGTAACTTTGAGAGAAATGGTCGTACAGGAAATAAAAAAAAAGGAAATTGTAGCTCCAAGTGTCTAGTTTTTGGATTAGAACTTCAAAATTGTGTAGCCTCCGCGGTTTCTGAGTAATCGTAGAAAAACCAGCAACAAAAAAATTCTCAAAATTTTTTTAGTTTTTTTTTTGGTCTACGGGCGTGGAAAAAATTTTTTTAGCTTCACCACCATAAGGATCGGATACTTTGTTCATTTAGCTTTAATTTCTTTTTTAAACACCCTGATACGTCCACTCCTCGCTGAGATATCGGTCTTCAAATGGAAAAGGATCTTTTTGTCTTTGATTATCGATATCTCAGCAACCAATGATCGCATAAAAAGTTAAAGGTGGGTTTCAAGAACTTGAATGAATTCCCTTAACGACTGTCCATTGTTTTTTCGAAAAAAATTTTTTCTTTCCGTCACATGAATTTGAAAATGCAACAAAAAAGGGCGTTTAGTGGTTTTTGGAAAATCAAGCGCTGGATCGAAAATATTGAGGAAACCACTAATGTTAAGTGTGCCTTTTACAGTTCAATATGTCCACAAAAACCCTACAAAGAATCAAATTAATCCAGCCAGCCGTTTTTTTGTTTCACTTGATCGAATTTTTGAAAAATTAAAGGATCACGTTTTTGCTCTGAAAAGCTTATAATTTTTAAAAATGAGAAAAAAAATTGTTTTTTCGAGCTTTTTCCACATTTTTGTTCCAGAAAGTGCTTACATTGAAAAAAAAAAAAAATTAAAAAAAAAAATTTTTTTTGAAATTTTTTCTCTTGAAAAGTTTAAGAAAACAATTACCGCCGGCATTAGCGTTATCCAAAGCGTACCACGTGGAGGTCGCGCGGTTGGATTTTCGCTTGTGTGTGTGTGTGTGTGTGTGTGTGTTGTGTGTGTGTGTGTAAGGTATTTCAGGAGAATTGAGACCCGGTGGCTCGTCAGTTCCACCGTATTTAATGACTCCAAACTCATTCTCTGAAGGTTTTTGTTGGTTCAATACCGGGTATTACCACCCCTGTTTTCAATAACGGCTCTCAAACGTTCAGCCATGTTTATGCAGACGGTAATTTGAGGCTGCGGAATGGTATTCCAAATGTGCTGAAGCGCGCGCTCCAAAGCAGCTAAGTTCTGCAAATTTGGATACTCTCTGCGCAACCGACGGCCCATTATATGTCCCAAACGTGCTCTATGGGGTTGAGATCTGGACTCATTGCTGGGTGTCGCAACAATGTGATGTCATGCCGCTCAAAGAAGCGCCGGGTAATGTTGGCTGTGAGATGTAACGTCTAGCTGTCAAATTTTCGCGTACAATTACCAAAGGTGTTCTCCAATTTCGTGAAACGCCGCCCCACACCATAACTGATCCACCGCCGTAGGCAACGACTGGACAGACAAAGTTCTGGTGAAAACGTTCTCCACGACGGCGCCAAACGAGAGGACGTCGATCGTTGCCATACAGATTAAAACGAGACTCATCAGTGAATAAAACATTTGTCCATTCCCTCAAGTTCCAATTTCGATGATCGTAAGCATACGCTAAACGAGCTCGACGATGTCTTGCTGTCAACAGGGGTACACGATTAGGATTTCGTGCGTGTAACCCAGTTTCACGAAGACGGTTGATGATTGTTCGAGAGCAAATGTTTCGCACTTGATGCCGTCGTCGCTGTTGCTGTTGTTGTTGCTGTTGTCTGCGATTGGGGAAGTTTCGATCGACAATATTCGCATTGACGAAAGGTTGTCGTCGAACTTCTCTAACAATTGTTCGATCATCGCGGGCATTAGTGACTCGATGGAGACCTTGTCCGGGGCGACGATGATATTGATTCGTCTCTTGGTATCTGGTATAAGCTCGAGATACGACAGATTGACTTACACCCATCCGGATAGCAACTGCATGTTGAGTGTAACCTTCGTCGATAAGAGTCACTAACCGAGCGACTTCCACCTCCGATAAATGTCTAACCATGATTAAGAATCAAAAGTCAGAAATTTTCAATTTTGACCAAAAAATTAAAAAAAATTTTTTTTAGCGCAGAGGGATTAGTTTTGAAAAAACTGTTGAATGAAGCGATTTGCTAAGGATTCACAAAAAGAAAAGAAAAAAAAAAACTCCGAAAAGCGTATGAAAAAAATCGAAATTCGATTGGGGGTATTAACTTTTTTTATTAATTTAATTAAAAGGAGATCAGTAGAATCAAGGAATGCAGCGGTGGAAAGGTGATAAAAATCATTGGGCGATGGTTTTTTGAGTTTCCTTAACTTGTTAAAAAAAAAATTTTTCCAAAAAAATTTTTTTTTTTTTAATTTTTTTCGAAAAAATTTTTTTTTTTGAAAATTTTTTTTTTTGAATTTTTTTTTTTTTTCAATTTAAGCACTTTTTGGAACAAAAATGTGGAAAAAGCTCGAAAAAACAATTTTTTTTCTCATTTTTAAAAATTATGAGCTTTTCAGAGCAAAAACGTGATCCTTTAATTTTTTCAAAAATTCGATCAAGTGAAACAAAAAAACGGCTGGCTGGATTAATTTGATTCTTTGTAGGGTTTTTGTGGACATATTGAACTGTAAAAGACACACTTAACATTAGTGGTTTCCTCAATATTTTCGATCCAGCGCTTGATTTTCCAAAAACCACTAAAAGCCCTTTTTTGTTGCATTTTCAAATTCATGTGACGGAAAGAAAAAATTTTTTTCGAAAAACAATGGACAGTCGTTAAGGGAATTCATTCAAGTTCTTGAAACCCACCTTTAACTTTCTGTGCGATCATTGGTTGCTGAGATATCGATAATCAAAGACAAAAAGATCCTTTTCCATTTGAAGACCGATATCTCAGCGAGGAGTGGACGTATCAGGGTGTTTAAAAAAAGAAAATAAAGTTAAATGAACAAAGTATCCGATCCTTATGGTGGTTAAGCTAAAAAAATTTTTTCCACGCCCGTAGACCAAAAAAAAAAACTAAAAAAATTTTGAGAATTTTTTTGTTGCTGGTTTTTCTACGATTACTCAGAAACAGCGGAGGCTACAAAATTTTGAAGTTCTAATCTAAAAACTAGACACTTGGAGCTACAATTTCCTTTTTTTTTATTTCCTGTACGACCATTTCTCTCAAAGTTACGGCCTGTTGAAAACTACCGAAAAATTTGGAATTTTTTCTTGATCCCTTAATTTTTTCCAGTAGTGTAGCTGCCATAAGACTCAAAATGTTTGTTTTTCCATCGACTACAAGATTTTTAGGTGGAACTTGAAAAAAAAAAATGTTGCTCTAAAATGAAGCACCCTAATATATATATATATATATATATATATATATATATATATATATATATATATATATATATATATATATATATATATATATATATATATATATATATATATATATATATATAGCTCTCATTTGATTTGGATTTTATACTCTATTTGAATTTTTTCTCGCATATTCTATACACTCACATTAAGAAGTTCATCCCCCTAATCCTTTCTCAAACCTTTCCCACCAAAATATCCTGTTACGTGAATGTTGGAACGCTTCACGTAATGATTACCCGTAACTCCTATTCTTTCCCGCTTCACAGCATTATTTTCGAATTTGAAAAATGTGGAACGCTTCACGATTTTATTAATATATTAATGTTATATTATATATATAACATTAATTTGGTTCCGGTTAAGTTTGAGTTTTGGCTTGTTTCGATCATTTCTAGCGAATAAAAATTGTCTACTTCCGTTTCAGTTCATGTTTCTTTAGTTTGATAATCCTTACAAAATGAAAAGTATCTATTTTTTTTTTTTTTTTTTTTTTTCAAGTTTACGTTTGAGTTTGACTAGTTTAGAACTCTTAGCGAATAAAAAGTTATTTGATTCCGTTTTTTTTTGTTATTTCATTCCCGCCCTCTCCCATGAAAATTTGGTTATAATACATACATAAGATTGATTATGTGTGATGACAAAAATTTAGTCAAGAACTGACGAATAAAATTCAGGCATAATATCATTGGGTGATCTATTGACCCCGGCGTGCCGTCACTGATAAGCTTGCTTTTACCTCCCTAATATTTCAGGGACTCACCATTACTGGCCCCATAAGTCAGTCCAGATAGTACCCCTTTTCTCTAGCCACTTAGCTTCAATAGGCAGGTATGTTTCATAGTCGGTCCTTTGGAGGTATCCTTTAAAGTAGTACCCGTATTGAGGGTCGTTGACCGGGATGACTCCTTTTGGTGGCTAAACCTCGGAAACCTCAACTGAAATCAACGTCCAGGTCCTGGTGATGTCCGTCCAAAAGGCAGGACGGTTATTGCTGACAAGGATGGACCGACTCTCTTGACCCTTGTATGAAGGAGAAGGTGATGTTAGTGACTGTTCCTCGATCGTTCAGACTACTTTTACCCGCGGTCCCACTAGGATCTTGTCATCGATTACTTGTAACGACGGTTTAGGTGCTCGCACTTCTTTTACCCGCGACGTTTCGGTGTCGGTTATCGACAACGACAGCTTACTCGGCAGGGCTCGACGACAGCGGCCCCTCCGTACGACGAGAACGTCTTCCTCGAGCCAAGGACCGAGGAGGTAATCCGAGAGAACGGCTAATATGCGCTTCTAAAGAGCACTCACACCGAAAGGAATTTGGCATGTGAAATTGCTAGTAAGCGTTCACATCATAAGTATTCTTACAGGGGATGAAACGGCTAATGAGCGCTTGCCCCTATAATAAGTGTATTGGACGGTGTGTCCCATATTATTAGTTTATTGGATTGAGGATCTGGAGAGGTTCAAGTCAGACAGAGCTCTTTGCGCATGGAAGTCTTTGGATCTACTGACAAATTAGTTCCAGATTAGTTTTTTAAACAAGCATTTCAACCATGTTTGCAACTCAGGTTATTCCCTGAGAGAGTCATCGAGGCCCGGGTCTCTGTTATGTCCACCCACATTTTTTTTTATTTTTCAATTTAAATCACCCGCGCAGATGGGAGAATTCTCTATGCGCGGAAGCCACAATAAAATAGAAGCTACACGACTGCTGGTTGACTAGTGGGGACTTCTGCAAGCTCACCACCGCGAGTTTTTGAAAAGGCAAGCATAAGCCAACGCCTTGTCTTTATTAGTGAAGTCGACTTCTGCGTTTAACTAGACGGGCCCGTGCCTTCTAAAAGTCCCTTATCTTAATTTGCTTCGCACTTAAGACGAGTTCTGACACGGTTTAACTGGCAAGCAACACATTAATTATTAATTTTAATCATAAAGAACCGGAATCTCAAAGTTCTAATTTGTTCTGCACTTAGGCAAGAATTCAGTTAATAAATAAATTATAAATCTCTGAAAAGCTAATTTTGTGCACTTCAACCTACGAGGGACTGGAAGACGTTAGCTCAAATAAATAAAATTGATTAATATAATTAGGTTGTAACAGTTTTACCTGTTCAGGTTAGCCGCTAATCAATTTGATAAATAAAGTAACTAAATTAACAAACAACAATAATTATCAGGGCACCACCAGGATTTTTTATGACGGTTCCTGGAACCGGTCCAGAGCTGAGAATTTCTTATCTTAGGGTAGAGAGAGTGGAGGAAGGTGCTGTTGAATAATAAATAATTAATTAACAATCTGATCAGTTTTATTAACAACAAAAATTAACAAAAGAAGCGCTTAAATAAGATTAACTAAATTTACTCCCACACTCACACTATAACTAATTAAAACTTATTAACTATAGCTTAACTGTCGGCTAACTAGGACCAACGAGTCTCTCTGCGCAAAGACTGCAGTGCGACAGAGACCGTCTAGCCAAACTATCGGCGAACCAGAACTGAACCACTTTAATATAAGCCTAACTATCGGCTAACCAAAACTAATTAATTACTCTGCACAAAGACAACAGTGTGACAGAGATCGTCTAACCTAACATCGGCTAACCAGAACCAACTTAACACTATTAACACTCTCTATCACACATTACCCACACTAATCTTCACACACATAACTTACACTTGTATTGACTTGATCATTATTAATTGATAAAACGCTATTTTTCAATTATCAATCAAATTACACATGACTTGAACTAACATTCAATTACCATTTCCGACTGCTAATTTTTAATACTATATTAAATTCAAATTTTAAGTAGATTAAAATTCCTAATTAACGTATTGTCATGGCCTTAATAATATAACAATAACTATTTAATATGAGAGAGATTAATACCCTGAATTAATTTTTGACAATTAAATTAATAACTATATAAATTTTACAATCGACTTCAAAATTATTAACTTAGAATTAATGATGTAAATTAATTAATTATAACCAATTTTTCCTGTGAAATTTTCAACTCAAAATTAACTAATTTCTTGGACTTAATGTCCACGCTACTAATTCTTAATTTTCAACAAATTTTAATTTATTTAATTCACGGACTCAATCCTAAAATAAATTAATTTTTACGTAGAAATAATTTATAATATAAAATAATTTCAACAAATAATTCTTCATAAAATATTCGATAATTTCCAAATAATTTTATACATTATAAACATCAACAAAAGTCGACACTTTCAATTTTGTTAGCTAGAACATTCGCTAGCTTAGTTGTCTTTGACCTTGGGTGTTTGGAATTTACTGCGACCCAAAATATATCGACGCTCGACCAAAAGTTCCACGAGCAAAATACTTGTCGACTAATTTTCAAGCAATAAAATTAATCACTTTTTCTTGAGTTAATTGTTATGAAATTATAACAATTAATTAACGAATTTTCTAGATGTTAATTAGTTTAATTGATTAATTTTAGTTAGTTAAAAATTCTCCCGAAGAATGTAGAAAGAATTTGTCCTGCAAGGTCGATTGAGTGACTCTCGGGTATAAACCCCGATGAAAATCACTCAATCCAAACTAGCGAATATCAATTTCTGATTAATTAATTAATTCGTCGATTAAACGATCCAATCAATCATTATATAGGAGAAGTAACTGAGTATTATATAAACCGCGGTCAACTTCTTTCCCACAGAGTAATAATTGATACCTTGACGAATAAGACGATGATCTAACTCTCTAATCGAGGATGAAGTCCTAGTTGTAGTTGGCTTCCTTCGTCTCGTAACTACTCCGGGAATCGGCCCTTCTCGACTTCCGTGGCACTAGGTCTGGCGGTCACACTACTTCTCCCTTTTCCACTGCACGGCTCACCTATTTTAACCCAAAACTACCCTCTCCTATTCTCCATTTAGGTCCTTAGATCGAGATGCGCCAGTGCTATGTCGAATAGTTATCGATATCTGGTGATTTATCGATTTAGGGTAATTTTACCCTGTTACAAGGTTAAATTAAAATTGTGACAGTGTAAATTGGTCTTAATGAAAAAAATAAATCTTAAAATGAAGTGAAATCAGTTTTGAATAAATTTATTGTATAAAATAAGAAGCCCTTAGAGTAGGCAGCCCTATGGCACCCAACTCCATCCGCTGCAAGGACCAACCAAAGGGCGCAATCAAGGAAAACGCGCTATGATCAGCCTCGGAATCACGAATCCGGTAATAAATAATAATCCTGCAGGAAGTAAATACACCTACTGTTACGTTCTCGGAAATTTCAAATACAATACATAATGATTTTAATTAATTAACTTGTAACACAGTTTTACCCGCTTAGATTGGCTCCTTAATTAAATAACTGATTAAACAAAATCAAAAACTAAAATTATTAACAAAAGGGCGCGACTAGGATTTTTAATCACGGTTCCTGGAACCGGTCCAGAGCAGAGAGCTGATCTTACAGGGAGAGAGAGTGAGAAAGGTGATCTGAAATAAATAAATTTTTATTTAACAAAATTAACCGGTATTTCTTTATAACAAATCAACTTAACAACTGGTGCAGTCGCACCTACACTACTCACTTACAACTATTTTAACACTACGACTTACAACTACCGGAGGATTTCGGGCTAAAACCGGCGACTCCTCTCAACACTACCACTTACAATTACCGGAGGATTTCGGGCCAAAACCGGCGACTCCGACTTAGTGCTAGTCTTCTACTCGGCAAACCATCAACAAGTAGAGTTCGTTTTACACTTTCTATCACACATTACCCACACTAATCTTTATACACATAACCCACACTTCTCCACACGCACACTGATTTACTTTATTTTATTTATTTGAATATTAAAAGAAACTGACAAAAATTTACTTTTGCAAATTATTCATTGACTCAACTATTCAGTCATTAGCTAATAATTAAAATTACTGAACATTTTTCAATTAATAAATTATTTTTAATTAACAAATTAATCACTACTATCCGAATTTAATCCGATTTATAATTTTGACTCAAAATTTAGTCACAAGTTTAATTCTCAACATAAAATAAATCAATTTTTTGTAGAATTTTTTCAACAATTATAATAACGAATCTCGGACTTTCAACCCACGTTGTTAAATAAATTCTTAAGAATTTTTCAAAATGACGAAATTAACAAGATACTTTTTCCGGAACTTAATTTCAACATAAAATTTCCTCGTGGGAGTTTTCCGATTAGTTAATTAAAATTTATTAAATAATAAACAATTTTCTCCGTTAATTTTTATGCTAGAGCGTGGTGATTTTTTGACCTTGGGTATACGTTAACTGCGTTGCACGTTTTAAGAATTTCTATTCGATGTTATTTTATTAAATAAAACAATTGTACGTGAATCAATTTTTTTCGATGTTCGGAATTAATTATAATTAATCAAATAATAAATTTTTATAACAATTAACACCATAAGGTCCTTGAGGAGTCCTCGGGTATAACCCCCCTTGAGGTACTCTCAACGAAACTAGCGAATAAAAAAAATTCAATTAATTAACTACTGAATTATAAATGTTAATTATTGAGAAAAGTTAATAATTAGATAAAAATGAGAAGTAGTTGAATGAGCCGAGTATATGACCCCGCAGCTCATATATATATAAAGTCTCCATACCTGGTAAGATTTTTAAATTTGAAGAAGACTCCTTTGATCCAGTTGTTTTCCTCCTTTGGACTTTTCTGCTGGCACTCGTCTTGATCACTCAACTACTTCTGTCGGTTGGAAAATTATTTGCTCGCACGTAAATCCCATAATACCCCTACTTAATGCTAATTGGGTCCCGAAGATCGAGACGCGCCAGTGCTATGTCGAATAATTATCGATATCCGGCGACTTATCGTTTAAGGGTAATTTTACCCTGTTACAAACTATTATCCGAGGTATTTCGCAACAGGAGTACCTTGAGATAAGAGATTTTTGGAACGTCAACGCAACCTAGTAGACTAAGCAGTCTATGTTGTGGGATTTGGACTGCGTTGATGTTCATATAGGGTAACCTGAGATGCAACGTTGCTAAAATTCTGTATTAAAACCCATTGTAATTATTATCCAAATGCACGCTGTCTCCAGACTTCTCCTGGAACAGTCAGTCCGAGGACTTAGCAGAGGAGCGATCTCTGCTGGTCCGAGGCTCAGTCTGCCAATTCCTTTTTAATAAACCTATTTAATTATAAATCAATTAAAATAGATATTCATTAGAACCTTCAACCCAGAGTTAAGAGCGCTTATCAGCGTTCCAACCTGGTTCCTTTACCTAGAGCGCTAGCCAGCGTTCAGGTATCCTATACTCAAAATATCCTAATTATTACCCCCAGGGTGTGAGCACTTTTTAGCTGTTCCACCCTGGTGAACTCGCCAACAGCGCTAGTCAGCGTTTAAGCACTCTATCCATTACCTACCCGAAGGCTGGTAAATGGAAAGTATCCATTAAATTATTTTATAAATTAAATTAATTGAATAGTATATTACACCCCTTGGAAAGGAAAATAAGAAAAGCCTCAAATCACATGTAATTGTTAGCCGAGGCGAAGCCGAGGTCAACAAACATGTGATCTGAGATTTTCTTTTTTACTTCCTAAGGGCTGTATATTATTTTTTTGTCCGACGAAGGCAGAAAGCGGCAACTTCGTTTAGCGCAGCGGGACGAAAGTTGCCACTTTCCGCCCGGAGGGCAAAAAAAGTACTCCGTGGAGAAATCAGTGACATGACCCACCTGGAGTCTATCGACTTTCTAATGAATTTGTTATTAAACATTCTTTTTTTTTTTAAGAAGACTTATTAAAGTGTTGCTACGGACCATTATGTTATAAAATTAAACTGTGTCGCATGATTCCGTGATTCAGCTATCAATGTTTGTGGTTATTCTTAACTTAATATAATCAGACAGTAATAATATAACTTAAAAAAATTTTCAATTTTTACCTTAAAATAAGTTATTTTGAATAATTAAATTAAAATAAATCACACAAATAGTTGCTACGGACCATTATTTTATAAAATTAAACTGTGTCGCGCGATTTTGTGATTCAGTTAATAAATTATTTTATCGATATTTGTGAAGTTATTCTTAATTTAATACAATCAGATAGTGATAATGCAATTTAAAAATATTTTAATGATTTACTTTGAATTATTAAATAAAATTATCTAATTTTATCATTTCATATAATTAACTACGATTTTATGGTTCAGTTGATGAACGAATTTAACGAAGCTGTGAAGTTAATTTTCAGACAGCAATGACAATTTAAAAAATTAGTGTTTTTAGTGATAATGTATTGCTAAGGATAAGTGATTTAAACAAAAGTTTTGCTACTTGATTTAGTGCTGACAACCAGTGATTTTTGTGAAGTGATTATTGACATAATAAATAATTATGCACCAAATCTACGTGCAGATCGTCTCAAAGAGCAAAAATCCTCACTGGACATAAATTCAAATAAGGCTACTCTAACTATATAGAAAATTCAATTTTCGCCGAAGTGATCGTTTTGCCGTCAGAAGACGGAAGTCCATTTTCAATCATTCGTTCCAGTGTTATGTTCACCCCAAAATTTTTCTTTAAATTTAAATCACGCGCGCAGATGGAAGACTTCTCCATGCGCGAAAGCCACAATAAAATATAAGCTACGCGACTGCTGGTTGACTAGCGGGGACTTCTGCAATCTCAGCACCGCGAGTATTTAAAAAAGCTATCAACAGCCAACGCCCCGTCTTTGCTCAATTAATTCGACTTCCGCGTTTAGTTGACGGGCCCGTGCTTTGTATAAGTCCCTTATCTTAATTTGCGCTGCACTTAAGACGAGTTCAGACTCGGTTCAACCGGCAGGCCACGTATTAGTTTTAATTATCTACGAGTCGGGATTCTCAAAGTTCTAATTTGCTCTGCACTTAGACGAGAGTTTGGTCAGTAAGTATAATATCTTTTAAAGCTAAATTTGCGCACTTTACCCTACGGGGGACTGGAGGACGTTAGCTCAAATAAATAAAGTTCATTAATATAATTTCGATTAAATAAAATTTGTGAAAGTGTAAAAGTTTAGGTGTTTATTAAAATAAATCTTAAAAAGAAGTGAAATTCCATTCGAGTTCGTTAATTTCATAAGATAAGAAGCCCTTAGAATAAGCAGCCCAAATCCAACCTACTCCATCCGCTGTGAGAACCAACCAAAGGGCCCAATCAAGGAACAGGCGCTAACAGCTGCCCTGAAATAACGGATCTGACCATCCATAAAGTTTCTGTAACAGTAAGTACATCTACTCTCATAAAAATCCGTCAGTCTCAAACGAAGGCGTGACAAGTTCGTATCTCGAAAACGTCCCACATAAATAATTAAAACAACGGAATTAAAACCTCCGTTGCGTATTCTTTAAACTGTTAGTCCAAACCTCCACCGTTTACGCTACCGCTCTAAAAACGCCCTTGGACATAAAACCAGCATCGAAATCCAAACTATTATTAAGAAAATTGTCGCTGTGGGCTTAAAAATTTTAATCATGTTTTTGCGTATGAATTCATAATTTCAAATGATATTAGAGTTCTAATTCTCTATATCTCATTATAAATATACGAATTATTCTATAATTTTGAAAGAATTATTTAATATTTTATTACGGGTACTAGTGAACTGTATAAAATTTCACAGTATTAGAAATTTTATTTTCGAAAATATTAATTGTTAATGTTTTATAGTTTGAAACAGAAGGCGACTCTTTTGAAAAAGCCCACTCGTTCTCTTTCGTCACCCCTAAATTTATTTAGGGCGCTACTGGACTTTTAGATACAGTATCCAGAAACTGGACCAGAGCATGGAGTAAATTCTACAGGGTCGTGAGAGATTGCTGGGAAGAAAACAGAAATCATCAAAGAAATTCATTTTTCAAGAAATTTTAATAAAACCCACCCCATTACAATAATATTTCCCTTACAATTAATTAACACTTAATCCTAAGTCCTATTCCCGTTTATAAGACGGTTTCCTATCATAGTAGCTAATCCCGATGATACCCTCTTATGGAGCAACCATACCGCGGTTTCTAATCATTTTCCATATTTCCATAATTCTAATAGTTTCATAATTCCATAATTCTACACACGCACCTACAATATAATTATTATCATTCAAACACACTAATTAAAATTTCCATAGTTTATTAATTATTTTCTAAGACTATTATTTACTTTTATTTTCAAGTTAAATCTGATTAGTAAATTTTCTAAATCCAAATTAAATTTCAACTATTAAATTTTCTCTGGAATAAATTTTCCATTCATTCCCAATCCAAATTCCTATAGCGATTAATTTTCTTTTTAAAATTCTTAACTAATTTACTGCCGTGGTCTTAATAATACAACAATAAATATTTAATACTAAGAGGTCTTCGTATCTCGTATTAATAGATTAAAATTTGACGACAGAGGTCTTAATAATCTGCCGACAAGATATTCGCTACGTCCTAGTATTCTTACGAATTTATTTTGCTTTGTCGATTTTATTTCGCCATATTTTATTATAAAATTTTACTTAATTACTTTAATTAATTTTTTTAAAATTAATTTAGCTTCATTTTATTAATTGTTTTTTTCGAATTGCATTTTTGCTGAATTTTGTACTTTTATTTTATTTACTTTAATTGTCTTAAATTTTGTCCAAATTATTTGTCAGAGTTAATTAATTAATTTATTTAGTTTTAATCTTCGAATGAAGAAATTGACAATTGATTTTATTTTATTTAATTTTAACTAAATTATTTTATTTGTCTCTGAATAACTGAGTTTATTTCATTTTTACTAAATTACTTTCTTTTACTTTCTTTGTGTTGTACGAAACTTCGAATTTAGTTAATTTTAATTTTGGGGAATATATTTCACTTTATAACGCCTTGAGATTTTTAGTCTCGACCTTGTGTGTCCTTTACTCAGCGTTTTAGCTCGAGACAAGATGACGGACCCTCTCCCAAACTTTTGTTGAATTTTTCTTCAAGTGAAATTTATAACTGATTTATTTTCTACTTTTAACTAAATGATTTTAACAATTATTCTAAAGGTTATTTTATGATTCTAATTTTACTTCTGTTTCATTTTACACAATCAAAATTCGTTCCAAATTATTTATGTTGATTTTAAGTAATTTTTACTTCTGTTAATTTTACTAAAATATTTTACTGAACTATTTTAATGATTTTAATTGACACAAAATTAACCGATTCCACTCAAACTCAATTACCAGAGATCAAACTTTTCACGTGCCACCGAAATCATGAATTAACAAACTGAAATAATTCCTAGTAAGATTAATCCAGACTTTGCCTACGTGTTTGAATAATAACCCGAAATACACTAGTCACAAAAATTAAGGGATATAAAAAAAATTCCAAATTTTTTGGTGATTTTCAGCGAGCTGTAACTCCGAGGAAAATGATCGCACAGAAAAAAAAATAAAAGCAAATTGTAGCTCCAAGTGTCTAGTTCTTAGATATGACCATGAAAATGTTTTGTCATCGTCAGGTCTAGAGAAAACCTAAGAAAACTACTGAAAAAAAATTTTTCGAAATTTTTTTTCGTCTTAAAAAAGGTCTACGGGCTTCAAAAAAATTTTTTCGATTGTTTCGTTTAAAAGCTCTTTTAGTAAATTTAATACCCTTTAATTTGACGTAATCAAAAGCCTGTACGATAATTTGCCGCGGAGTTATCGTCAATCAAAGCAAAAAGTTTTTTTGACTTTGGAAATCAATAACTCTGGAAATAATGACCGTATAGGAAATCCAAGGAGGGTTTTGAAAACTACACAATATTCTCTATAAGAAAACGTAAACCGCTTTTGAAGAAAAAATTTTTTTGAATTGAAAACTCGGACTGAAAAAAGACAAAAATTCGCATAATTAAGGATATTTGGATAACTTGGTATAACTTTGGATAAAATGGATGAACGACGGATATCGTTGGTAATTTTTAACTTAAAAGTGTCCCCTAAAATCCCTAAGAAATTCAAAGCGCTGCGATTTTTTGTTCATAGTGCCCAGAAGCTTCAAATTCTGTGTTTTCGCAAAAATCACCATTATGAGCAATTTTGTGATTTTTATTCATTTTTCCATTGAAAAAAATTTTTTTTTCAAAATTCTTTATTTTTTCGATCAAAGAGATTGATTTTTCAAGAAATTTGAAAAAAAAAAAAATTTTCAATTTTTTTCGAAAATTTTTTTCGAAATTTTTTTTATCAAAAATTTTTTTTTTTAATTTTTTTTTTTTATCGTCTTCAGAATGCTTCACTATTGTCAAAAAAAATTAACTCAATTTTTTCTGTCCGCTACAACTGCCTTAGTTTTAAATGTATCCTGATACATGGACCATTACATGGAAGTTGACTAGCTGTTATCAATTTACTTGTTATAGGTACATATCTTCAAGTAACCCAGACCATGAAAAGAAGTTGGAGGCGAATTATTTACTTGATAGAAGTGAATCGTTTTTTTTCTGTCGCTACTAAATTTTTGAAGTTTCGAAACCATTGTGGATTTTCACTGTGTTGAAAATCATACGTTTAATTTACGTTTTCACCACTTAAGAAATGAAATTCATTTTTGTTATGCTTCAAAAACATTATTTTTACATTTGCAACGTCCGAGACGTTGGAGTTACGTTTGTGACGCTCGAGACGTTGGAATCACACTTGATACGCTCGAGACGCTGGAGTTACGCTTGAAACGCTCGAGAAGTTAGAGTTATTCTTGAAACGCTCGAGAAGTTGGAATCACGCTTGATATTTCGACTCGGGATGTCACGGCTTATCGTCGAGAACTAGGTTGGCTATCAGTGAAATATCGTCAGCTGTATTTTTTATTTTGTTACTTTTTTAAGTTGCTCGAAGTCGGTAAACCCGGCTATTTACGAGATGCATTGTTTGAAGAATCTGACGTGAGATGCTCTAATAGATTAACATCTGAAAAACATACTGTAAATTACCTTGTAAGTTACTACATTATACTACTCCAATGGTAAATTGTCTGGTAAATTATGACTTACAATTCTCATGACTGGAAATTTACCTGTTAAGTTGCAAGTTTTGATCACATATTCACATATATACTGTTTCTATCAAAGCCTTGTGGATTCCGGAATAAGTCATCTAAAAACTGTCAGCATTGAAGAGGTTAAGCTTTGTGCCTTGTGTGCAGAAGAACATATACTATTTGGCTATGTTATCATCATTTGATGTTAATAATGCTGCTCTGGCAAATATCTTGAGTAACTGCTTTGTAATTATTACTAAAAATTGTTTTTTTTTTGTTATGCCGCTTGTTTCTGATATTTGTACTAAATGCAAAAAACCTGTAAAAGCGCCAAATACTTGTGATAAGTGTGGACAACTTTTCCATCCAGCTTGTGCGCGGGAATTTATAAAGAATAAACCTACTTCAAATTGTTGTAGGAAAAAATTCAACTCTTTGTTAGAAAGTATAGACGGAAGATCTGACGGACTTCGATTGGCAACTTATAACAGATCGACTTCTGTGAAATCAACTAACTCGAGTACATCTTCCGCTTCAAGCTTCAGATCGGTGAATTCCTCTCCAGTTGATCGTAGGTCTGTGGCTCGTAGCTCAACTTCGTCTTTCAAGTCTCCAACGACACCGACTACATTACTATCGCCCAGTGCTGATACAGTTTTCTCATTTCCTATTGCATCTACAACAATGGAGCAATTACCGGCTAACTGGGTGGATAAATCACTTGATGAAAAGATGACAAGTTTGAAGGAGCAATTCTTGTTATCAAATTTAAACGTTAACAAGAAATTTGAGGATCTTGGCTCTCAGATTAATGACCTTAAAAAATCGCAAGAAGCTACTGCAGTAAGCTTGGGTGAAATGTCCAGACATGTCAAAACAAATGCTGCTTCGATTACTATTCTGAGCTCAGATTTGGAAAAGTTGAAAATAGATCGAGAAGCTGAGATGAGTATTATGAAAGAAAAACTTACAAATTTTAGTGATTTAATGTCTATAGAAAATAAATCTGTCCAACCTACGTTAAAAGATATCTCTGAACTGGTGATCTCCGGAATTCCTGATTGAGTTCAAAATAGTTTATCACCCGCTGATATTACGACTGCTGTCTTAAATAGTCTAGAGCTTCCTCATTTGGTTGGTGATATTTTGATCACACGTCATCTCCAATTCCGAGGTAAATCAAGTGGTAGCCAAAACAAATCAAATCGCCACTCTTATATTGTTCTCTTGAAATCCTCACAAGTTCGTGATTATGTGATTGACAAAAAACGTAAGATGGGCAATTTATTTGCAAGAGCAGCCTTTCCAAATTCTGTTGAGGAAACTTCTAATGGTGTTATTTACGTCAATGAATTTTTGCTGCCAGAAACTTATCGACTTTTACAGCGAGCTAAAGAGAAAGCCAAAAATAAAAGATTCAAGTTTACATGGGCTAGAAACGGGCAAATTTTTGTCAAAAAAGATGAAAATTCCGAAAAACTTACGATAATTTCTAATTCTGATCTTCTTAAAATCGACTGACAAATCTCAAATTCAATTCATAAAAACAGCTCATTACAGGAAAGTTCTTCACCTCTCAATATACTTAGCCTAAATATAAACAGTATTGTGGGTCACACTGCTCAATTATTGGATCTTGTAAGTCTAAAAAAACCAGACATCATAATCCTTGTTGAAACCTGGTTAAAACCTTCACTGGATAATAGTATTTGTTCATTGGATGATTATACTGTTATACGCCGAGACCAAGTATTAAAACACCCAGATACTGATTGTTATATAAAAGGAGGAGGAGTTGCTTGTCTAGTACACAAATCACTCAAGGTCAAAGTATTATATATCTCAACATCAGATTACCTAAACCAACCAGAATTCTTGGTAGTTAATATTACCTTAATCACTGTATCACAACTATTATTGTCATGTATATATCGCAGACCGAAAGGACTCTTTCTTACTGAGTTTTTTAATATCTTTTATAAATTAGTACCGAATTTCAACAATATCATTATAGCTGGAGATTTAAATTGTAACTTGTTAGAATATACTTACACTGCAAATCATCTGAGAGACTTTATAACTGAGGCATCGTTATATTGTGTACCCTACGGAGCTACATTCCATAAAAATCATTGTGATTCCTGGCTAGATGTAATTTTGCTGGATAGTGCTTCTAAACTAGTCTCCTATGTGAAATCTCATTCTCCATATATTGATGGTCATGATTACTTGTTCTGTCAGTATGACCTGAATAACCCAAAGCCTGCACCAAAGATTATAACTTATAGAAACCTAAGATCATGCGATTATCAAGCCCTATCGACTTCACTAATGAATTCTTTAAAAGTTGAAAATTCTGTGCTTGAAAAATCTGATCCAAATAATTTACTGTCTATTTTTAAAACTGAAGTTCTGTCATCTTTAGATTTGCATGCACCCTTACTTACAAGTAAGGTCTCTCGACGTAGTAATCCTTGGTTTACTAGAGAGCTGAAGGCTAAGTGTAAAGAACGTGATGAAATCTACAAAAAAGCAAAAAGATGCAAGGATCCAAACTTGATTGCTCTCTTCAAATTAAAAAGAAAGGAATTAAAAATCCAGTTGAATCATGCTCGTGAAGAATACCTCAAAACTGCTCTTTCCAATCTGCCGTATGGTTCAACTGTCTGGAGTAAACTCAAGCACCTTGGTTTAATCAAATCTAATCCCTCGTCACCGCTTAATTTCTTCGATGCTTGTGAGTTGAATAAGTATTATGCAAACATAGTTAGTAAACATCAACCGAGTGATGCAAATTTCATAGATAATTTATCTATCGACCATACAAAGAAGGTTGATTGCTCATTTCATTGGACAAAGATTGATATTGTTGATGTTGCCAAAGCATTGCATCTTACTCTATCTAAATCAAAAGGAAAGAGCCCTGATGGTCTTGATCTGAGATGGTTGAGAGATCATCTTCCGCAAATCTCAGTCTTTCTCACAGCTTTATTTAATAGATCTCTTGACACTGGTATTTTTCCTGATATTTGGAAGATCGTTTACATAATACCTTTAAACAAGATCACACCACCTAGGTTTCCATCAGACACTCGACCGGTTGCAAATTTGTCGCATTTGGCTAAAGTCTTCGAAAGAATTATTGCAAATCAGGTGACATCATATTTGGAAGATAATGAGCTTTTGGATCCTTTTCAGTCTGGATTTAGAAAATACCACAGCACGCAAACAGCGTTATTGAAACTCACTGATGATATTCGACAGGCAATGGACAACAGCAAACTTACTGTATTAGTATTGTTTGACTTGAGCAAAGCGTTTGACTATGTACATTCCAAAAGTATACTGATTGCGCTATTTGAGCTTGGTTTCTCTATGGAAACAATAAATTGGTTCTTCTCTTACTTGTCGGATCGATCTCAGTCAATATTAAACGATCTTGGGACTCCAATTCAAATACTCAAAACGTCATCTGGTGTTCCGTAGGGATCAGTTCTGGGTCCAATCCTGTTTCTAATAGTCATGAATTCTGTGGCTCAGCGGCTGGTATATTGCAAACATGGATTGTTTGCTGATGACAAATATATATACTCTCACTTCTTTTTCTATCAGCTACATGATGCTATCTGGATGGTCAACTCGGATGCACAATCAGTCGCTGATTGGGCAAGAGACCATCGATTGGAAATCAACCTAGCTAAAACAAAGGCTATGATCTTGGGTTCAAATAGTAAGTTGAAAAAGCTTGAGGACTTGGATCTACCACCAATAGTAATAAATGGTGTCATAATACCCTACGTTAATTGTACCAAGTACTTAGGCATTCAGCTAGGCAGAAATTTGTCATGGAACTACCACGTCACTCAAATATTTAGTAAAGTGAACTCAGCTTTGCATTGTCTCAAAGTTAGGAAAAATATCTTTTCAACTCCTATAAGGAAATTACTAGTATCAGCAACCATTCTACCACTCGTTGACTATTGTTCCGTTGTATTTGTCGACTCAACTTCTGATAACAATTTAAAACTACAACGTGCGATCAACTGCTCTATCAGATTTATTTTTAATCTCAAAAAAGATGAGCACATTTCACCTTTCAGACGCGAGTTGGGATGGTTGTCTGTGAAGTATCGCCGAATGTACTACATGAGCTGTTATTTCTACAAGTTACTCCAAGTTGAAAAACCCAAGTATTTACGAGATCAATTCACAGAAGACACTGATGTTAGACGCTCTAATAGGCTTGCAGCTAAAAAACATTCTATCTTCAAACTATCTCATTTTGCTACCACCTATATGGAGCATTCCTTTCTAGTCTCTGTGATTCGTCTGTGGGAAGAATTACCTGATGAAATTGTAAATTCGAGTAGCAGTGAAGTGTTCAAAAATAAAGTTTTTGACTATTTACTGAACTTAGACAATTAATATAGTGCAATTGCACTTTTGGTGGCGGTCTTTATTTAATAATTAAATAGACTATTAGTTTGTGAAGTGTGGTTCATTATCTTCTCGAATATTAAAGTTTTATGAGTTGAATTTTTAGTTTGGAATTAGTTTAAAATTAGTTTGAAATTATGAATTAGATTAAATTTATAAAATAAGTATGAAATTGTTACTTGACATTATGTACATGCTCTAATAACTCTTTGATTATGTAAAAATGTATATTTTACTATTGTACTTGAAATTTTGCCATTTGGTATCTACCTTGGCATAATAAAACAAAATCAATCGATCAATCAATCAATCAATCCAATCAATCAATCAATCAATCAATCAATCAATCAATCCAATCAATCAATCAATCAATCAATCAATCCAATCAATCAATCAATCAATCAATCAATCAATCAATCAATCCAATCATTCAATCAATCAATCTCTCTCTCTCTCTCTCTCTCTAAATTTACAAAACTTATTGACGATCTGTTGAGCGAAACTAACATTGAGTAAAAAACTTTCAACTCTGTGAAAATTCGTTGTCCGTCTTTTTTGATCAAAGCTTGCAAGGAACTCCTCATGCGTACATCTGACAACTCAAAGACTTTGAAAAAAATTAAACATTTTGCTCCAAAATTTTGCCTAAAAACAGACGACCGAAGTTTTGCCATTAGACTTACTGGAACAAAATGTAACTCTAGATACAGTGGGTAGGTTCCGAAAATTTCGCCTGCAATTATTTTTTTAATTTTTAACTTCCCGCTAAGAAAATTTAAAATTTTCAAAAATGGGGAAGTTATTGGTTTCACCCCGTTTTTCGAAAATCGAGTTCTCATCAGATCTTGACGTTTGAGGTCCTAGGAAGCTTCCCTGACTACTCCCGCGATGGTGTGTGTGTGTGTGTGTGTGTGTGTGTGTAACCCTCTTATAACTTTTGAACGGCTTGACAGATTTGATCGCGTTTGGCGCCATTCGAAAGGGGTTCACCAAACTTAGATTTCCTGAAAATTTAAATCGATTCGGACAACTTCGGAATAACTTTTAAAGGGCTTCACTGATCAATTCCAAAAACTAATCAGCTTTTAACTTAAAAATCCACGTCTGACGCCGCCAACAGCGTAGAAATCGGTTGATCTATTCAAAAGTTATTGCGATTTGAAAAATCCAAAAATAGTGTTCTATGAAACTTCTATCAGAGTTTTGAGCTGGAAGAGCTTAAATGCATCAAAATATTATCTCTCCGGACTCAGTGAGCTCAAAATATCCCATAAATTTCATTTTGAGCTCAAAAATCTCAAAAATGTCATAAGTACAATTTTAAGCGCTCAGGTATGGAATTAGCGGGAAGTTGCAGGGATGGCCTTTAGGGTGAACCGTTTTTTCTAATTTTTTTTTATAATTACGTCATTTATATAAATTTATTTTATTAAATTCTTCGCATGCACACTGAGAGATATCCGTTGTTTCTCTGGTGATTAAATCAGTAGCCGAGTGACGGAAATCTTGCGATAAGGCATGGGGTAGAGAGTCGCCGCGGCCGCATGTAGCCCAAACATCTTAGGTGAAAGCGCTTATCAGCCGTTTCACTAATCCAAATCCTTGCGGTGCATGGGCCTATTAGTCGTTCTATCGATTGAAATTTCCTTGGTGTGAGCCGATGAGTGTACCGCCGACGTTCTTCAGGCCACTTATTTGCCCAGGTCACCATCTCCGTCACTGGAAGAACCAACGAGCACTGGAACAATAATCCCGAAAAACCATCCCGCATTTAGGACGGACGTATCACGTCCTTGAGAATTCAAGGCCATCGACTTTCCAGAATGTTACTAACAAGTAGGAAAAAGCATCCCCTTTCACCAGGATACTTTTTCTACAGTTCTTTTTCCGCACAGGATTCGACAGTTATTCTTCATTCGAAGCCAGAAGGCTCGGACAAAAGAGTATCATTTGGAGAGAATTATGGGGTCCATAATGACGAGTCCCTAAATTATAAGTCAACTCGAAGATCTCAAAAGCTTAGAATAGCTATCTCTTTGAGCTCGAAGAGCTCAAAATAACACAAAAATTGTATTTTTGAGCTCGAAGAACTCAAAAACCTCATAACTGCAATTTTAAGCGTTCAGGTATGGAATTAGCAGATTTGCAGGGATGGCCTTCAGGGTTAACCGTTTTCCGAAGTTTTTCTTTTTTGTGTTAGAGGTTCGAAGATGCTGAGGATAATTTGTTGTTTAAAGAACTAGCTGCTCTAGCATTAACGGCGTATAGTTTACCTACGAGTAATCCAATTGTCAAACGGGTCTATAGAGTAATCGTAACAAAAAATTAACTGAGAAATCGTATGAATTTACCACTTTTGTCATCGATAATACGAATTGAAATGTGCTGAGAAGAAGATAAAATATGCTGTACTCTATTTGAACCAAGTAGTCACATGCTTAACGTTAATTCGAGTATTTATTAGAAAATGACCCATAAAAAAGAAAAATAGTAAAAAAAACTACTGCAACAGATGTTAGATTCATTTTAATGTATAACATATTGATTTTATGTTTATATAAGATCTTACTACTTTTAAGTTTCAAAATTGTATGAAAATATTATTTATTACATAGGAGTAATATATATGGGGTATTCCATGCCAAATCGACCACTTTTGAACCTTACCCCTCTAGATTTCGTTGAAAATTTTTTATCTTTTTCTACTCGATGGAAGACGTTTTTCAGAATTTTTTCAAATTTTTTTATTCAACCCAAAAAAAGTTATGAAGCTTTCAAAAAAATAGCTCATTTATTTTCAAATAGCCGTAACTCTAAAAAATTTACCTTTCGAGACGTTTATTTTTTTCAAAATTTTTGTTTTTAATTGAATTTTTTGAAAAAATAAATAAAAAAAATATAACATGATCGCTTCTATGAAATAATCGCGTTTTTTGTATAAAAACGTTATTTTTTCGAAGTTCGTCCTTCTAAATTTTTTTTTTTTTTTTTTCAAAAAAAACTTCCATCAATTCTACAATTATCCCCGTATTTCCCAGAGTGGGCCGATTTTTTTTTCTATTTTTTTTATTTAGTTGAAAAAAAAAATTTTCAACATTTTAGAAATGCAGAAAATTTTTTTTTCATAAATATTATTTATATAACATGATTAATGTAATTATATGATTTTGAGGTATTATATTCTCCATATATTATCTGAATTTACCATTACAACGATTAAGATTCAAATTGTAATACGTCAATTCGATCGATAACCTAAGGCATGATAATTACAGACTTACCTACAGCCAGTTTACTAGAGTATGTTCTAATTTATAAAATATATACGGCTCTTTTATCTTGAGATCTAAAATATAACCTATAAATCTTTTGTGCTTCATAGAGTTGAATAAAATAGTTTTGCCATTACGTTTGTTAAGTAAAAAAAATCTCTAGTTTATGAACATTTTCCTGATCTATTCTTTTTGAGGGCGTTTATTATTTTGATTGTACCAATCTACATTTATTGAGATAATTTGATCTCCACATTATGGCATCAAGTAAACAACGCAGTCGGTGTTGCAATCCGTTTGATTTGGAGCCCCATTTCAAAAGATTTGGTTTGCATCCAGCGACTGAAATTATGAGAACAACGTTAGGATTAGGTGATTATTATTTATTATGTACTTCATGTCGGAAAGAAGCTACAAATATCGTTAAGCAACTAACAACTACTAGTGATGATCCTAATGTTGATGAAAGTGACCATGAAGATAACTCTAGTGACAGTAATGAAAACAATAGTGAGACTGATAGTGACAGTCATACGACTGCCACAAATCTTCCGTTATCATTACGTAAGTTTTTCAAATTATTCATACGTTCATTCTCTACATTTCTAGCAATTACATGTTTTATTGTTTTTTTTTTTCAGATTCTATGTCGTTTAATAGCGAACCCAAAGATTCACAATCAAGTTCGGCATCCCAAGTTAGCGTTGCAACTCAATTACCTGCAATAAATCACGCTTTACAACTGTTAAATTGTGACAACTTAAAATCACGCTTTACAACTGTTAAAGTATGACAACTTAAAAAGCTTTTACTCTCTTCTATCGATGGAGAACCGATCGATGATGATAGTGAAAATTTTCGCTCTTTAATTAAAATGCTGCATGACAAATTTAATTATAAATTTAATGATAAAGAAACGGAAAAATCTTTAAAAATACAAATCTTAACATTATTCCCTAAAAAATGGAGTGAAAGGCGTATTTGCGAAACTACGAATACATCAAGACACTTGTCACGAGTAGCAAAAATGTTGGTTGAAGAGAAAGGTCTACTTTCAACATCTGAACCGAAATTGGATATAAGTAATATAAAATCTATAGTTTAAGTAATTTATAGTATATAACTTAAGACTTAATCACTTTTTTTAATAGGAAGGATAATGACCGATGAAGTGAAAGTAAAAGTTGAAAACTTTTATAACGATGATGAGTATAATGTTCCGATGCCCGGTATAAAAGACTTTGTTTCAGTTCGAAGTGATGATGGTAATCGAGTACACGTCCAAAAAAGACTTGTCTTGTCTAACTTGAAAGAATTATACCAATCTTTTCGGGAATTAAACGCTGCAGAGAAAATTGGATTTTCGAATTTCGCTTCTTTGCGATCGAAACATTGTGTGTTGGCAGGGGCAAGTGGGACACACATCATCTGTGTATGTACAATCAATTAAAACGTTAAGTTGATGATGCTTGGTAATTATCAAATTTATTATTAATTATGAATGCGTGAATTTTTATTTAACTAAATTACTTTTATTTCAGGTGCAAATGTTCATTCTCTTACTAAAAATACAGATAAGCCCATAAAATACTACAGCGATTGCTTGAGCATCATTATATATAAAACTCCATCGTTTAAATGTTATTTGGGTGGGTGTGGAAACTGTCCTGGGATAGATAAGTTGAGTAACATTTTATTGTCATGTTTTGAAAATGACGAAATTGAAAATGTTACGTATAAATATTGGATAACAAAACCAAGAAGCAGTTTAGAAACTTTTATTAAGCCTACGGAAGAATTTGTTGAAGAATTTTGTAGTGAAATAAAAACTCTTCTACCTCACTCATTCGTCGCTAAAGAACAAGCCAGCTTTTTAAAACCATTGAAAGAAACACTGAAACCGAATGAATTTGTTATTATTTGTGATTTTGCAGAGAACTATGCGTTTGTCGTACAAAATGCAGCATCTGGTTTTCACTGGAACACTAATCAGGCAACAATTTTTCCGGTCGTTATTTATTATAAAGTTGGTGACAAACTTGAACATAAAAGTTGAGTAATTATTTCAGATTGTAATAATCACGATGCTGTTGCTGTTCATGTTTGCATCAAAATAATTACTGATTATGTAAAAAGTCTTCCTGAACGTTGTAGCAAGATTTATTATTTTTCTAATGGAGCTCCGCAGCAATTTAAAAACTTTAAAAACTTTGTGAATTTATATTATCATGAAGATGATTTTGATATTCCTGCTGAATGGCATTTTTTTGCGACTGCCCATGGCAAAGGCCCGTGTGATAGTATTGGTGGCATCTTCAAACGACTTGCAGCAAGAGCAAATCTCCAACTCGCGGTTGATAAACAAATAACGATACCTGTAGGACTTTTTGAATGGACTTCTGATTCGGACAACTTGCCAAATATTATCGTCAACTTTTCAGCAGAAGAGGATTATAATATAGCAGTTGATGATTTAAATGAACGATTTTTGAAAACAAAACCAATTGTAGGAACTCAAGAATTACACTCAATCAATCATTAATCCTAGTCATCATAATGGTAAATTCGGACAATATATGGAAAATATAATACCTTAAAATCATATAATTACATTAATTATGTTATATAAATAATATTTATGAAAAAAAAAATTTCTGCATTTTTAAAATGTTGAAAATTATTTTTTCAACTAAATAAAAAAAAAGAAAAAAAAATCGGCCCACTCTGGGAAACACGGGGACAATTGGAGAATTGATTGAAGTTTTTTTTTGAGAAAAAAAAATTTAAAACGACGATCTTCGAAAAAATAACGATTTTATACAAAAAACGCAATTATTTCATAGAAGCGATCATGTTAAATTTTTTTTTTCAAAAAATTCAATTAAAAACAAAAATTTTGAAAAAAATAAACGTCTCGAAAGGTCAATTTTTGAGAGAGTTATGGCTATTTGAAAATAAAAGAGCCATTTTTTTTAAAACATCATAACTTTTTTTGGGTTGGATAAAAAAATTTGAAAAAATTCTGAAAAACGTCTATCATCGAGTAGAAAAAGATAAAAAATTTTCAGCAAAATCTAAAGAGGTCAGGTTCAAAAGTGGTCGATTTGGCATGGAATACCCCATACAAATAAAAAAAATATAGTATTGTGTGGCTAGGGATGAAACAAAACGATTTCAGATCAGAGTGAAGTTGTCTGCCCGAGCGAAACGAGTTGCCTAGCATCATTTGGTCTAAAATCGTGTTTCATCCTACGTCACACAGTTTATTTTCCATTTAAGTTGCATGAAAAATACTAGTTTCAATGTCTGGAGCAAACCAGAACGAAATTGTTTCAGACGAATAGCGAAATAAATTGAAAAAAGTAATAGTTTATATTTTGTTGAATATTATTTGTAAGTTAAATAGTTTTTTTGCTCGACGGGCAAAAAGCGTCAAATTTCGGCCCGCTGTGCTAAACGAAATTGCCACTTTCTGCCTTCGTCGAGCAAAAAAATAGCATACACTCCTCGGGAAGTAAAGTAAGAAAGCCTCAGATCACATGTAATTGTTGATCTCGGCTTCGCCTCGGCCAACAATTACATGTGATCTGAAGCTTTTCTTATTTTCCTTCCCCTTGTGTAATATACTATATAATATTCACCAATATTATTTATTCAAATAAATTTCAAACAGATATTCTGTAACAAAAAAAATGTATATTTTTTTGAAATTATGAATACTCTTGTGTAAATAACTCTCAGAAAAAACTCTTGAAAAGTCTTTATAACTCTGAATAAGACTTTTCGAAAGGGAATAGAAAATTCTCTCCTACCTAGAAAGTTGACTTAAATATTTGATAGTCCAAATTAAATACCGATTGAATTTACTCTTTGAGTAGTATCTGTTTCCAACAGCAAGTGCATTTCATTTGCTGTTGATGTTTCGACTTGCTCAACTATGAGTGATTCGATGCCCATCAAAGTATTTTCGTGATAAAAATATAATTTTAAAAAAATTTTTACAAAACATGCATTAATTCTTTTTTATAGTTTTATTTTCAATTTTCTTTAATTCTGATAAGTAATTTTTTTGAAAAGAAATATTCTCTTCTTTTCCTGTCAAACTGAATAAGTCTTATCAAGTCTTAATAACTCTTTGAGAAAGTCCGAAATTACAGGGAAAATTTGACTTTTAAGAGTTTTGCTGAATTTTGACGACTTATTAAGTCTTCCCTTTACTTAGTTAGGAATGTGAAGACTTACGAAAAGTCTTATTCAGAGTTATAAAGACTTTTCAAGAGTTTTTTCTGAGAATTATTTCCACAAGGGTACCATTCGATTTTTTTTCTTATTGAGCGCTTTTTTCATGAGAAGCGCTACTTTCTAATGAACACTCCTGAAAACCCTTGTAGGTATGGTCAAATATATAAAGCAATTCTTTTTTGTGTGTCAGCGTTGTTAATTTCTTGTGACAGTACAACTACAAGTGGTGTACTATTTTCAATTGTCTTACTTTCTATGAATACTCTTACAAATTCTTACCTTTAAGTAACTTGCATATTCATTTCTGCCATCTGATCTTATCATTTCTGTTTGAATAATTGCTTCAGACATTTGATATTGATGACGAACATAATGTCGATGCAACGCCCAATTGTAAATTGAAATTACTAAATCATCTGGAGCTGAAATTATAATTATTACAATAAGAAATGTGATTTTGACTCATTTGTAAGAGTTGTAAGCGTAAATCATAATTTTTTTTTTTTTTAATTTAAACTCGATCTATTTAGTAGATTTGGAAAAACATTTTAACCCAGAAATAATGTATTACACCCCTTGGGAAGTATAATAAGAAATGCCTCAGATCAGGTGTAATTGTTGGCCAAGGCGAAGCCGAGGTCAACGAACATGTGATCTGAGGTTTTATTTTTTACTTCCTAAGAGCTTTATACTATTTTTTTGTCCGACGAAGGCGGAAAGCAGCAACTTTTTTTAGCGTAGCGCAACAAAAGTTGCCACTTTCCGCCCGGAGAGCAAAAACAAATATCCAGGTCTATTTTGATGAAATTAGATACAATCAAATTGATTTCAATCAGAATGAAGGTATAAACAGTGATTACACTGAGAGATCAATCCGGCTCTTTGAACTATGAAAATCTAGTCAAATAGTGTCATCACTCTTTTATTGAAGTTCTTGTAACTATAATTCATTATTACACATTTAACTAGGTGACACAATAATTGATCCCTGAAATTTGATACCACGATACTTGATCACCGTCATTTTATCCCACTATCAACTGATCCCTGCAAAAAATACGGCCTAATATCGAATAGACACACACAAAATCCATGAAAAAAAGGCACAATATGGTTAGGATCAGTTATCGGTGGGATCATTTGACACTGGTATCAGTTGACGCTGAGATGTAATTATGGGAATCAATTATCGTGGTATCAAATATCGGGGATCAATTTTCACGTAACCATTAAACTATAATAATTATAATTATAATAATTATAATAACTATTATAATACGTAGTTAATAAAACTATTTCTAGGTAAATAATAGTAATCTTAATTTCCCTGAACTCAAAAAACAGAAAAAATAATTCGGATGGCCTGGACCGAGAATCGAACCAGGATTTTTTAGTTATCCATCACAGACTATTCCAATTGAGCTATCTGTGATTTCTTCCACAGAAACCATTCAATCACCTTATAATGTTTCATTTAACACTTAGTGCAATTGGTTCGTTCTATTACAACGTGTTGTTATCGTGACAATTTCTCGACATGCCCCAGAGAAAGTTTATACTTGGACATCGTCGCTGAGAACGTTTTTTCCGTTGATCGTACGATTTATCACCGTATATCCACCGTAGCACTAATCAACGACGTAGAAGCTGAAGGCTGACTGCCTACGTGTATCGTTACCAGAAAAAACCGAGGACGGCAGCATCGATCAGGGTAAGAAGTGGTTGCCTACTTAGGTAATTTGTGGGATAAAAGTTAATAATTAACTCAACGAATTGCAAAATTGATTATTACAACTTGTCGCCTCTGATGGGCGAAATGAAGTGCAATAATTTCGAAGGATTTTTGTTAGTTTATTTCATTATATTAATATTTTTGGTTCATGAAATACCTTGGTAACACCAATTTCATTATTAATTATTGTGATGATTATTTGTGAAAGTTTAATTGTTGTCATAAGTGAGTGTCATTATAGATCAGTATAAACCCAAAGTATTCGGTCGAATCCGTAGGCCTCATTATCGAGTTTCGTGTTTGCTAGATAACTTAGTTACCGACGTTCATTAGCCGGCGATCAAATTAAAATTTCAAGTTTGCCTTGGGGTACTCAAAATAATTATTTCAATCTTTCTGTATTTCTACAGTAAATTTTGTTATTTTTAACTTCTCGCTAAGAAAATCGAAAATTTTGAAAAATCGGAAAGTTATTCTTTTCACCCCGTTTTGCCAAAATCGAGTTTTCATCAGATCTCGACGTTTTAAGGTCTCAAAAAGCTTCCCTGACTACTCCCGCGATGCTGTGTGTGTGTGTGTGTGTGTGTGTGTGTGTGTGTGTGTGTGTGTGTGTAGATGTATGTAAAGATTATCCCACGAGGTATTTCTGGTACCAATACTAATTGTTGTAGTGATTATTCACATTCTTGTGTATTGCTGTCATAATCCCGATTATTTGAGCTTCGGTCGTGCGGGTAATGCGCCGGTTGAGAATTTTGTGTTGACAAAATCAATCCATTTAATTAGAGAAATTTGACGCTAAGTTTGTTTGAAATATTTCCATGCGTAATTTTGGATAACTACTTTTATTGCGACGGTGTCCGATGTATCAAGGACACTTTATTTGTTTAATTTAATTAATTGATATTGATTAAAAATTTTTTGCGACGATTAATTGATCCAATTTAAGTAAGTATTCGTAATTAAACAATTTTGTGACGAATAATATGTTGGATTTAATGAATTATTAGTATTGAAGAATTTTTTTTTTCTTAATTTAATCCTGATTATGAAATAATAATTGTGCGACGATTAATCTGCCTAATCTAATTAATTATTGTCAATTAGATTTCTTTTGTTCTTGCGATAAAATATACTGTTGGTTAATTACAAGTTACTAATTACACAATTTAGCAACGATTAACTTGTTGACTTAATTAATAATTAACAATTAAAGTATTTGCGATGAGATTTATAGTCAATTTAAATCATTACTAGTAAGTAAACCATTGTGCGACAATTAATTGTGTAATTCAACTAATTATTGTGAGTTAAAGTTTGCGACGGTTATTTTTTTTAGGATTTATTTAATTATAAGTGAAATTAAATGCGACGTTGATTTTAGCTCTTGCAAAAAATTAATTTCGACCTATTAAATTAATCGCGGAATACGATTTTGGTTTATTTTTGGGGAATTTTATTGTTAATGGATAAATTGTGATTTTGATATTGAGGTTCTTTGGACATTTTATTTTTTTTGTTAATTAAATTCTTGCGGCTTGTTCTTCAATGAAATTAATTATTAATAATTGAATTAATTGCGGCGTGCGAAATTTGATCCATTGATTATTGTGATTTTGTTATTCCGGCGACCATTTATTATATTTTGTCTATAAATTAGAATTAATAATAAGATTTCGGCGAATTATTAGTACCCGGACGATCGTTCCTAGTTCCTCTTTAATTTAGGTTGCACCTTTTACCCGCCACCCCGACGAAGAGTCTCGGTCCGAGTAAGCCGGACACGACGTGAGTGGAGCCTAGCTCCTAGCGCCCAATAATAATAAAGCAGGTAGACCAAATTTATTTATCTCGGACTTCGGCCTCGCTAACGCACAAAGTCGAAAAACCCGTTATAGTATGTATGTATGTATGTATGTACTAGCAGCCATCCGCCCGCTTCGCTGGGCACACTATTAATTTTAATATTTATTTCTTATATTAACTAAACAATGTATATTTTCTTATCGATAAATGAAGTGAATTTTTAAAATTTTTAGTCAGGAAAAGTAGTACCAGTCAATGCATTTGTCATACACAGATTTCCGCATCACCTATGAGGTACTGTGTATTGGGATGCGTCCTCGTTATTTAACGTGGCGGTATCCCCAGGAGGCCTACACCACAAAAAAAACTCAGCTTTTACTTTTTACAAAAATTTATTTCTCGTAATGAACAAAAATATAACAATCACTCAATACTTATCAATGAATAAAATTAACAGTTTTATACAGTTACAAACTTAAAACTTCCTTGTGAACAATGTTTTTCGTCTTTTTTTCTGGTTGAAGAATAATCAAGTTGTCCGGTGAACTGACTCTTGAGCATGCCACGTAAAACTGACCATGAGAAAAACAATCATGCCTCAAATCTACAACAGCTAATTTTAAACTCTGCCCCTGCGCTTTATTGATAGTCATAGCATAGCAAACCCTAACAGGAAATTGTAGACGTTTGAAGTTGAAATGGTAGTCAGATGGAACCAATGGAATTCTTGGAATAAATACGACTTCTCCTTCATGTTTACCTGTTAAAATTGTAGCTTCAATAATATTTTTATGTAAATTTTTCACTTGTAGTCTGGTACCGTTACATAGTTTTGGAGGATTCAAATTGCGCAGTAACATTATTGGTGCTCCAATTTTAAGATTGAGAATATGAGATGGTATTCCGGGTAGATTGAGTGTATGTAAGAACTCGACAGGATA
Organism: Cotesia typhae; assembly: GCF_013202065.1. NCBI lineage: Eukaryota > Metazoa > Arthropoda > Insecta > Hymenoptera > Braconidae > Cotesia > Cotesia typhae. Next base: position 1,221,341 of record NW_027423778.1, on the reverse strand, counting down.
ATGGACAGCATCATCAACTTCTACAACTGTATCAATAGATTTATACTTCATTTGATTAGTTGATGGCTTTTCCAGAAGAAAGTTGTTAATGCTATTTGCTGAATCATTCGTTGGAGTCAGAATAGCTCTTTCTTTTAGCCATGAAGAGCAATTAACTCCAATTTTATTGATATCGGTATATTTTATCAGTTAATGTAGTTAAATCATCAACAATATCACCCATGTTATCCGGAATACTTATTCGTCCGTCAACTTCTGAAATTTGTCCATTCCCTATATCAATGAGTGACTTTGAAAATTCTTCTGCTCTCAAATCATCATGTTGCATATGAACGCGCATATTAATTTTCAAAGACAGTACGTTAACATGAGGCCATAAAACTGAGGATTTGAGACAGGCTTTGACTTCATCTGCACGTGTACCTCGTGGTACAATAGGTAAAGTTTGTCTGAAGTCACCAGCTGAAACAATAGTTATTCCACCCATTATTCGGTCGCTATTTCTTATATCCTTAAGAGTTCTGTTGAGAGCTTCAATAGCATTTTTGTGAGCCATAGTGCATTCATCCCATACTATCAGTTTTGCTTCTCTGATAACGTAAGCCATATTACTCTGCTTAGAAATATTGCATAGAATATTATCAGAATGATTCATTTCAAGAAGTAATTTAAATGTCAAGTGAGCTGTTTTACCTCCGTCAATTAAAGTAGCCGCAATTCCTGAAGAAGCAACAGCAATAGCAATACTTTTTTCCCTTCTAATTTTCGCAAGCAACAAATTAATCAAGAATGTTTTTCCCGTTTCACCAGGAGCATCAAGGAAGAACAATCGTCCAAAATCAGAAACGATACTATTCAATATAGATTCATATGCTCCTTTCTGTTCTTTATTCAGTATCGGAGCACTTTTTATCACTTCTTCGGTTAACTTAGCAGTGTCATAAGCTAATTCATTTAAATACTGTTGATTAATAATAACAGATTCTTGTTCTCGAGATAGTGAAGTGAGTCCAAATTGTAAAAGAATCTTACCTGACATAGCAATGACCATATCTTCAAGATTAATCAAACATTGAGTGTAATCAATATCAAGATCTAACTCAGAGTTTTCGCGATTCCTACTCATTCGTCTTTTAATGTCGTCCGTGAAATTATCTCGATATTTATCCCATAATTTAATCGGATCTCCAACTTGGCAAAAAAATTAACATAACAGCAAACAATTCACGTATTTTGTAAAATGAATGAGAAATTGAGACTTCTGCTAAAGTTTGATCCCAATGAGCATCGTCTACGAGCAATCCCATTACTCTGCAAGCTTCTTGAAATGTAGGATAGATTACATCTTTTATAGTTCTTAAAGCCGTAAATGACTCTGGACCGCGAACTTCATGCAAAAGAAGACGGAGGTAATAACATTCAGTATTGGTAGGATGGACAGTATACACTCTGCCTAAAACATGATCTTTTTTTATACCTAAATAACCTGGCACAATTTTTCCTTGTTTTCTTCTGTGAAACTGGTGTTTTCTCCAGACATAATAAGCTGGAACTTCACAATATAATAATTGTTTCGCAAAACTGTCCACTTTACAGAATTCAAAAAAAGCCATAAGTGTTGTTTTGGAATTGTTGATCTGATTGAGTATATTATTTTCATTAAAAAAAGCTCGTTGACCATTTTCTAAATGTATAGCAAGATGCATAACTGGAGGGAATCTCTCGTGGATAGGAAAACTCAGAATTCGCCATACTGCCTCAGAAGTGCTAATGTATCGTCCTGCTACATACTTTGTCACTTCATCAAGATCTCTAACAGTGAATGCTGCTTGATCAGATCCCTTATTTATATACTTACAAATATGTTTAATTGATTTCACTGAATTGCAAACTTCAACATTTATATGAGCCTTGAATGTACGACACAGGGCCGGGTTATACGGTACCACCCATCGATTGTCTATATTAATTCCATTTATTATTGTTGTTACTCCACCATCTTCAGGAGATCGCCGACGATATTTAGGATATCAATCTTCTCCTGTTTGGGTTTCCTTTAAAAAATGTTTTGGATATTTTTTCGTGCATGAACCATCCACCATACAGGGAGAATTTCTATTAAAAGAACCACATGGACAGTGAATTATATTTGTTTTTATTATTTCATATAGTTCTCGATCTTGATCTTGATTAAGCAGTTCAGCACTAATTATCTTATCAATAGATTCTGGTCTCAGCTTTTCTTCTAACCACAGGAGGATATGAATGTGAGGAAGTCCACGTTTCTGCCATTGCACAGTATACATATGACACTTCGTTTTGCCAAAAATGCAACCTTTTGTCAGAAGATTCATCATATGCTTAATTTTCACGTGAAAAATTCTTGCTATTAAGTTATGTCTATCGTGAGATTTTTGGCCTTGAACTAAAAGCTCTTCAATTTCTTTCCATTTTGGATTGCAAGTGAACGTAATAAATAAGTCTGGACGTCCGAAATGACGTACATAAGTCATAGCATCTTGAGTTCGTTCATGCATGTATCGTGGCCCACCAGTAGAAGAAGATGGCAGCACAACCATTTTACCTATTTCTGTTATCTGACCATCGGTTTTCGTTAAAACGTCTTTCAGGTGAACGTATTCTTCACTTCGTAAGTTTGTTTGATGGTTACGAATTTAAGTCGTTACAAATCCAATTAAGTCGTTCAGTTTCAATTTTCGCATACATATCAATCAAAAATTGATTTAATAGAGTGCGAAATAAAAGTAAATGATTTTCTTCTCCATTACGCTCCATTATTCTATAACTGTAAAACTCAGAAGCTGATACGGTCTTATTTAGAGGACGCTTAGTTTTTTCATCATGCATAGGAATATTAATGTGATAGACATCTTCTCCACGATAGAACATCAGAGGATATTGTAAAGTATCATACGCGCGATGGATTTCAATGATTCGCTTTAACTGGTCGTCTCTGCTGTTCAGGATGACATCTCTGTTTTCAAAATTTTGTCCAACGATGATAACTGCTACTTCTTTAGCCATTGGAGCATTGAAACGACCTCGATGTTCACCCGGAGGCTTTTTATCAGCATTAATTATAACCTGAAACTCTTTCTGATTCTTAGGAACTGATTCAATAGCAACCTTAAAATCTTTGATGTATTGATGGTGTTCATGAAGCAAATTTTGAAGTTGGTGAATTAACTCTGGCTTAATACCCGGACAGATCCCACAACGAATTTCTCTTTCACGATTATCATCACCAACAAAGTATATTTGGAGAAATGATGGTTGTTGATTATTTTCTGCTATAAGGCTTCCTATCCTATGGTAGACTTGTCCCTGCACTTTAAATGATGGGATAAAACTACCTTCCTTTACCTTTTTTGATCCAAAAGACGTTATTTGAAAGCACCCATTATACTTTCGAAGAGAAGAAAGAAAATGTTCTGAGATTGGGTGCTAATGAGTTAAAAGACTGTGTAAAGGCTCTGGGTAGCGTTGAAGAGTAGGAAGCTGAACTTTACCACCACTACAGCACATTCCTTCAGCCTCATCCGTCCATTTCAAAGCACGACACCAAGAACAGGGTAATCGATGCCCAAGATTTACAATTTTATCATTTTGATAGTCAATACTCCGTTCATAACTAAGGCCAGATAAAGCTTTCAAAGTCCAAAACATTAATTTAATTTGTAATCCTTTCTCGTTGTACTTAGTTGTAGCTGCACGACTAACATGACGATTATTAGAAGCGTATTTTTTTGTCGCCTTTCTATGTACATCAGGATTACGATGAGTGTAATTTAAAGTGGCTTGTCGCAATTGTCTCTTTCTAATTGTATAGTTGACTCTTTTCCTCTTTTTTTTTCTCCCATTCGATTGAAGGGGATTCACATCATTAATAACTGATTCACTTGAACTTCGTAATTCAACGTTAGGAATTAATTGAGGTAGTAAAACTTCCGCTAATATATTTTCTTGAGTTTGAGGCACTAAAAATGATACATTTTCATCACTTTGTTTATCATAATTATCACTATTTAAATTTAAACACGATGAAGCAACGTTAGGAATTAATTTATGCGATAAAAAACTCATTAACACATTTTCTTGAGTTTGAAGCACCGAAAATGACACATTTTCTCCATTCTGTTTTACACTTGTTGCGTAAATACCAAATGTTCGCGTCAGAACATTTGGTAAATCCGCACTCTACTTCATCAGTGATGCTGCGACTGACGCGCACCCTGATAGTCAACTTCTTCAGGCACGTAGACAGTTACGCGCCAACCGGCATAATTATTCTACACGCGGTAGCCAGCTACATGTGCTCGATAAACATATAACCAACCAAGTGCATTTCGTGCAATTCTAAACATCTTCAAGTCAATTTGGATTCATCATTGGAAATACAGGTACCAATTTTTCATCTAATAATAATTATTATTCATCAATAGTCTAATCATCAATATAATTAAGTTATAACCTCGCGATTGTTTATGCCGGTATCTCGGGATCATGTTAACAAGTTCGTACAATCAGCATTCACAAGAGATTAAATAATATTATGGATTATAATAATTAAATTATGTATGACTCATCAATATAAAATTTATCATTTTTTCAAGTCTGTGTCATACCTGATGAAGTGATGTTACCAATCACCAGGTATGCACTTAATCTTATAATCGCTAGCTTTCCTTGTGCTTTGGTGAATGCTGATGCAGTTAGTTATCGTTTGTACACGTCTCCGTGATCTTCACTCGTATCATCGCTCGTAACAATTATTGTCGCGTCATTAATAAATTTGATTGTGATAAAAATTAACTCAACAATCTAACGTAACAAATTAATATATCTAATAATCAAATGTCAAGTTAATTGATTAATTTCACGCTCTTATCATTAAATTAAAATAACAGTTGTGTATGGTGCCAACAATTGATTACTTGTTGTATAATTCATCTTACAGTATTTTACATGCTTTATTTAATGTTAATTCTAATAGTAATTAATTAAATAGTTAAATAAATTATGAAGTAAAATTTACGCTAGTTATTAAGTCAAAGTGTACACTAATTTTAAGCTGTGAATTTTTATATAATAAACGAGAAAACACTAATTACTGAGTGACTTATAAATTTCTTTTCAACACCCAGATCCGGTAAAATAAATAATTAATGTTAAGTTTTTTATAATTTACAACACTACCCCTACTTATATAGTTATTACCTGTAATTTTTTATGCAAGCACCGAAAGATAAACATCGTAGTGACCATTATTATCATGCCCCGTAAAACGTAACCTTTTTACACCTCGAATTGCTTCACCAACGGCAGCTATAATGCAATCACCTTGATACACTTCAAATCGCCCGAGTAAAAATAATTATATATAACTATTTCTAATTATATATAAGTATATATAATTGATATATAAATATATATAATTCTATCGCCAGAATTCTTCATATCATATATAGTTATATATAACTATATATAATAAGTAAATTTCAGAAAAAGATTATATATAATTATATATAACTCTTTCTTTGAAATCAGTATATTATATATAGTTATATATAATTATATATAACTCATTCTCCTATGAATAAAGAATAAAGAAGTAATAAAGATTTTATTCAAGTGATAAGAATCCATTTGTTATAGAGTCATAGTTAACTTTTATTAAAAAATTTTATTATAAATTTAATTTTTTTTTTTTACAAATGATTTATAAAAATGATTACAGGAAAATTATTGTACATAATTAATTATTGTTATTATGTTATTTTTTTAGCATAGTAAATTAATACAGAGTGATCTTAGAAACTTTTAACAATTAATTATTTCAAGTAATCTACCAAACTTTCCTTATTTGATCAGGTCTCTTACAAATGTAGTTCCCTACTCTTACAAGGTGACAAATATTTTGCACATAGTTGAATTTAATTAATAAATATTTTGGAGATTCTATAACAGGTAGTATGTGTCTCACCGCTACATTAGTTTTTAAATGACTCATCATTTTGCGACATTCTACAGTTAAGCATTTAATTATAAAGTACAGCTCATTTTCACTCTCAAAATAAAACCTTATCATGCCATAAATACAACGACTTTGATTGTTTATTATTTTCACTGTAAAACTGTTCGTTTTTATCACTTTATAAATAGTTGATGTGTAAACTTCATTATTGATTTTCGCTCGAGCATAAAATTTTAAATTTTCAGAGATGAATCCCTCCGATTCAATTAATTGACGTTCATCATCTTGAATGTTAACATCAGTCGTTCTTCCTAATAATATGTAATTTACTTGTCTACCATTTTCAGCAGCAAAATTATTTTGTTCAATATTACTTTTTAAAATTTGAATGCCTTGCATAATCTTCAAGTTATTAATGATTTCTTGGCCCATCCCGGGTAAAAAACTTTATATATAACTATATATATTTGTCGGATTAGCGTTGGGTTGAGATGAACTCTCGCTGCCATTATTATTGTTGGACATTTTATTGTGAATTTAATGGTACAACGTCACAGATAATACAATTTAACAGTATGTAACTATAGTCACTTATATCAACAATCACTTATTAATAACGTACAATAACAAAGAATCACTACACTATGATTATTACTATTATTACTAGATACAAACAATTGTAGTTTGACAAACGGGGTTAATATAAACAATATCAAAGTAATTACAATATTATTAACGTTGACGTTAGGAATGATCAGAGACTTAAGTCGGAAAACGAATCCACGATCGGAAGAGCAGCAGCCCGTTCTCGTGTACTGTTCAGGAAGAACTGCCTATTACCAGAAACTGTTTTCTATCTGTAGCTCCTTCAAGTAATTACTTTTAAAATAAAAAAATACACAAGCTACGTACTGCAAATTCTAAAAATGTCTCGTCTTTTTGGTATTGCTGTCCCTTCGATCGTGGCTACGTTAGACCCGCACATGTGGTCTTTCCAACCCAAGTTGACCGTCATAAAAGGCTCCGAGAGAGTCTTACTAAACTTTCCTTAAGGGATTAAATCATAAAAATTAAAATGCTAAAGTTTATTTCTAGTTATAAACTAAAATGCTTGGGATTTTCAACGTTCCCTTGTAAAAACCCAGCTATTGTCATCTCCGACACGGCCATCCTGACGATCACACGTCCTCGGGTGCATCTAAAATTTAGTTTTGTTCAGGGTTAGAGTCGAACTAACGACTTTTCGACAACGAATAACTTAAAATAATCTACTAGTTCAGGGATCTAATCGAACAACAGAGGATAGAAGGTTGTGTATAACAAAATATCAAATTTTATGATCGCTAGTGCCAGTTGTGTTTCACGAGATATGGATTCTGGTGAATTTCATTTTCTGTAATTGCCAACAAAAAACACATCTAAATTGCTTTAGACTCCACTGTCAGACTGGACAAGTGGTATAGAAACACATCTAAATTTCTTTAGACTCCACTGTCACACTGGACAAGTGGTATAGAAACACATCTAAATTTCTTTAGACTCCACTGTCACACTGGACAAGTGGTATAGAAACACATCTAAATTTCTTTAGACTCCACTGTCACACTGGACAAGTGGTATAGAAACACATCTAAATTTCTTTAGACTCCACTGTCACACTGGACAAGTGGTATAGAAACACATCTAAATTTCTTTAGACTCCACTGTCACACTGGACAAGTGGTATAGAAACACATCTAAATTTCTTTAGACTCCACTGTCACACTGGACAAGTGGTATAGAAACACATCTAAATTTCTTTAGACTCCACTGTCACACTGGACAAGTGGTATGGGTTTATTTGATCTAAATTACTGTCAATGCTCTTCAGTGCTTTCTACACTTAACGAGTTATTTTCGTCCTCAAGATCACTATGATCCAACTCACTAGGAACACAACTTTGCGGCATCTTTCTTAACTTATCATGACTATATTTATACGTTCTTTTGCCTCTAACTGAATTTAAAATGTATCTATCTCCTTCTAGAACCTCTGCTATTACAAATGGACCCCTAAATTTCGGATCTAATTTAGTTTGATTTCTCTCTTCATTTTTTAACAGTACAAAATCGCCAATATTAAATCTAATTACTTTAGCTTTAGTCTTATCAAATCTATTCTTATTATAAATAGCATTACTTTCGATGTTACTTATAGCTTGCTGTCTTACATTGGAGATATCTATTTCTCTTACTTCAGAGTTTTCATGCGCTAAAAATCCGTAAGGTCTTGCCACCTTACCAATGAGCAATTCTAGAGGACTAGATTTGGTAACGCGATTGGTAGTGCAATTCAAAGCCAACTGTATTTCGCCTACTGCGTCTTGCCATGAACGTCCAGTCGTTTCTACTGCGGTGAGCATATTCTTTAGAGTACCCATAACGCGTTCTACCTGACCATTTGCCCTACTAGATCCCGTAGCTATTAGGTGTAATTTAATATCTTGACTTTTACAAAAATTTTGGAAATCCTTACCAGTAAAGCATCTACCTTGATCAGCAATTACACGGCAAGGACTACCAAAAATAAAGATAGCTGATTTAAGTGCTTTTATTGTATTAAGGGAATCTATATTGCGAGTATGATACAGGTATACGTATTTTGTAAAGGCGTCAATGAGTACAATAATGTATTCTTTGGAGTCGTTCTTACCACTTAGTTTACCCGTAATATCCATATGGATAGTGTGCCAGGGTATACCGGTTTTGGGTATCGGGTGTAGCTCGGCCTGTATCTTACCTGAATTAGATTTAGAGACTTGACAAGTATGACAGTTTTCTACAAATTTCCGCACGTACTTTGCCATCCCTTCGAACCAATAGTATTCGTATAGCTTTTCAAGGGTCTTATCCCAACCTAAGTGCATGATCGATTGATGTATATGATTAATAACGGACCATCGAAAACCTCGCGGGACAATGGGTAGACAAAGAGTCTTCCCATTCCTTTGAATTTTTCGATAAAGGGTGCCGGATCTTAATTCGTACGTCTTTAGGATATCCTCCGTATTTTCATTGTTGTGCAATTTAGAAACGATTTCCGAGATTTGAGGATCGCGACGTTGCTCTGCTAGTAACCAGTCTTCCGATATCTCTGTAAAATTAATGAGCTTCTCTTCGATCCTTTCAAAGGGTTTACAAGAGATGTTAATTGGGTTACGGGAAAAGAAATCAACGTGTGACATTCGTTTTCCTCCCTGTAAACAATTTCAAAAGTATAGGATTGCAGAAAAGCCCACCATCTATGAACCCGGTCATTTAAATTGATTTTATTTTGGGATGCTTTTAAAGAATTACAGTCAGTAACAACTGTAAATTCTCGACCGTGTAGATAATGCCGAAAATGCCTGATCGAGTTTACTACAGCCAAGGTTTCTAGCTCGTACGAATGATACCTGGATTCGGCTGAGCTAGTCCTTTTACTATAGTATTCTACGACTCTATTGTTACCTTCTACTTTTAGCATCAGCATAGCCCCGTAACCATCGGAACTAGCGTCGGTGTGAAGTTCAATGGGATAATTAGGGTCAAAGATGATCAAGACTGGTTCGTGTGTCAAGATGGTAATTACTTTTTGCCGGAGTGTTTCATGTTTGTCTTGCCAATCTATGTTTTTGTTGCCCGACGTAAGAGAATACAAAGGTTTCATAATCTGTGAAAACTTTGGGATGAATTTACGGAAGTAAGAAGCTAAACCGATAAATTGTCTCAGTTGTGTGACAGTAGTTGGAGCAGGTAAAGAATTCAAAGCTTGTATCTTACGCGGGTTGGGTCGTATCTCACCGTTAGTAATTTCATAACCCAGGTAAGAAATCGATGTTTTGAGGAAGGAACATTTAGCAAAATTAAATGAAAATCCTGCTTTAACGAGGATATTTAGAAGGGTTTCTAATCGCTCCAACGCTGATTCTATTGAACTGGCGATAATTAACACGTCATCTAAATAGACTACAACCCAGGAATAAGCTAAATCACCCAAAGCTTTAAGAATTTCTCTCTGGAAGACAGACGGCGCATTCTTCAATCCAAATGGCATTCTCAGGTACTCGTATTGACCATCGGGAGTAACAAAAGCTGTGAATTCAGTAGAGTTTGGGTGGATACCGATTTGGTGAAAGCCGCTAGCCATATCTAAGCTTATAAAATACTTAGCGTCACGTAACCTTGAGATTTGGTCTGAAATTAAAGGCAATGGAAATCTGTCTGCAACAGTGTTTCTATTTAACTCTCGGTAATCCACACAAAGTCTATCTGAACCATCTTTCTTTTTGACGAGTAATATAGGGCTAGAAAACGGTGAGTTGCTGGGTTTTATAATATTCGCTTTAAGCAATTCGTCAATTCTTTCACGAACAATCTCCCGTTCTTCAACACTGAGTCGATACGGTCTTCTTTGAACGGTAACATTAGGATCTATAAGACGTATTTCTAACTGACCTGTAGTAACTTCGTTTCGGGAAAACCCGTGATAAAAGAATCTTTAACATTTTCTAAAACAGAAATTAATTTGGTTTTATCGCTGCCCGTAACGTCGGTGTTTATCTCATTAAAATTAATGTCACTAGGAACCGTTTCGCAGGTATTGACTACTTTCGTTTTACAAATAGTAAAGTGATTTTGCGTAATATTTATTTCAAAACCCTGACCCAGAATTTCACGACCAATCATTATATTATATTTTAAGTAATTATCCGGAATCACATGAAAGACTATCTCCAATGTAAAGCTATTTATAAAACGGTAGACAAAATTTGCAAGGTGCATTTGACACAATTATCTCCTATACCTCTCATTAAAACTACGTCATTGATACGTTTGCCCGAAAATTTCTTGGCAACTGACTCTTTGATTAGTGAGCACTCAGCTCCTGAATCAAAGCAAAATGGAAACGACTCACCCATATGGGTCATTGTACCCGTTGGAACATCTACGGTGCAAAAGTCCACTCGGCGTTCGATGCTTGAGTGTTGGTTACTATTGTTGTTGACGCCGGTGCTGTTGTTTTTCCTTGACGGACAGTTCGGTGCGATATGACCCTCTTTGTGGCACTTAAAACAGGTAACCTTGGTGGCGATGGATGATCGATTCCCTTCTGGGCTATGGAGATGTTTCCTCTTGTCAAGAAATAACTTTTTGCGACATTCAGCTATTTTATGGCCGGGAATGCCGCAGAAAAGACATTTAATCCGTGACTCCGTAGTTTTAGAGCGTTTAGGGTCTGGATTTGACAAGTTTTCAGATGACTGAAACGGTCGCTTCTTCGCGTACGAATAAGCTCTCATTTCGTTGAGGAACTGATCTTCTGTTTTTACCTCGCTCGTAAGCGCGGTGCGTTCCACGCGGTGATCTTGAGACGTTAATCGATAGAGAACAACGCCGTTGATGATTTCCGCCATGCTTAAATTTTCCCACCTGGCTTTGAGGAGAGAGCGTAAGCGGATACCGAAAGCTCCAGTAGTCTCATCTTTTAGCGGTTGTTCGTTAAAAATTTTCATGAGTGCTGAAGCTGCGGTTTCTCTTCCCCAAAACGGGAAATAAATAGTTCCTTGAATCGGGACCAAGTTATAGTTCCTCCAACCATAACTTGAGTTAACCACTGTGCGGCGGAACCCTCTAGAGCGCTACTAAGCGCGGAAAACAATGCGCTGCCCTGCAACGGATTTTCTTCCATCATGATGGTGACAGCTGAACTCCATGCAGCCGGATCAGAGCCAGAAGTTTCTGGATTAAATCGTGGCAACGTAAATCTCCTGGTATTCGTATTAGGCTTTGGAATGATCGACTGGATCAACTCGCGTAAAATAGCCATGTGCTCTTGCATTGATATACCAGGCGTCGATCCCACTTCTGATGTCGGATTAGCGTTGGGTTGAGATGAACTCTCGCTGCCATTATTATTGTTGGACATTTTATTGTGAATTTAATGGTACAACGTCACAGATAATACAATTTAACAGTATGTAACTATAGTCACTTATATCAACAATCACTTATTAATAACGTACAATAACAAAGAATCACTACACTATGATTATTACTATTATTACTAGATACAAACAATTGTAGTTTGACAAACGGGGTTAATATAAACAATATCAAAGTAATTACAATATTATTAACGTTGACGTTAGGAATGATCAGAGACTTAAGTCGGAAAACGAATCCACGATCGGAAGAGCAGCAGCCCGTTCTCGTGTACTGTTCAGGAAGAACTGCCTATTACCAGAAACTGTTTTCTATCTGTAGCTCCTTCAAGTAATTACTTTTAAAATAAAAAAATACACAAGCTACGTACTGCAAATTCTAAAAATGTCTCGTCTTTTTGGTATTGCTGTCCCTTCGATCGTGGCTACGTTAGACCCGCACATGTGGTCTTTCCAATCCAAGTTGACCGTCATAAAAGGCTCCGAGAGAGTCTTACTAAACTTTCCTTAAGGGATTAAATCATAAAAATTAAAATGCTAAAGTTTATTTCTAGTTATAAACTAAAATGCTTAGGATTTTCAACGTTCCCTTGTAAAAACCCAGCTATTGTCATCTCCGACATATTTATATATAATGACTTTCGGGTTTTGTATAATTATATATCATGAGTGTCGGGGTTTCGTATAATTATATATAATTATATATGACTATATATGGAGCAACATACGGCTATTCAAGATTATATATAATTATATATGATTATATATGGAGCAATATACAACCATGCAAAATTACATATAGTCCCATATATAAGTATATGGGTCATTCCATGCTAAATCGACAAATTTATTACCTGACCTCTTTCGATTTCGCTAAAAATTTTCTATCTTTTTCTACCCCCCGAAAGACATTTTTCAGAATTTTTAAAAATTTTTTTTCCAAACTCAAAAAAAGTTACGAATTTTCGAAAAAAACCGCTCTTTTTTTTTGAAAATGCTAGAACTTTTTCAAAAATTGACCGTTTGGGAACTTTTTTTTTTCAAAATTTTTGTTTTTAAATGTAGTTTTTGAAAAAAATATGAAAAAATTTTCAGAATCCCAGATATATGAAATATTTTAGTTTTTTTGAAAAAACCGTGATTTTCTCAAAGTTGGACCATTTTTTTTTTTTTTTTTTTTTTGTTTCTAAAAAAACTTCAACTAATTCCGCAGTGATCCCCGCATATTTCAGGATGTGATCGCTATTGCTTCTAATTTTTTTATTATTTAAAAAAAAGTTTTTTACAATTTAGTTTATTTTTTTTTAACTTTTCGGCCAAATTTTTTTAGCTTACTCGTGAAACTTCAGAAGTTAAAAAATAATGTTTCTTTCGAAAATTTTAAGTCGTTATCTTCCAAAATTTTTTTTTTTTTTTTAAATTAAGTGATAATTATGTTTTTGTTTCATATTTGTTCAATTTTTTTGTACTAAATAATCACAACTGCACTATTGAAGTGTGCAGAAAAATATCCTCAGCCGATAATTTTTAAATTGTCGTCTATCGGTAAAAAAGAGATCATCTCTACTTTATTCTGTTAAAATGAAGGTTATGTTAAAAGAATAATCGTATCATTGATGTGTTCAAAATGTCACAAAGATATAACATTATTAAATAAATTTACACAGTTTGACGGAGAGTTCTTTTTATCGAATTTTTGTTTACAAGTGATTACAATGCCAAAGTTTCGCGATCGATGTTGTAATCCACATAATTTGGAGAACCATCGGAAAACATCATCTTTGCGTAATGTACCACAAAATTTAGCTAATCGATACAATTTGTCAACTGTTGATCGAATATGCAGTTCATGCTATAAAAATTACTTCATCATTACGCTGAAAGTCTTTCTGATGAAAGTGATGACAATGAACCCGATGAGCGTTCTGAGAATGATGAAAATATTCTTACCGGATCTATAGAAGTTGATAATTCCGGAGGCAATAACCTGACAGGTATTTTTGAAGCTTTTATGTTTCGATGTTCAACTATCATTGTTCTTTGTATTTTCTATTGATTAATTTTTTTAGATCCAACAACAAGTGTTGGAGAATCACAAATTCAGCAAAGTAGTTCGTCGTTATCTGAACTCAGTTTGGAAATAACTCGTCCGATCGTAAATGAAGCTTTATTATTATTAAACCAATCTCCATTGCTAGCTAGAAGAGTAAATGATGAAACATATTTAAACAATAAAGTTTCTCGTGTTGCTGATAGTTTGAAAAAGGCATTAGGAATTCCAAATCCTGTAGATTTTCAATGCAGCAACACAGATGCTGCTGAAATAATTAAAAAATTAAGAGAAAAGTTCCATGATACCAATACGACCAAATCTTTACGTATACAAATGTTGACTCTTATGCCGTCAAGTTGGAGTATTGAGAAGATTGTTGAAGTAATGGGCACAACTACGTATATGGCGCGATTAGCAATAAAGCTTGAAGCTGATAAAGGAATATTATCAATACCTGAAAAGAAAATGGGTGAGATATTGACTTACTAACTAATTTTTGTTTGAACAATTTATACGTATTTATATATAATTTTAATCATCACTCAATTTTTCAGGGCATGGATTATCTGTTGAAGTGTCATCAGCTGTTATAAATTTTTATAATGACGATGAAATGAGCAGTCCTATGCCAGGGAAAAAAGATTTTGTTTCATTGCGTAATGATGATGGTACGAAAATTCAAATTGAAAAACGCTTAGTACTCTGTAATTTGAAGGAGTTACATAAGATATTTCAATCAAGATTTCCCGGAATTAAGATCGGATTTTCGTCATTTGCATCTTTACGTCCAAAACACTGTATCTTAGCTGGTGGTTCGGGGACTCATACAGTTTGCGTTTGTTCTATTCATCAGAATGTCAAATTAATGATTTTAGGAGGTAAATTAAGTCGATTAACAGAAGGTTCAAATATGCCATTGAAAACTTACAGCGACTGTGTGAATGCTATTATCTGTGACAATCCCAAGACTGAGTGCTATTTCAATACATGTCTAAATTGTCCAGGCATTGACAACATAAAACAATTAATTTTCACAGAAATGGATAATCATGCAATCGATGAAATTCGTTACAAACAATGGGTGTCTACCCCAAAAGTAACTCTTGAAACAACGCTGAAAAATGCTTCGGATTTTGTTGATGATTTTTGTGATAAGCTTGTTGGTCTATTACCACATAATTTCATTGCAAAAGAACAATCGGCATATCTAAGAGCGCTAAAAGAATCGATAACCGATAACGAATTCATAGTAATTGTTGATTTTGCTGAAAATTATGCGTTTATTGTTCAAAATGCTGCACCGGGATTCCATTGGAATAACGATCAAGCAACAGTTTACACAGTCGTTATTTATTATAAGGTTAATAATCAACTAACTCATCAGAGTATGGTTATAATTTCAGACTGCTTAAACCATGATTCTATTGCTGTCCATGTTTATTCTGGAATTATTTTCGACTTTATCAAATCTCTTTCGCCCACAGTCTCCAAAGTATTTTTTTTTTCGGATGGTGCACTGCAACAGTATAAAAATTATAAGCATTTTAGTAATTTATCCCATTATCGTGAAGATTTTGGTGTACCAGTTGAATGAAATTTTTTTGCAACGGCTCACGGCAAAGGGCCTTGTGACGGAGTCGGTGGGACGGTTAAAATGAGGGCCTCGAGAGCAAGTCTGCAATTACCACCTGATGAGCAAATATTAACACCTGTACAATTTTTTGAATGGGTGTCAAAAATTTGACAAATATATCTTGTGCGATTCTCAACAGTTGACGCCTACAATCTGATGAAAGACAAACTAGAAAATCGTTTTAAAAATGCCAAAACCATCCCAGCAACACAGAAAATACATAAAATTTCGCCGTTGGAAGATGGTATAGTGGAAGTTAAGTCATTTTCTTTTTCGGATCAGTCTTTAACTCATAGCACAGTGAAAAAAGAAGACAATCATTAAGTAAAAAGAAATAAGGAAATAGATGTTATCATAAAGAATAGATGTTATTGTAAATAAATAAACTAATTAATGAATAAATAAATCAATAAATATTAGAACCTGGTCAGAAGAAAATGTTTTATATGAAATACATTCACGGATAAAAAGGTGATGTAAAATTTGTATCACTGTATACGCTAATTTTGTATCTAATGTATTATGTCCTATACTTTACTATACTATGATACAGCATTTTCTATAGTAGTGAACCGAATATAGCATCACCTGACGTAAAATTTGTATCACTTTTTTCCGTGTTGATTTCAGGACAAGTAATAAAAGTGATTTTTATTTATGTAGAAATATGAGGTTGGAAGTATGAATTTAAAAAAAAAAAAAATTTTTGGAAGATAATGACTTAAAATTTTCGAAAGATACATTATTTTTTAACTTCTGAAGTTTCACGAGTAAGCTAAAAAAATTTGGCCGAAAAGTTAAAAAAATAAACTAAATTGTAAAAAAACTTTTTTTTAAATAGTAAAAAAATTAGAAGCAGTAGCGATCACATCCTAAAATATGCGGGGATCACTGCGGAATTAGTTGAAGTTTTTTTAGAAAAAAAAAAAAAAAAATGGTCCAACTTTGAGAAAATCACGGTTTTTTCAAAAAAACTAAAATATTTCATATATCTGGGATTCTGAAAATTTCTTCATATTTTTTTTCAAAAACTACATTTAAAAACAAAAATTTTGAAAAAAAAAAGTTCCCAAACGGTCAATTTTTGAAAAAATTCTAGCATTTTCAAAAAAAAGAGCGGTTTTTTTCGAAAATTCGTAACTTTTTTTGAGTTTGGAAAAAAAATTTTTAAAAATTCTGAAAAATGTCTTTCGGGGGGTAGAAAAAGATAGAAAATTTTTAGCGAAATCGAAAGAAGTCAGGTAATAAATTTGTCGATTTGGCATGGAATGACCCATATATAATTATATGTTTATATATAATTAGCCTATATAAAAATTTCTTCTTACTTTCAAGTTAATTGATATATTCACAAAAAACAAGTATACAACAGTGGAATAAACTACTTAAAATTAATGTTAACATCAAAATTTATTACCATACTGTATTTATTGCACTTATATTTTTACAGACATACCTGAGAAAAAATTTTTCTATATAATCATATATAATTATATAAAATCATACACGATTATACATTGTATATAAGCTTATATATAATTATATATGACTATATATGGAGCAATATATACAGACATGCACAATTATATATAGTCCCATATATAATTATATATAAGTATATATAATTATATATGCTTATATATAATTAACATGTATAAAAATTTTTTCTTTGAAAAAAAACTTTTTCTTGATAATTACAAAAAGTGTAAAATGATAAACATCATAAAATTATAAACATAATTACGTTTAAATAATTCTGAAATACAAAATTTGTTATATTTCCTATGAGATGTTTCGGTCTGCTCTGCTACTAGTAGTAGTAAAATCATTATTTATTTTATTAATTAAATAAGTGTTATATTATAATGAGAGTCGGTAAAAGAAATAAATTATGAATTATGACTATCCAAATATATTATAAAATCAATTTTTATATTATATTTATGATACTCATATGATACACTATGTAGATCATAGAATCATTAACATCTAAGACAGCACAGCAGACAGAAACTTCAAGACTCACGGAGATCACCAAAGTTAAACAGCATTGAGCAGGGTTAATAGTTGGATGGGTGACCGCTTCTGTTGTAGCTGTAAAATTATGTCTAGCGATTTTTTTTGCATTTTAATTGGTTTCAGAGAATAGCGTAGGAACATATTAAATACTCTATCCATAAATTTAACCCAATAATTAATTAGATGTAATAAATATATAATTAAATATGGTTATATATAGTTATATATAGTTTTATATAATTATATATAGTTATATATAACTATATATAATTATATAAGGCCAATTGCCATATATAATTATATATCACATTATATATAAAGTTTTTTACCCGGGCGATATGGAGATATCTCTGCGGCTGCCATAATTTCACAAACAGATACATATGTGTTTCGTTTAGGCATTTCGGTACCTGCGCAAATTTAGGTACCTGCAAATTAAGACCTCTGTCGTCAAATTTTAATCTATTAATACGAGATACGAAGACCTCTTAGTATTAAATATTTATTGTTGTATTATTAAGACCACGGCAGTAAATTAGTTAAGAATTGTAAGAAGAAAATTAATCGCTATAGAAATTTGGATTGGGAATGAATGGAAAATTTATTCAAGAGAAAATTTAATAATTGAAATTTAATTTGGATTTAGAAAATTTACTAATCAGATTTAATTTGGAAAATAAGAGTAAATAATAGTCTTAGAAAATAATTAATAAAGTATGGAAATTTGTGAGGAAGTGAATTAAATAACACCAGTATTTATATTTAATACTCTAAATAAATCTTTATTTGTCTTCTAAAACTCTAATAATTAACAAACTGTAATTAATATAACGTAATCTTTAATAGAGAGAATTAATATATATAGCACGTGGTAGCGTGTGTTATGTCCACCCCAAAATTTTTCTTTAAATTTAAATCACCCGCGCAGATGGAAGACTTCTCCATGCGCGAAAGCCACAATAAAATATAAGCTACGCGACTGCTGGTTGACTAGCAGGGACTTCTGCAATCTCAGCACCGCGAGTATTTAAAAAGGCGATCAACTGCCAACGCCTTGTCTTTGATCAAGTAATTCGACTTCCGCGTTTAGTTGACGGACCCGTGCCTTGTAAAAGTCACTCATCTTAATTTGCTCTGCACTTAGGACGAGTTCAGACTTGGTTCAACTGGCAGGCCACGTATTGGTCTTTGAGCAATTAATTCGACTTCCGCGTTTAATTGACGGACCCGTGCCCTGTAAAAGTCACTCATCTTAATTTGCGCTGCACTTAAGACGAGTTTAGATTCGGTTCAACCAGCAGGCCACGTATTAGCTATTAGTTCTAAATATCTAGAGAACCGAAACCTCAGAATTCTAATTTGCTCTGCACTTAGGCGAGAATCCGGGCAGTAAGTTTAAATAAAATACCACTAAAAAGCTAAATTTGCGCACTTTACCCTACGGGGGACTGGAGGACGTTAGCTCATTTAAGTTACTAAAATTCATTAAATTAAATTCTTTAAAATTCAAATTGTGAAAGTGTAAGTTTTAATGTTTATAAAAATAAATCTCAATTAAAGTGAAATCAGTTTCCAACAAGTCATTCCATAAAATAAGAAGCCCGTAATATAAGCAGCCCAAATCCACCCTACTCCATCCGCTGCGAGAACCAACCACAGGGCCCAAGTCAGGAAAAGGCGCTAACAGCAGCCCCAGAATCACGGATACAGTAACAACCAAAATTCCTGCAGAGAGTAAGTACATCTGCTAACATAAAAATCCGTCAGTCTCAAACGAAGGCGTGGTAAGTTCGTATCTCGAAAACGTCCCACATAAATAATTACAACAACGGAATTAAAACCTCCGTTGCGTATTCTTTAAACTGTTAGTCCAAACCTCCACCGTTTACGCTACTGCTCTAAAAACGCCCTTGGACATAACACGTGTAACACGACCAAGTGAAGAACGCACATACGGATACAAGTATAGAAAAGAATATGGGGAGAGAAATCGTATGCGCCGTCAAGCAGCGCGTAGGCTGCCGCCAGCTTACTAGTTATAATAATAATAATATAGATATATAATAATAATAAGCGTAAGCGGGCTTGGGTAAATCTTGATCTCCTAACACTCCCTTCATTTTCCCACGTCCAGCTTCCACTGCGCTACTTCTTACGATCAACAGATTTTTCTGTAACATAGTGAACATATAATTATAATTAATTCTATCAATTTTATGAACTTCTAATTATTCTAGTCCAAAAGTCTATCTCTTAAATATCTAAATGATTCTGCAGGTAATGGTTTTGTAAGTATATCTGCTAGGTTCTCTTTTGTAGATATCCAACAGACTCTTATTCTATTTTCATTAACGCATTGTTTAATGAAATCACCATGTGTTTTTGCCATGTGCTTTCTATTACCTGTTTTCTCTCTTTCTATTAATTCTAATTTAATTTCATTTACACTATTATCGAACATCTTAAGTTTGTGACTTCCATCCTTCTTAGTACAGTCGCCTGCTGACTTGTTATCACACCAAATAGTAGTAGGAAATAATGTCTTTCCAATTGCAAATCTAATTGCTTTATCTAGAGATATTATCTCTTGGCAAGCATCACTCATTGCAAAATATTCTGCTTGACAAGTGGACAGTGTAACGTACCTTTGTTTGTGACTTCTCTAAGCTATTACGTCACCAAAAAGTCTAATAATATATCCTCCTGATGACGTGGAGTCATCATTATCTTTGAAACTGGCATCTGAGAAAGCTTCTAAGTCATCTGAGTTACCTGTATATTTCAGGTTTAAATTTACTGTACCTTTCAAATATCTCAAAATTCTTTTTACATCTTTCCAATCATCTTCGGTAGCACTTAGTTGTTTTCTAGCTAAGTAATGTACAGCAAACGAAATATCTGGTCTAGTTCCATTTGCTAAGTACATAAGACTTCCAATTGCCTCTCTGTATGGAGCTTTTCTAGTTATTGACGATTGTTCACATTCAGATGATTCTAACTCTTCCAATTTTCTTCTTTTACTTCTATTTTCAGCTTGTCTGGTAACCATTGGAGTATTCTGCGGATTACAGTCAGTCATCTTAAATCTATCTAAAATGCTTTCGATATAACTACTTTGATTTAATACAATGTATTTCTTTTCTCTATTTCTTTCTATCTCAATTCCAAGAAATTTCTTGGGTTCACCAAGAACTTTCATCTCAAAATTCTTACATAAATGGTGTCCAATTTCGTCTAACTTCTTTGGATCATTGCTAGCAGCTAAAATGTCATCTACATAAATTAGCAGTACAGCTACAATTCCATTTTTCCTCCAAGTGTATAAACATGGTTCATGTAGATCATTTTCGAACCCAATCTCTTTTACCACTTGATTGAATTTTATATTCCACTTCTTAGGACTTACTTTTAATCCATACAAAGATTTCTTTAATTTAAGTATCATTGTTTGCTTCGTCTTTTCATCTACATCTAGACCTTCTGGTATCTTCATGTAAATATCTTCATCTAAATTTCCATAGAGGAATGCAGTTTTCACATCATATTGACAGATTTCTAGATCATATTTATTTACTATTGAAAGTAATACTCGAATGAGTGATAGTCTAGATACTGGCGAATATGTATCTTTTAGATCATAATCATTTTTATCTTTAAAACCTCGACATACTAGTCGTGCTTTATAAAGTACATCTTTATTTAATTCTTTTTTCCTTTTAAATACCCATCTTGAATCAATGATATTTAATTTTCCTTTAGTTTTTCTTGCTTCTTCCAATTCTACGAATTCCCAGACGTCATTTTTAGTTATTGAGTCCAATTAATCTTTGATAGCTTTCATCCATTGACTTCTTTCACTTAAGTTACTTGCCTCATCATAGCTGATAGGTTCTTTGTTTAAAGTAGTAATTAAACATCTTATTGATTCTTGTTCATCCATGTTAAATTGATCTTCAGACACGTTGACATTTCTTGCAAAGCTTATGTCTTCAATCAATTTTCTATCTTTATCCTTTTTAGATTCTAATTTTCTTTTCATCTCACCTCTAGTACATGGTCTAATTTCTTCTGATGAGTTCTTCTTTTCATTTAAGTTTTTAACATCTAGTGAATTTTTACGGGGTCTTCCTCTTTTTCTTTGTTCCGGTTTCTCTTTTTCTTCGTTGGTTTTGTCTTCTAAATTATTTGGTACATTTTCATCTGATTTCCAACTAATTTCATCTTCAGTTTCTTCTGTTTGTTTAATCTTATATACATCTTTGTACACTAATTTTTCATTGAATCTAACATGTCGTGACTCTAGAAATTTTCCAGTACTTGTATGCCATAGCAAGTATCCTGTGGGTTTATACCCCACCATGACTGCTTTGATTGCTCTCTCGCTGAACTTGTGCTCTGGTTTTTGGAATTCTAATATATCCAATACATCCAAATCTTTTAATTTTGTCAAAATGACAATTTTCATCCTTATTAAATTTCTTCAATGGTACATCATAATCTATAGATTTGTATGGTGTTCGGTTGTATGAGTGAACAGCTGCGTCCACTGCTAACTCCCACATACTCTTGGGTAAACCAGAATCTAGCATATAGGTTCTGACCTTTCTCTGCAACGTGGCGTTGAATCTTTCAGAGACTCCATTATGTTCAGGGTTATAAGGCGGTGTTAATTCTAATTCTATCTTTTCTTTTCTTAAAACCTCTAGAAATTTTCCACCAGTGAATTCTGTTCCTTGATCCGATCTAACGTAGCATACTTTTTCATCTTTGCCGAGTAAGTTTCTTGTAGATATTAGAAATTTTTCTAATGTTCCTCCTGATTCATCTTTAGTCTTTACTGAATATGCTCTAGCTAATCTGGAGTAATCATCTATGTACACATTAATAAATCTTTTGTGTCCTGGGTGTGAAGTTGGTTTTATTGGACCCATCGTGTCCGTATGTATTATTTGTAATGGTCTTGATGCTCGTCTTCTAACTTCTTTAAATGGTAATTTTTGCATCTTTGATATAATACATATTTCACAATCTAGAATTGAATCATCAAATCTAACTTTTTCTAATTTGCTGTATACTTTCTGTAACTTCTTGAGATAATTTAATGAAGCATGACCAAGTCTTACATGCCATAACATAGCTTCATTTATTTTACTTGACTCTGTTGTCCCTTGCTCTAATGAATTTGATGTGAATAGCTCTTCTAAATTCTTAATGCTCTCGATGTCATCAAACTTAATTGTATTTGTAGTTATTAAACTAGAATTCCAATTAAATATGTCATCATTTGGATTTTCAGGATGTTGTCCTATTTCTGGAGGTGTTGTAACTTCTTCCTCCCTTCTAATTGAAGAATCATTGGCCTCTATGTTTTCTGAATCTCCCTTCTTCCTTTGTAGATCTATTTCTGATTCATCGGTGTCATCTTCTTGATTCATTACAGCTTTACAACGGTAAGCGTTATATTCCCAATCTGATTTATTTTTATCGTCGATGTAATTCTTAACTTTGAAGTTCAAAATCCAGTTGGGTTGTTCATATATTCCTTCTAGTATTATTTCTTCTAAATTTTCACTAAATACTCTCAAAGTTTTATCATCTAAATAAATCTGAAATCCTTTATCTACTAATTTTCTTAATGATAATAAATTATCTGATACATCTTTAGCGCTAATAACATTTGATAATTTAATTATCTTGTTATCTTGATTCGTGTAGAGCAAAAGATCACCTTTTCCATCTATTAAAATGTCAGCCGATTTATTCTTATTGGCACTCTTAATTACTCTATTTTCACATTTTTCAAAATTACTTAATATCAATCGATTCTTTACTATATGATCTGTTGCTCCTGAATCAGCAATAAATTTAATCTCATCTATTAAATCGTCACTTAATAATTTCTTACCTTTTCTTTCGTCAGTCACTCTTTTTGCACTTCTGTTGTTGTGTGCATTTTGAACTGACTGTTGATCATTCTTATTATAATTCTTAAAACGTCTATCGTTATTATATTGCTTAGAATTCACATTATTTCTAACTCTAATAAAACCTCGTCTATCTATTTTACCTCTAGATTTTATATTATCATTATTATTTAAAACCTTACTTTTGAGTCTTCCTTCCTTGCATTCTGCACCTTTGTGATTTTTAATATCCTGGCAAAAATAACAAAACCACAAGTCTTTTGACAATGGGCAGTCCTCAATTCTGTGTCCAGTCTTGGCACATCTTTAGCATCTAGTTTTACTGTCAAACTTGGCTGTCTGAGCTTTGACAGTATCATCTCCATCTCCGGTCTTCTTTTCTGCTTCTAACTGTAGAATAAAAGATTTCATTTCATTTAGTGTCATCATCTCTTTTGACTGAGATCTCTTAAGAAAATCTGCGGACATTAATTGAGGAGTTACAGGGGTAATTGCTTGATAAAAGGCTGATCTAATCTCTTGCTCAGTTAATTTTTCTCCATCTCCACAAGAATTATATTCTCTAATGATCTGGTCAAATTTTTCACAGAAGTCGTTGACCTTCTCATTCTTTTTCATCTTGATTGAATACAATCTTTTTCTAACTGAACTTGATGTAAGGTTTATCTGTTCTTTTCTACATTCTTTAATTCTTTTCAAAATTTCTACGGGTTCAGAAATATCAAGAATTCTCTTGTGATAATTCTCATCTAAATGATTAATAATAATATCTCTAACAAGGCATTTTCTTTTATTATTTATTGAATTTGATAAGTTATTATTATTACTGTTATTTTCATCTATTACATCTAATAAATCACAACTAGTAAGTTCTGATTTTAAATAATCAAACCAGATATTATAGTTTGTTTTTTGAGTTAATCTATATTCTCGTCTAACATTAATCTTACTTTGATTTGATAGTAATGCATCTTTAATTACATTCAAATCTCTAGAGGTAATATGATTCCCATTTGTAACTTCTAAATCATTCTTATTTGGGAAAGTAGGAAATGTATGTGAATTCTTTACCTTTGTTTCTGCCTTAGTCTTTTCGCGATCTAACTCTGCTTTATACCCTTTTGTCATTACCTTTAGGGCATCTAGCATTGCAATAGAGACTTCCTCGAGTCTCCTAGCTGTTCTTTCCATTGACGTTGTCATTTCTTGAGTCTTCTTGTTTGACTCCAGCATCAACCTCTTCATATCATCTAAATCTTTATTACCAAGCATTAACATCTTGTCGCTGCTTCTAATTTTAATCTTGGTATTTTCACTCTTATCTTTAAGATCATAATCATCTTTAGCATCATTTGTACCATCATCTGTATCTGTAAACATGTAATCTTAATTAGTATCTGGGATTTTCTTAACATCTATACATCTTTACACATCTTAAATAGGCCTCATCTAACTACTCTTAAACACTTTCATCTATTCTTAAAGTGTGTCTTCTAATTATGTTTACAGATTCTAAATTATTTTATAGTCATTACTTACTCGTCGACTGGCTTGGTTTGACAGGAGTTGAGAAGTTATTCATCCTTTTGGATGACACCTTAACTTCCTTATTATTATCAGTTGTTGTTGATGACTCTGAACTAACTTCATCTGTGGATTGAATCAATCCTTTGTTAAACTGTGACAGACTGTAAAAAGTGTCCACAATTTTCTCAGTCTTAATTTTTAATTCTGATTCTTGTTCCACATTTTCAGGATCTTCAATTCTTTCAAGACTTCCCTCACTATCATAGTCAACCAGTGTAATTTTTTTATTTGACTCTGACATCTATTTCGGATTTTATGAAACAGAATTTAAATTTAATTAAATATACATTTAATTAGTAGTTTATTATTTAATTAATAATTTATCATCTATCTCTTATTATTAATATTCTAAAATTCTATTCATCTAGTACCCGATACTCCTCTTAATTTTTTATTCTGTTTCGTGCTTCTAAACCAAAATAAACGCACAGCAATTTACTTTAATTTGAAACGCAAAATTGATCATCGACACAGCACCACCTCGAGTATGCACACCTATTCCAACGTATAGTTTTACGTACGACAATAAAACGACGTTGAAGGCGGTTGATCACGCACACACTCGGGATACATTGTGCAAACAAACAACCTCACAAACTATAAGATACTTGATACCGAACGCAAGCATCGCATATCTCAAGTTACCGAAATATTTCTGATATGTATTTTATATTGATCAATATTGATGACATGTCCAAATACATTTTTATTTTATTTCAAAATTTATTATGATTCATAATCAAATCCAAAATCTAGTTTAAATCATCTTAAAGCATCGTAATCTAAAGTGTAATACACGTGATTTCTTATATGTTATTATTATTATTATGACGCCGTTATCCGACATCTTGAAATTTTTCGCGCCTACCGGCTTCACTGATTATTTCATCATAAAACAAAAGACAATCTACTTAATGTTAATCTCTTTGTCACATTCTAATATACTGAAAATTATTTTCAGAAATCTATGAATTTATTTAATGACGCAAATAAATATTTGTCAGTTTTTCTTAAGTTGTCTAATTCGTCGTCTGTTAATACGCATCTATTGCGTTCTATCTTCTATGTGCATGCATGACTCACTCATCTATTCATTTCGTCTTATCTTCTTACTTAATTTTTGTATTTTTATTTTCTAAATTAATGTTTATAAATACTCTTACCTTATAATAAATCACTTCCACAAAATTTATTATATTTTTAGTAACAAAATCACAAACGCTGTGGTAGCGTGCACTGGGCCTCAATAACCTGTGAGGAAGTGAATTAAATAACACCAGTATTTATATTTAATACTCTAAATAAATCTTTATTTGTCTTCTAAAACTCTAATAATTAACAAACTGTAATTAATATAACGTAATCTTTAATAGAGAGAATTAATATATATAGCACGTGGTAGCTTGTAACACGACCAAGTGAAGAACGCGCATACGGATACAAGTATAGAAAAGAATGTGGGGAGAGAAGTCGTATGCGCCGTCAAGCGGCGCGTAGGCTGCCGCCAGCTTACTAGTTATAATAATAATAATAATATAGATATATAATAATAATAAGCTTAAGCGGGCTTGGGTAAATCTTGATCTCCTAACAAAATTTTAATTAGTGTGTTTGAATGATAATAATTACATTGTGGGTGCGTGTGTAGAATTATGGAATTATGAAACTATTAAAATTACGGAAATATGGAATTAGGAAATATGGAAAATTATGAAATATGGAAAAATATGGAAATATGGAAAATGGTGGATAATAATTAGAAACCGCGGTATGGTCGCTCCATAAGAAGGTATCGTCGGGATTAGGAACTTTGATAGGAAACCGTCGTCCAAACAGGAATAGGACTTAGTATTAAGTGTTTATTGATTGTAAGGGGAATACTATTGTCATGGGGTTGGTTAAATAAAATTTCTTGGAAAATGAATTTCTTTGATAATTTCTGTTATCTTCCCAGCAATCTCTCACGACCCTGTAGAACTTACTCCATGCTCTAGTCCAGTTTCTGGATACTGTGTATAAAAATCCAGTGGCACCCTTAATAAATTAAGGGGTGACCAAAGAGAACGAGTGGGCTTTTTCAAAAGAGTCGCATTCCGTTTCAGTATGTGTGTGTGGCCGCATGTAAACCTCTTATAACTTTTCAACAGCTCGACCGATTTGATTGCGGTTGGTGCCATCCGAAAGGGCTCGACCAAACTTAGATTTTAAATACAATTTAGACCGATTCGAACCGGTATATTTTGAGAAATCTTAGAAATACTACAAAAAAAAAAATTTTTTTAAATGTGGTTTTTATAGAATTACTTTTAAACGACTACTGATCAATTCCAAAAACTAATCAGCTCTCAATATCAAGAAACCACGTCGATCGCCGCTAGCCCGGTCACAATCGATTCATTCGTTTGTGAGTTATTGTTGTCGAAAAAAAAAAAAAAAAAACAGAAAAAAAGGTTTTTTCGGAATTACATCGAAATTCCTACTTCGATCGATTAAAACTCAAAGACTTTATGAGGCCTGAAAAACTGCGTTGAATGCCATCAACCGCGTAAAAATCGGTTACTTCATTCAAAAGTATTTTGGTTTTAGAATTTAAGAAATAATGTTATATTAAACTTTTACCAGATTTTTGAGCTCGGAGTAAGTACAATTTTGAGCGATTAAATATAAAATTAACAGGAAGTTGCAGGGATGGCCTTTAGGGCCAACCGTTTTTCTATTTTTTTTTTTTATAATATTACTTTGTTAAACCATTTTAGAATCTTACAATTATGGGTTAATTTTGACCTATAACTTTCAGAAGAGAAATGATTAACTAACCAATAGTTTAGACTGAATCGACCTGGTAGAAAATTTGAAATCAAAATATATTTGCCTAACATTATATAGAATATACTGTAGATGACTTATAGAATATTAGTATTTAATAACTTTCTACTTTTATTTTGATAATTCCTCTGAATTTAATTAACAACTGATTTTGTTATTACAATTTATTCATTTTGACAGTTATTATAGCAACGGTTACCATGGTAATGGTAACCATAGTAACGGTAACCATAGTAACGGTAACCATGGTAACAGTAACCATGGCAACGATAACCATGGTAACTGTAACCATGGCAACGGTACCCTTGTGGAAATAATTCTCAAAAAAAACTCTTGAAAAGTCCTTATAACTCTGAATAAGACTTTTCAAAAGTCTTCACATCCCTAACTAAGTAAAGGAAAGACTTAATAAGTCGTCAAAATTCAGCAAAACTCTAAAAAGTCGAATTTTCCCTGTAATTTCGGACTTTCTTAAAGAGTTATTAAGACTTGATAAGACTTATTCAGTTTGACAGGAAAAGAAGAGAATATTTCTTTTCAAAAAAATTACTTATCAGAATTAAAGAAAATTGAAAATAAAACTATAAAAAAGAATTAATGCATGTATTGTAAAAATGTTTTTAAAATAATATTTCCATCACGAAAATACTTTGATGGGCATCGAATCACTCATAGTTGAGCAAGTCAAAACATCAATAGCAAATGAAATGCACTTGCTGTTGGAAACAGATACAACTCAAAGAGTAAATCCAATAGGTATTTAATTTAAACTATCAAATATTTAAGTCAACTTTCTATATAATTCGATAGTTTCAATAAATAACATTTATTTTCATACTTTCAAAAAATTAAGGAAAAATCAGCATGAAAACATATTTCTACACGTTTTTCCCCCCTTAACTCCTAGGTGTTCTCAACGTATTTACTACAAAAAGTTTTCGTAGAAAATACTTGGAATACTCAAATTAGAAATTTATAATTTTGTTAAAAGTTGAACCCCAAAACATCCTCAAGCGTTTTCCTCCAAAGATTTTCATCAGAGACTATTGGAATATTCAGCTTAGGGATTGATAATTATTTTAACAGTTCAACTTAAGTCTTAAGTGTCCTCCAGGTATTTTCCGAAAATGGTTTTCAACCGAAACACTAGGAATACCCAGCCTAAAAATTTATGATTCATTCTATAATTTAATCCAGCTCCATGATGTTGTCTATGTTTATTTTTTAACGGTTGTCCTCAAAATACTTTAAGTACTCTGTACTGGTATTAATAATTTATTATAATGCTTACTGTAGTTCTCAGGATTTATAATTTAGAATCACTGTCGTTTTTAGCATCTGTTTTTCATTTGTTCTTTATTTTAATTGGCGAATTTCACTCAAGTACCTCGTTTCTTAGCAACGTTTGTTAATTAACTTATAAAAGTTTTACTTCATTCCCCGAGTGTGACGTTAAAAAAATTATAAAAATTGTGTTTTATTATATTTAATTTTAATATTATTGAAAAAATTACTTACTTTTATTATTTTTTTTAAGTTGAAATAGCAGTCTGATTTTTACAGTTTGTTTATATTATTTTCTTTAAATATTATCTATTTTACACAAATTTTTTTATTACTTTTTTTTTTTATTTATTTATATTTACATTTGTACATATATACATTTTTATAATGCCGCGGAAAAAAGTGAGTGATGAAGAGAGGAAAATATTAAAGCAGTTGGCTCAAGACAACCAAATAATTGATGGCTTTTTATTTAACATCAAAGATTATGTTTACTCGAAAGGAGAGCCAGTTGTGTATTTTTTTTTCTATATTTAACAAAAAATTAATAATTTTTCTATAGTTAATATTTACAATTTTTTTTTATTAATTTTTAACTTCTCGTTAAGAAAATTTAAAATTTTTAAAAATCGGTAGGTTATTGGTTTTACCCCATTGTGAAAAAATTGAGTTTTCATCAGGTCTCGTCGATTTAAGGTCACAGGAAGCTTTTCTGACTATCCCGCGACATGTACTTGTAGTTTCGAACGTTTACAAAACTAAAAATTTAAAAAAATCAAATAAGAAAGGACTTTGATATAAGATCTGATGATCCGGAGAATGAAGGATATAAACTTTTTCTCTCGTAAAAAAAATTTACAGATGATCTCATTGCGAAACTACCCCTAAGACCCACTCCTGCAGGGACATTTCTATTTCGCTACTTTAACCCATTCTAAAATTAAAAAAAGTTATCCGGAAACATTTTTTTAATTTTTCTGCAATTAATAAACCCCATTTTAAATTTCTGAACCACTCCTTAAACCCACCCCTACAGAAGATATTATTATTTCGCAACTTTAACCCACTTTAAAATTAAAAAAAGTTATCCATAAAAAATTTTTTTTATTAAATTATTAATAGCAGATAAATTTAATAAATTTTTCTGGATAACTTTTTTTTATTTTAAAAAGGTGTTACGTCCAGATTTTGGACTAAATAAATTAAATTATTTTCGGCCCAAGCTTTTCAGCCTATAGACCGGGAACGTGTTAAATATTGGATTTTTGTGGTTGAATGAATGAGAATTTGTGTAGGTTTTAATTATAATTATATTGAATGTTTGAAATTACAAATGTAAAAGAAAAAAAATTTTAACAAACAAACTTACAAAGAATTCTTATGGTTGGAAATCTTAACAAGAAATATGATACAGTATAATTTATGGTACCTGATTTGCAGCTTATTAGTTTCACTGATTCTAAACTTTACAATATAAACTTAATTTAAATTTACTAATGAAAACTTATTAATCGAAAATTGAAAGTATCAGGATATTCATGAGCTGGGTGGTGTGAACTAACGTAGATAATAAGGAAGTGTGTGAACACTGGAAGTTAGTGAGGACTAACGTGGATAATAAGAAAGTGTGAGGACACTTGTTAAAGAAAAGTGTGTGGACACTTGTAGCTTCTGGACCTGAACTAAAAAAAATAACCGGCTGCTTTTTGTAAACAAGGCTCCTTTTATCGATGTTTCTAGTTCGGACTTTGGGTTTTTTTTGGGGGGGGGCTGTGTCCAATCGGTAAACAGGTTCCCGGGGTCCGTTCCCTTTCCCATTACATTTTCTTTAGGGAAAGCGACTGGGTCCCGCCCATATACTAGCCTATGTGCGTGCGCACTCACACATACGCTGGCATGTACATGTTGTCCTTCTAGTTTATTTAAAAAAAATTACTTAAATTTATTAACATTAGTAATATCGCTAATTGTTTAATTCGCTTAATAGTTAGTTCGCTTCATTGATAATCTACGTTTTACAATTTTTATTATTTAAATATTTAATAATTATGTAAATAATTTCCATTCTATCTTCTATGATAAATTTATATATTTATAGAATTACAATTAAAATATTTTCCTATTGAATAAAATTATGACGTACCACTGATTTTAATAAACACGTGGTTGTCTATTCTTATTTAAATAATTCAGATGTAAATTTAAATTGATAATTTAATTAATATTTCGAAGTTACAATTTTCTTATTTATTTGAATTCTTCCTTAAGAAAAAAATAAGTGTAATTTTTTAGATAATGATTTCTGCACGTGTTCATCCAGATTGATTTAGTAATTTTTGAAAATAAAAAAGAATGATTAAATTTTTATTACTTGAATTCAAAATTGATTTAATTTTTGAAATCAGTATAAGTTATTTTGATAAAAGAAATGGTTAATTTTCGTTAAGTTTCTAATATTATTTTTAAATAGCTGTCGTGTTGTAATAAAATTTTGTTTGTCGTAAGTGATAAAGAAAAATTTTAGTTATCTTAAAAGTACATCTGTTAGGTTTACAAATTACTTTAAAACTCCAAAGAGTCGTAGGTACGTAGTCCTATTTCTTTGGGACCCTTTATGGATCTTTTATTACCCTATAGAATTAAGATTAAAATCCAATGCGTTTTTCTTGGGTTGTTCATTATTTTAATGTCTCCAAGAAAAATGCATTTAGGTAATTTATTTTTAATGTTCTTTTTCGTTTCTATTTGCTTAGGAGTATTTATTTTTAGTTTTATGATAGTCTTAAGTAAAATTTTTCTAGATAAATTTAAAAATAATAGGGGTTCGTTATCATAAAGGGTCTTTTAAAATTTCGGATGACGGATGACTTTTTTGAATTTTAAAATGGGTGAAACTTAAGAAATAGAAATGTCCCTGTAGGGTTGAGTCTTAGGGATAGTTCCGCAATCAGGTTATCTTTAAATTTTTTTTACGTGAGAAAAAATTTCTATTATCCATTCTCTGGATCGTCAAATCCTATATTAGAATACGTTTTTTATTTATTTATTTATTTTTTTGATTTTTCGTTTTGTAATGAAAATTGAAGCTTAATAATAGAGTTTTACAATGCGATTCACCGAATTTCAATATCTTGTCTAGTCCAGAAATTACACTAAGTTGAAGTGGTGAAAACATCGATTTTTCCGATTTTCAAAATTTCAAAATCCTGTCATTTTCAAACTACTCGTCCGATTGAGTTCATCTTCGAACTTAATCTTAGTCTTTATCGATAGATAAAGCATTCTGAGTTTGAAAAGAACCGGATATAAATTGAAAACGCTATCGTGCTGACAAGCCGCGTTATATCGTATAAATATATATATTAGGGTGTGCCAAAATGTAACTTCCATGGAGAATCTTTTAAAATTGGAATTTTGAGTTCCGCTTTTAACAGGGGTTGTGTTTGGGCATTTCCTGAGATATTTTGGTGGGAGAGGATTTATTTGATTATGTTATGTCCAGGATTAGACCTGGCGAAATATATTTTTGGTCCAAGTCTTGCGACCTATAGACCGGGATCGTGAGATTGTGTTTGGAATGTAATAATGTTTAGATGGGTGGTTTTACTTTGCATTGAATTTATTTTAACTATTGATTTACAAAATTCTAAGTTGAATTTATTTTTAAATATTGATTTACAAAATTCTAAGTTCAATTTATTTTTAAATATAAAAATAACTTAATTTGTTAACTGCTATAACTTACAATAAACCGATGATCCCTGTTGAGTTGACCTTGATTGGATACTGCTGTGGTTTTGTTAGGATACGGGATGTTCACTTGTCTCACTACCGAAGTCGTTATCTTTGTGCTGCTTCACGTTTTCCACGATATGCGGAGAAACAAAGTGTGCGGACACTTGAATGAAATCAGGGTAAAATGTATCGACTCGAATTGAAAGTGAACGGTTGTTCTCAGTTACACGTTTTCCTACTGTATGTAGAGAAAACTAAGTATGCGGATACTTGAATGTAACTATAAAAATTTAATACTTGAAAATGATACTGATGGACCACCGTTTAAAGCAAGTAGCTGTTAACTAACTGTTGAAATAGTTGAACTAGGATTGCACTGAATTGGAACTATATGACAAAGTAACGACTCTTAGGTATATAAGCGTTCCCTAATTAAGGCTCCACCTATTCGGCCTTGGGTTGGGGCACAGCATTTCCCAATCAGGGTCAGTTTTCAGGGTATCATCCCTACTCCGTAATTATTTTGGGCAGGTAAAGGACTGCCCTGATGCTAGCTTGTCTGTGTGCACACCCACACACAAACTAACATTTTTTTTAATAATAATAATTATATATTTAAATAATTATTTAGGTAAAAATAATTATCTCTATGTTAATTGTTATTAACAATCTTCAACGTTTTACTACTTCTAATAATGTTTACTTATTAACAAATTTTTCTTATTGGTTCTATTATTTATTACTACAGTTAATAAATATATTATTAGTTTTTATAATTGATATTAATTATTAATTTTTAACTGTTATAATTAACAAGTTTGAAAATGACATATTATAATAAATATTAATATTTCGAATGTATTTTAGTTTATAAATTCATTAATTTGTTGCTTTATTAATTCATTAATTTGTTATTTTATTTATTTATTAATTTGTTATTTTATTTAAGTTGTTAGTTTATTATCTTATCCTCATTTGGTGTACACGTGACAGTATTGCAGCCCTGTACATTTAAACATTTGATTTTCTTTTAACTTATGTTAACTAAATAAGTAACGAATTTTACATTATAAAAGATTACAAAAGATACCTCAAACGATCATAAACCATTATTCCCAAACTAATTTACTTTTAATGGTTTATGGATCGTTTGGGGTCCAAGGTTTTATGTTATCTACGAACCTTTTTGGATTACAGTGATAAAAATATTAGAGATAGTAAAATGCATTAGGCTATTTGTGTAGGCATTTTTAAGCAAATAACCCAAGTACTTTTGAAATAACATTACTAATATATTTTATGGTTCTGGGTTTTTTTTTATCCATTAAGAAAGATAAAGTTCTTATCGGCTTTACTTGGGATTTTATGAAAATTTTCCCATCGATAGGAAAAATATATAAAAATTTGGCCAGATATAACAATTATCATAAAATTTTTTAGCAGAAGCTTAGTTTGGCCATTTCCACTGAAAATTTAAAATTTGACCGAAAGTGCCCAATTAAATTTGCTGTTAAAAATTATATGAAAATCAAATAAATCCTCTCCCCCCAAAATATCTCAGGAAATGCCCAAACACAGCCCCTGTTAAAAGCGGAACTCTAAATTCCAATTTTAAAAGGTTCTCCACGGAAGTTACATTTTTCGCACCCTTGTATATATATATATATATATATATATATATATATATATATATATATATATAAATTTTTCAACTATATACATTTCTGAATCAGATCGACAAACTGAGTCAGAAAATCAGTAAATTTTTTAAAAGTTGCATCATGAGAACGGCTGCAATAATTATATTTTTATGAAATCTACTAAAAATTGAATACTTTCTAATTGCCAAATTATAATTCAAAATATAAAATTATTTTATAGAATTATAGAATGTGATCATCGGCGTCATTACAACAAAGAACCCCCTTTTTTACCGTGCAATATTTCTACTCGGATTCATTTGAATGGAGTTATTGATCCGATCATCAAGGACCACAACCACCTTAAAAAACAAACTTTGGCCGTGGAATGATCTTTCCACAAGGAATTGAAAGTTGCTGCAAAAAACACTGGCGTTTCGATGCGCAATATTTTTGATAGTTCGTTGAGAAGGTTTGTCAAAGCTTATTATTTTTATGATTTTCTTAAAAATGGTATTCTTGGTTAGATATTTTTGCATTGTAATTAACTACTCCGATTAAAAAAGTTTTTGTATAATCATATGTTTTCATGCATAATGATCTATATATGATTGGATCAAAAAATTGACCAGGTCTAATCTATATATCTATATATATATATATATATATAAGAGATTCCTATCTATATAGACACTCATCACGATATCTCGGGAACCATCAGACCTAGACACTTGAAATTTGCTAGGAATATTCCTTTCGCCGAGTAGAGGTCAGCTAAGAACGGATTTTACGGGATTCCACCCACAAGGGGGGTTGCGGGGGCGTTAACAATGAAAAATTCCCGTTTTTAAACTATAGCTCCTATCGACACCAAACTTGGTAGGAATCTTCTGTAGGAGATGTAGAAATAATCTATGAATGAATTTCACGATATTTCACCCCCCCCCCCATGGGGGCTGCGGGGGTGACTTTGAACAATGAAAATTTTTAATTTTCAAGCTAAAGGTCCTATCGACTCTAAATTTGGTAGAAATCTTCTGTAAATGATGTAAAAATAATTTATGAACGAATTTTACGATATCTCACCCCTACAGGGGGTTGCGGGGGTGGCTTTTAACAATGAAAATTTTTAATTTTCAAGCTAAAGGTCCTATCGACTCCAAATTTGGTAGAAATCTCCTGTAAGAGATGTAGAAATAATCTATGAATGAATTTTACGATATCCCCCCCCCCCCAGAGGGTTGCGGGGGTGGCTTTTAACTATGAAAATTTTTAATTTTCAAGCTATAGCTTCTATCGACTCTAAATTTGGTAGGAATCTTTTGTAAGAGATGTAAAAATAATCTATGAACGAATTTTACGATACCTCACCCCCATAAGAGGTTGCGGGGGTGGCTGTTAACAATGAAAATTTTTAATTTTCAAGCTATAACTCCCATCGACTTCAAATTTAGTAGGGATATTACTTTTACCATGTAGAGGTCAGCTAAGAACAAATTTTCAGAAATTCCATCCCCAAAGGAACTTGCGGGAGCGTTAACAATGAAAAATATAGGAGCTGTTCTATAGGTAGATTGACTCATCACGATATCTCTGGAACTAAAAGACCTAGAGACTTGAAATTTCGTAGGAATATTACTTTTACTATGTAGAGGTCAGCTAAGAACGAATTTTAAGAAATTTCTCCCCAAAGGGGTTTGCGGGGGCGTTAAGAATGAAAAATTCCCGTTTTTAAACTATTAATCCTATCGACTCCAAATTTGGTAGGAATCTTTTGTAAGAGATGTTGAAATTATCTATGAACAAATTTCACGATATCTCACCCCCATAAGGGGTTGCGGGGGTGGCTATTAACTATGAAAATTTTTAATTTTCAAGCTATAACTCCCATCGTTCTCAAATTTGGTAGGAATCTTCTATAAGTGATTTCAAAATGATGTAAGAGCGAATTTTATAACAACCTACTCTCAAAATGGATTGCAGGGGTCGGTGTTAACAATTAAGATTTTTAATTTCCAAGCTATAGCTTCTACAGGTTTTAAATGTGGTAAGAATCTTTTGTATGTGATGTAGGAATGCTATAAGAGCGGATTTTATGATAGCCTACTTATAATATGGATTGCGGGGGTAGGTGTAAACAATTAAGATTTTTAATATCCGAGCTTTAGCTCCTGCAAACCTTGAATTTGAAAATACTTTTGATCTACCCACCTCCTCCTACACATCTACCTCATAATTCTTACGCATTTAACATGTCGCGATATCAATTGTTGCCCAGAAATTATCCTTGAGGCAATTTTTTCTATTGACTCAAGAAAATTTATTTGTTTAAAATGGTGTTCTCGGTTAAAAATATTTTAATAATTTCAAGGTTACATATTTTTCAGCGTATTAATAACAAAATAAATTCACATATGATGTTAAATTCAGCTAGAAATAGCTTTTCTCGAATTCTGACTTCAAAAGAGATTACGCGTATAAATACAATTCTGTAGACGCCCAGCAAAGCGGGCGGGTAACAGCTAGTATATATATATATATATATATATATATATATATATATATATATATATATATATATATATATATATATATAGGAGCTGTTCTATAGATAGGTTGACTCATCACGATATCTCCGGAACTATAAGACCTAGAATCTTGAAATTTGGTAGGAATATTACTTTCGCCATGTAGAAGTCAGCTAAGAACGGATTTTAAGAAATTCCTGCCCCAAAGGGGTTTGCGGGGGCGTTAACAATGAAAAATTCCCGTTTTTAAATTATAGCTCCTATCGACTCCAAATTTGGTAGGAATCTTCTATAAGAGATGTAGAAATAATCTATGAACGAATTTTACGATATCTAACCTCCACTGGGGGTCTCGGGGGTGGCTATCAACAATGAAAATTTTTAATTTCCATGCTATAGCTCCTATCGACTTCAAATTTGGCAGGAATCTTCTGTAAATGATGTAAAAATAATTTATGAACAAATTTTACGACATCTCACCCCAATAAGGGGTTGCGGGAGTGGCTATTAACAATGAAAATTTTCAATTTTCAAGCTATAGCTCCTATCGACTTCAAATTTGGTAAGAATCTTCTGTGATGTAAAAATAATTTGTAAACGAATTTTGCGATATCTTATACCTACAGGGGGTAGCGAGGGTCGGTATTAACAATTAAAATTTTTAATTTTCAAGCTATAGCTCCTATCGACTCCAACTTTAGTAGGCATCTTCTGTAACTGATGTAAAAGTAATTTATTATTAAATTTTACGAAATACCACCCCACAGGGGGTTGCGGGGTAGGTATTAACAATGAAAACTTTTAATTTTCGAACTATAGCTTTTATAGACTCCAAATTTAGTAGGAATTTTCTATATGTGATGTAGAAATGATTCATGAACGAATTTTACTATATCCCACGCTAAAAAATATTGCGGGGGCAACAGTGAAAAATTCCCGTTTGTAATATAGCTGTTATAGGCTTCAAATTTGGTAGGAACCTTCTATATTTTACATAGAAATAATCTACCAGCGGATTTTACGACGAATTACCTCCAACAAGGACTGCGGGGGTGTTTGTTAACAATAAAAAATCTTAAGTTACAAAACATAGCTTTTGAAAGCTATAAATTTGGCAGGAATCTATTATTTGTCATGAAGAGATCATCTCAAAACGGATTGAAAAAAATTCTACTTCAGATAGGGATTGCAGGGGTGGATGTTAAAATCTAAAATTTTCATTTCCAAGCTGTAATTTCTGCAGACTCCAAATTTAGTAGGAATCTTCGTGTATAATGTCAAGTTCAGCCGCGAATCGATTTTCTCGAATTTTAACCCCAAAAGGAATTGCGGGGGCGTGGACAATGAAAACCTTTAATTTTTAATTTTCAAGCTATAGCTTCTATCGACTTCAAATTTGGTAAGAATCTTCTGTAAGTGATGTAAAAATAATTTGTAAACGAATTTTGCAATATGTCAACCCTACAGGGGGTGGCAGGGGTGGGTATTAACAATTAAAATTTTTAATTTCCAAGCTATAGTTCTTATAGACTTCAAATTTAATAGGAGTAGTGTACATGTGATACAAAAATGATCTAAGAACGGATTTTACACCAAATCACCTCCTATAAAGATCGCGGGGACGGGTGTTAACAATAAAAAATCTTAATTTTCGAAATATAGCTTTAAAAAGCTGCAAATTTGGTAGGGATCTTTTATTTGTCATGTAGAGATCATCTCATTACGGATTTCCATAAATTCTACTTCCGATAGGGATTGCGGGGGTGGGTGTTAGATTTTTAAATTTTAATTTCCAATTGTAACTTCTACAGACTCGAAATTAGGTAGGAATCTTTTATTTATCATGAGATCATCTCAAGAGGGATCTAAAAAAATTTTATTTCCGATAGGAATTGCAGGGGTGGGTGTTGAAATCTAAAATTTTAATTTTCAAACTGTAACTTCTGCAGACTCTAAACTTGCTAGGAATCTTTTTATATGATGTCAAGTTCAGCTAAGAATGAATTTTCTCGAATTTAAGGTTTCAGGGAGTTTTAATTTACTCAACTCTTTACATATCTCACTCTCTTCTTCCCCTATAGAAATCCTGATGTTCCTGCTGTCGATTACAACAACAAGAAGTCGACTATGCACCGGTCTTGTCGAACCGTTACTCCTCCAGAGCCAAAAACTCTCGAGCAGTATGGGATGTATCTGATCGAAGAAGAGTGGCAACATTTGACTCAATACAACCATGGGAAATTAGAAGTACAATGTGTATCTTCTAAAGATGGCACTTCTGTTGTTTTCTTCGACAGACTCTTCATTAAAAAATTATTAAAAAATGAAGAAAAAGGAGCTGTTGAATTTAGCATTGACGGAACATTTGATGTTAGGCCTCAGAGGATCCCTACGCGCCAATTTGTTATTTTACAAATTTACAAGGATAACCATGTACGTTTTGTAAAATTTTCTTTTATAATATTCTAATTTAATCTCAATTTTACGCTTCATGTTGCAATGTACTTGACGTTTTTCTTAACTCTCGACACTTCAAGATTAATTAAGTACTGTGTTATTTCTAAACATTATCTGCACTGTAAAAAATCGAGAGCGAATGTGACTTTTCATTCACCTCCATTACTTGGACTACCGGAGTGAAGTAACGAAAGAAGCTGCGTTTGAAGTGAATCGAGAATTTTTAGGTAGATTTCATAAAATTCAATCTTTTGCATTGGTCCTCATGTCGACATTTCCTCGGAAATTTGTCGTTATATCTCCTAACTGGTCGAGTAAAGCTCATAAATAACGTTAGTAAAAAAATTCATTCATGTGTTTATGTATATATACGTTATATAACTCGGGATGTTGCCGCGATTATATCTACAGTTTTTGACGGATCTACATTAAATTTATTGCACATATTTTTTGTATAATATCTTTGAATGAGTTCGAAGATAAGCGAAATCCATTAATAACTTTAAAAATAGCAGCTCTTAAAAGTTATCAAAATAGTGAAAATCACGTTTTTCGTGACTTCATTGATGTACTACTTTTTATGGAAAAGATATGGTCACTTTTTTATAAATTCACATAAAAGCTCATGAAATTATCTTTAATTTGACGATAATAAAATTGGCATTTGACCATTTTTAGTTATTTTATCAAAGTTAAGAGTTCTCTTGAACCATTTTTAGTTATTGTGTTATACAACCCAAAGTAAAACCCACTTATGAATGTTATTCTGTCGAGAGTTCTTAACAGATCTTAATAAAATGTAGTATAAAAATTCTATATACAATTAGCTTGCATGAACCTTGAAATGAGCGAAATCTTTCGATTAGTTCAGAAATAATAGCTCTTAAAAATGACAAAAATTTTCAAAATTACGTATTCGGTGAATTCATTTATGTGTAACTTTTAACAGCAAAAAGATAGCTAATTTTTGATAAATTTATGTGAAAGTTCACAAATTTACTTCTAATTTGACGTACATAACATTAACTTTTTGACAATTATTTATTATTATATGAAAGTTAAGAGGTCAATTGAACCATTTTCAGGCACTGTGTAGTACAACCTAATTATGTACGTTATAATAAATTTCATTCCCTGTCAAACTAAAGTTATTGTGACAAAATTATAATTTATTCTATGAAATCTACCTGCTATTTCGGGTGTGGCCGAATGGCCTCTTTTTTTGTTGAGTCGAGTTATCTCGGAATGAATCCGGATTTTCATGCAAAAAACACCTGAGTACGGAATTTTTTAAACCAAAATCAATTTTTATTCAATTGACACAAGTTTTATACACCAAATTATTTATCAAGACCTTTCATCCCAATATACACATAAATTATTTCATATATATATATATATATATATATATATATATATGTATATGTATATGTATATATATGAAAAAGCCAGTAGACGAGTTACTGGCTGCGGGCATCATTGAACCCTCCAGGAGCGCTTGGTGTAATCCTGTGATCATGGTGAAGAAAGCAACCGGTGAATATCGAATGTATTCGAATTTATATCGAAGACTGATCTGAAACAGGGGTATCACTAGGTCAGATTAGACCCAGCGAGTCGAGAATACACCGCATTTTGTATCCGAGGGCGCGGAATGTTCTAATACGTCGGAATGCCGTTCGGATTAGCTGGTGCACCTCCTCATTTCCAACGACTCATTGACAAGATGTTGGAACGACGACGAGCACTCAAGGTCTTTGGGTATCTGGATGACCTGATAGTGGTCATTGAGACTTTCGAGAAGCACCTCGAGGCCCTGGAGGAGATCTTCGACGCACTAGAAAGTGCGAACTTGAAAATTAATATCGACAAATGCGAAATCTGTACTGATGAAGTGCGCTATTTGGGATACCGCATCAATGAAGAAGGACTGCTTGTTGATCCAGATCGGGTAAAACCCATGCTGGAGTTCCCGAGACCATCAAACATGAAACAGGTACGACGATTCCTTGGAATGGCGTCTTGGTATCGACATTTTATCCCTGACTTTGTGACCATGGCCGAACCATTGACGAGATTGACGAGTAAGAAAGTCCGTTGGACTTGGACCGCTGAACAAGATACCGCATTCGAAGCCTTGAAAGTGGCTTTGGCTACGGCACCAGTACTGGCGTGCCCTGACTATTCAAAAACCTTCGTATTACAAACCGATGCCAGCGCGACAGGCTTGGGCGCTGTTCTGACGCAAGAACACGAAAGTGGCGAAAAAGTCGTCGCGTACGCCAGCAGAATCATGAATAAGGCCAAGAGGAATTATTCTGCGACCGAACGTGAATGTCTAGCAGTTTTATGGGCCTGCGAGCACTTCCGACGATACCTCGAAGGTTACCGCTTTAAGGTGATTACAGATCACAGCAGTCTGCGTTGGTTGCGTGATTTGAAAAGCAAAACGCCTCGATTGAGCCGATGGGCGATGCGATTAGCCGAATATCAGTTCCCAATCGCAAAGGATCTTTAAATGATGTACCCGATACCTTGTCACGAATGTTCGAACGTGATGACTACGAACCTGATGCTGAACTGTGCGTAGTTGACGAAGCAGAACCCGAACCTGCTGACGTACCAGCGGCTGAGCGAGTTGACGACTGGTATACACGACGCAAACGG
The DNA here is from genome assembly GCF_013202065.1 of Cotesia typhae. NCBI lineage: Eukaryota > Metazoa > Arthropoda > Insecta > Hymenoptera > Braconidae > Cotesia > Cotesia typhae. The sequence continues at coordinate 1,179,030 of NW_027423778.1, read as the reverse complement.
GACGTATTGACTAACCCAAGCCGATGGATAGGCTGGCGAGTCGAAGACGATCGCTTATACCGATTTCGACCGAACCGATTGATCACCCAAGTCGTCGAGGACCTGGATGCCTGGAAATTAGTTCCACCGAAAGCTGCTGATTGGGGAATCATTGCTGAAAACCACGATCCACCCGAAGCTCGCCATTTAGGAGTCGAGAAAATGGTGAACCGAGTCGCGATCGATTATTATTGGCCTGGAATGGACGAAGACTTACGTAAGTACGTCGGCGAATGTGCGACGTGTCAAACGGCGAAGGTCTCGCAATAACCATCCGCTGGATTGATGTGCAGACGAACCGTCCATACGCCCTGGACTGTGGTAGCCGCTGACTGTATGGAATTTTCGGCCAGTAAGAACCAGTTTAAATATATGATCGTATTCCAGGACTTATTCACCAAATGGATCGAGTTATGTCCAATCCGGAAAGCCGATGGCCCGACGATCATCCGTGAGTTCGACAAACTCATCGTACATCGTTTCCGCTACCCTGAAGTGCTATTGACCGACAATGGCACCGAATTCGCGAACAAACTGATGGAAGAGGTCGCGCATACGTATGGGATACATCATTCGTGAACTCCACCGTACCACGCTCAAGCGAACCCTGTCGAACGCGTTAATCAAGTCTTCAAAACGATGATTATTTCATATGTCGAGCTGGATCACCGACTATGGGACGAACATGTCCACGAATTCCGGCATGCGTACAATACGGCCATCCACAGTTCGATACACGTTTCCCCAGCTATGCTGAACTATGGTTGGCAACCCAGACCACCGAAATACTACCGAAAACTGATCGAAGGTGACGTAGATATTCCCTGCCCCGATACTACCGCTTGGGCAAACCGTATGACCCGATCGACCCAACTTCACGACCTGGTAATCGACAATTTAGGACGTAGTTTCGAACGCTAAGCCCGCTATTACAATCGTCATCACCGAGACGAGCGTTTTGCCGTCGAAGATGTCGTCCGAGTCAGACAACACGTGTTATCCCGAGGAGCCGACCGGTTCTCGTCAAAACTCGCGCGTAAATATTCCGAAGAAACCTATATCGTCTCGAATGTCATTTCACCTGTCGTCTACGAACTTGTCGATCAAAATGGTCGACCGGTCGCCAACATGTTAAAGCGCTGCGACTCGTATGCCCACAGTCATAATGCCGATCTCGACTATTAGGAACAAAGCTCGAGCTAATGCCGTACATTTAAATTGTTTTGTTTTGTCTGTGTATTATTGTCGCATGTTATATGTGTGTGATTGTAACCATTACAGGATGTTGAACTACGAAGCCGTACAGTACACCCAGCTCAGGTGGTGGGCTGAGCACTTCCAGCCGGAGTGGGTGGAGCTGCTGCGGGAAGCTAAGGAAACACACCGCCGAAGCCTGCGTATTGCGCTGCTCCATTCGTCGCAAGCCCGATTCTGGGCCCAGGTACGGGCATGGTGGTATCGTGAACCACAACCCAACCGCACAACGGCGATTCCGTTGATGTGGCGTTGCTCCTGCTGCAAAGCCATCATAGCGAGCCTAGGCCAGTGTGTGCGAAGTGCTAAGCAGGTTTTGGAGAGCCATTTGCGTCCTGTACAACAGATGGAGTACGCTATGGCGACTTGGCGCCGAAATATACCACCGACGTTAGTGCCGAAGGTGTCACGCTGAAAATTCAAATTTTCGCCGGAAGTGCCCAATTAAACCTCCTGCTAAAAAATTCTATGAAAATAAAATCTATCATCTTACCCCAAAATATCTTAGGAAAGGCTTAAACACAGCTGATTTCAAAAGCGGAACTGAAAATTCCAATTTTAAAAGGTCCATCAAGGAAGTTACATTTTGGCACACCCTAATATATATATATATATATATATATATATATATATATATATATATATATATATATATATATATATATATATTTATTAGGGTGTCCCTTATATGGCAAAAAAAAAATTTTTTTAGAATTTCGAAACGCATACCCTCCAATTTTTTTATAAATGCTAATATGTACTTAAATATGAAATTTCACATCTGTAACATGATTGCAACCCGTGCCGACCGAGCTCTAAAGTTTAATAAAAAACGGTGTGTTGGTCTGACATTTTGGTTTGATCCAAAACTAATTAAAATGCAACAAATAAAGTAAATATGAGTAAAACTAAAAAAATATCAATACAAACTTTTATTTAAATACAAATTATAATAATAATTAATTAGGGTAACTTTTCTTTAGTGTAGTTTTTTTACAGTCTGGATACAGATTTCTATGTTCCTGAACACAACGCAACAAAAACTGTTTTTGCTCTTCTTCAGCCGTGATAAGACCATTAAAATCTTGCATTAATTTAACAGCTCTTTCAGCAGTGTCATTTACGACCTTCAAACGACTTAATCGCCTTCTAGCTTCCAAAAAAGCAAGATTGTCACCCCACGAAGATACGTCTTCCCGAAGAAAACTGTCGTCGATCTGTAGTCGAGATAGAAATCGTTTGCTTCTTTGAGTCACAAAATCATCCAGCGTCATATCTGAAATAAAGAAAAAACCATTAAAATAAGCAAAAACTAAACCACAAAACTTTGAAAAAGAAACATGAAAATATTAAGTACTTACCAAACAAATTTTGCGTAATATCTTCCTTCGATGGGACATAGCGTTTAGAGGAATCTGAACTTTCGTCTCTGTTTAAATTATTAATCATTTTTGTCTTGGTTTTGGTATCAACTTCTTCATCAAAGAGTGATAACATGACTGTTTCTTCACACAAATACCATAAATGATGAATAAACTTGCTTATGGATGCCTTGGAACTTGTCGCGTCTACTTTTTCATATTCTTTTAGAGCTTTCAAAAAGGACAAGTCTTGGTTAGGTGCTTTAACTGCCATTGTACATTCGAGCCAAGGTTTGGTATACAAGGTGACGATAAATAAACAAACATCTTGTAGAGCATTTTTGTCCTTTGCAGTAATTTTAAGTTGCAATTGAAGCAAACATATTTTTATAGAATAGATTGCTCTCGCCATCCATCGCGATTGATGCAAAGCTCCGGGGGGCCTGAGTTTTAGTTTATTCTCTGTGTCTCCTCCTAAGAACACAACGCATAGTTCAACCAATTCGCGGTAATCGTCTCTAACAAAAGATTTTTCCAGTTCAGTCTTATAAAAAGTTAACAAAGATGTAATGTTTGTCTTAGCAATATGTGCTTCAACGAAATTTAGAGGTGACTCAATGTTATCAGTGTTAATATTTTTCCAATTATCTCTTAACTTTTTGAAAATTGGAATATCTGGGCTACTTGTAATATGTTTTACCTTTGTTTCAAAAACAGCTTTAAGGACCAACTCATAAATATGATGACGACAAGCAAAAAGCAGCAATTCCCTTTCTAAAGTCTGCTCCAAAATAGCACAAGCTCCACTGAAACGGCCAGTATTGGAAGCTGTTGTATCGCAGCACATTATCTGTACTTTGTCATGGAGGGTCCAGTCAAAGAGAGCAGTTGAAATGGCTTTAGCTTGATGTTTTCCAGAAGAACTCTCTAATTTCGGTACTGCAAGAAGCTGTTCTCTATCGTCAAATGAAGCAATAATTGGCAAGCGTTCTTCTTTTGAACTTCGTACATCCAATCCAGGTAATAGTTTTCCATCCCAATGAATTGTGACTACGTCAGGCAAATTATTCTAGAAGTCAGTTTTTATTGCTTCTGCCCTGGATTTTCTCGCTTGAGTACGAACTCGCTGAATCGAGGATTTGTTTATAGGGAAATCATCGCTGTTCAGACCAAGCGCTTCTACAACCGCATGGAGAATGTCAACTGAGTCCCTTATGCTTAATTGGCATCGATCTAAAGCTGCTACCAGTTTTGGAGTTATTAAACTTTTTGTGCCTCTTTTAAAACTTTTTTCAAGGCAAGGAATCTGAGTACTAAGTTCAGAGTTCGAAATCTGTTCCTCATCCGAATTCTCAAGACATTCCAAGTTATCTATCGAAGAAGTAGATGCAACAGCCAATAACTCTCTTTGTTTTACCTTTCTTTCCTCTTCTTCCAATCGTCTTTGCCTAACTCGTTCTTCTTTCTCCGCCAAATTTTTGTCGATTCCACCTAAGCATCCCGGTCGACCGGGCTCTCTCTGTTTCCTTAAGAAATCTTTGTCTTCCTCTATCTTCATTCTGTCAAAGGCATCTGCATGTGCAATATCAAATAAGTTATCAAGGTCTTTTACAAAATTATTTTCACGATTCTTGAAAGTCAACTGAGTTTTCTTACAGTTTTTTTGCAGGTCCCTCCAAACATGATATAAATCAACAAGTTTCTTCACACAGTTAGGGATTGTCTTCGTAGGAATTCTAGCTTTTTCCCAAAATATAATGCACTCTCTTATAACAAGATTCGCACTTTCACTAACAGTCAGCTTGACTTCACGAATATCGTAAAATAAAACGGTAAGAACTTGTCGATTAGATGGTAATTTTGCACCATTTATCTGGTGGCTTGGCAGTCCGATAAGGAAAATATTTTGTTTATCACTTCGTAATTCCACAGACATTTTCACAAAATAAACAACAACGCACTAAAAATGTTAGAAATCACTTATAAAATGACAATTGAAACTCGCAGTAACAGGTCGCCGCGCTACTCCCGCGCAACTTGTATGGACAACTTAAAAACTCAAGTCGGCACGGGTTATCGTTTATAAATCGGGCTAATATTTATTTCTAGACTATATTAGGTCCATACGAAACTTTTTAGAAGGTATGCGTAAAAATATATTGAAGTTGAATTTTAAGGGACACCTAATATATATATGTATATATATATATATATATATATATATATATATATATATATATATATATATATATATATATATGTGTGTGTGTGTGTGTGTGTGTGTGTGTGTGTGACTTTTATAACTTTTGAACGGCTTGACCGACTTGATCGCGGTTGGCGTCATTCGAAAGGGTTTCACCAAACTTAGATTTCCTGTGAGTTGGAACCGATTCGGACCTGTAGATTTAGAGAAATCTCAAAAAACTAAGGAAAGAAATTTTTCAAAATGTGGTTTTTTTGGAATAACATTAGAACAGCTTTACCGATCAATTCCAAAAACTAATCAGCTCTGAACATCAAAAAACCACGTCGATTGCGACCAAGTTCGTCAAAATCGGTTGATTCGTTCGTGAGATATCATTGACGAAAAAAAATCGAAAAAAGTGTTTTTTTCTGATAACTCCGAAACGCTTCATCAAATCGATTTTGTTTGCTCAAAATTTTTTATAAAGCTCAAAAAACTACATCGATCACCGTCAACCGTTAAAAAATCGGTTGATTCATTCAAAAGTTATAGTAGTTTGAAAATTTTAAAAATCGTCTTTCATCAAACTTTCATTAGACTTTTGAGCTCGAAGAGCCCAAAAGCATAGAACAGCTATCTCTTTGTGCTCGGTGAGCTTAATCTACTGGAAAACCGATTTTTTTCAGCTCGAAGAGCTCACAAGCAGCAGAATCATTACATATTTGAGCACGGAGAGCTCAAAAACATCATATATAAACGCTTGGTGTTAGAAATTAGCGGGAAGTTGCAGGGATGGCCTTTAGGTCAACCGCTTTCCAGATTTTTATTATATATAGTTGTATCTGGAAGAACCTGTGAAAATCAAGCAGGCCCAAGCAAAGAGGAGAATGAGCAGACAGGACAAAACGATGAGGAAGAAGAAGAATTAAATGGCAGTAGTGATGACGATAGTGTCGTTGCTGAAGAAATACAGGAGGAAGTTATAAGTGTGAAGAAGTGGATCCTTACAAAAATTGAGGAAGTTTAATAATAACATATATTTACATTAATAAAAAAAAAATACTTGATTTAAAAAACAGTTATTTTCGATACATATGCGCAAAGGTAGGGATTTAGACGGCTTGAAGTGACGTCAGAAGTTTGAGGTTATGGGCGCTTTCTTATCAAGACCGAGTTATTTATCCGGACGAGCGTATCGACTTTTTTTTTATCCAAGTATACTCGGATAGAAACTATACTCTATATAGACTCTTGAATCAAATATAAAATTTTATTACATAAAAAAAAAAATAGTATATTACACCCCTTGGGAAGGAAAATAAGAAAAGCCTCAGATCACATGTAATTGTTGGCCGAGGCGAAGCCGAGGTCAACAAACATGTGATCTGAGGTTTTCTTTTTTACTTCCTAAGGGCTGTATACTATTTTTTTGTCCGACGAAGGCGGAAAGCGGCAACTTTGTTTAGCGTAGCGGGACGAAAGTTGCCACTTTCTGCCCGAAGGGCAAAAAAATAGTATACACACCTTGGCCAGTAAATCAGAAAGCCTCAGATCACATGTTTGTCAACCTCGGCTTTGCCTCGGCCAACAATTACTTGTGATCTGAGACTATTCTTATTTTACTCGCCTAGGTATGTAATATACTATTTCTCCTCGATGGAGACGGAAAGCAGCATTTTTGTTTAGCGCCGCGGAAGGAAAATTTACGCTTTCCGCCCGGAGGGAAGAAAAAAAATTTTATTGTTTCTTTGACATTAAAACTATTGCGCCACTCAATCAAGCTATATTTTTTTATACTGCGTTCGTATATAGCAATTAAAATGAGCGGTAGTATTTACAAAAAATAGTAAAAAACTCAGTAAGACATTATCAAATTACTTTTTTTTTTAATCAATTATACAATTTAATATTTCTCAAAAAATCAATTGATGTTGTCAGCTGTGCACTTTTGAATTTTCCTGACTTATTTTTTATTTTTAAGAAAATGTACTGTCTAAAAAAATATATTAAAAAAGTTGACTAAGACATATCTGCTAATTGGCGTCCATTTACTATGGTCCGGTTAACAATAAAAAAATTGTACGACCAGGTTAAGGCCTCCACCTGAAATTACGTTCGAGGTATCATTTTGGGCGGATTTTTATGTAGATATATTTTACTTACTAATTAGTTTAAAAGTTATAAACTATAAAATTGGATCTTGTTACAAATTTTCGATACCAAAAACTTTTTGAGATATTCCCTGATTCAGATAGATTATTTGAAATTATTACCTCCATGTTAATTATATATCTATGTAGTATTCAAATCCGATGGTTTTAAATCATTTCAAATTAGATTTCCTAATCAGGGTTGTCAAAAAACCAACCCCTTTTTTTTTGCTAATTTTTTTATAATTTTTAAACTAATTGTTTGCACGATATGACACTAACCGTAAAATATATCTATATAAAAATCCGCAAAAAATTATACTTCGAACGTAATTTTAGGTGGAGGCCTTAACCTGGTCGTACAATTTGCTTTTGTTGACAAGATTATTATAATTATAAAAATTACAGCTATCTCATCATATGAAAAAGATGTAAAAGAAAAAAATATTGTAAACAAAACAGTCATTGACAATGAACGTCTAGACGAGACGTCAAATGAAGTAAGAGTGTTTGAGGAAGAGATAATGCCCCCGTATGAAAATAACATATATGCCAAAAATATATGCTTACATATATTTTAAATAACGGATCATATATGCGGCCAAAATCTATATATGTAAACATATATGTTTCATCATATATAAGAAGTATATAACTTTAATTGTAAAAGTAAATGTATTTGATAATATAAACACCAATATACCGGTAATATAATTTTATATATAATAATTTTATACAAGATTCTTCTTATATGATTCTATATATTTAATTTTATAAGCCAACATATATATTGAAAAATATATGGCTTATTATAAAAAAATTTATATTTGTTTACTATAATATGAAAAATATATTTTGTTTTTATACAGAAAAATATATGGCTCCATATATAAAATTATAAGCATATAATAACTTGTTGAAGAATATCAGAAGAAGGACAGATCTGGGATAAAAGTTATAAGTTATAAGGCAAAATTGATGTCAAATAAAGTAGATATCAGGCACTGGGCCCGTTATCAGTAGCGATTGATGTAAAATGGAGTAAATATCAGGCACTGGATGGGTTATCAGAGTAATGTAAAATGAAGTATAAGTATCAAGCAATGGGCGCGTTATCGGTAGCGAGTGATGTAAAGTGAAGTAGCTATCAACCACTGGGTGGGTTATCAGTCACGAGTGATGTAAAATGGAGTCAATATCAGGCTCTGGATGGGTTATCAGTAACGAGTGATGTAAAATGACGTAGCTATCAACCACTGGGTGGGTTATCAGTCACGAGTGATGTAAATATCAGGCACTTGGGTTATCTCACGAGTGATGTATCATAAAGTAGAGATCAAGCGCTGTCACTGATAAACAGGTTAAACATGTCCAGTCTCAGGCATCTTCATTTTAGAGCTTAAACTATTCGCTTATCTAATTATAATAAAATTTTTTAATAACAATAATTATGTTATAAAAAAATAAAATTTTATTCTGCAATTAACAAGGAGGTTTACAAATCACTCATGATTTTATGTTACAAATGTTCTCATGGTTATAAAAAAATAAGTCATGAAATTTACTTTTTACGTCAGTAATTCTAAATCGCAACTGTGTGCATATGCGACGTAAGCATTAAGTTTTGGCATTCCTAGAATAATAACTTTTTGTTTATTAAGTCAGTATTTACGGCTGCAATCGCAGTCATTTTCTCGTCAATAGTGAGTAAATGTTCAAGCATTCTATTTTTAGTAAATGGCTTATTTGTTAATACGTAATAATAGCCCATCATGTAGGTACATTTACAAGAATTTTTTCCAAAGCGATAAAATTTTTAATTTCAAAAATAAGACCATTGTTTAATAAAACAACGTAATTGATCCGTTTTTTCTCGCGCTTATAATTTTGACTTGTTATCACTTGATTGTTTATGATGCACCTATTGAATGAAGAAATTTTTGTACTTGAATCGATTACAATAGATAAGCGCCGCAACGCTAAACGCTGATCAGAAGGCAGCTTCTCACGAATAATAAGTTGGCCAAGAACTCCACAATTAGATATTTGGAATTTCGGGTTAGGTTTTAATTTTTTGTTCAACAATTCATTTAAAAATTCTTTTTGTTTGTAATTTAAATCGTCCGAACATAAAATCAGGAGCCTATCAATGACACATTTTAATCGGAAAGAATCGCATATTTGAATTTCGACGCCGTTCGGACTCTTAACATACGCTTGAATTATCTGATTGAAGTCCTCGTAAATAAACGCACTGTGGGTGTAGAGAGGGCCCCAATTTTCTACGCTAATGGCTAAGTGAGCTAAGAGATGAACATTGAAGCTCACGTATTTTTTCCCGTACAAAGATTCCACACCAGAGATAAAATCAAATAAACACTGTTCCGCGTACTTCAATTCGGACTTCATGATTGAAGGCTTAACTAAAATAGAAACACCATCGACCAACAAAGCCCAGTGATCAACATAGCGCTTCGGGAAATACATTTTCATAGCGGGTAAAGAGTAAGCTAAAATGAAAATTATCCACTCATGGGCTTTCATGTGAACACGGTCTTTCAATGGCCGAGGAGTCCTCGAAATCTCTGAAGTAGGTAAAAACGAAGTAATATATTTATCAAATTCGTCGATTTTATCTCCAAAGTAGAATTTTTCTTCCGAATTCGTAGAATCGAACCATAAACCAGCGAATTGGCGACCAATTCCCAAACCAACACAGTGCATCCAGTCCACATCTAGGTTTTTGATAATGTCATAGCCCGGTATGTCGCATAAAATGGATTCGTCCTTGATTCCCTTCTTGTCTTCTTTCTTTTGAGCTTTTGCATGCAACAGAGTCGCTTCATGGGTCCTTAAACCATCTCCAAAAGGATTTTCATCAACCATTAGATAAACTCTGCAGTGTCCTCTGCCTTTATTCACAGATTGACCAGGGTGTAAGCACAAGCCGCAACCAAATTTGCCATTGAATAGCGTAGAACAACGTACCAGTGGACGAGCTACTGAATCGCAAACGCCCATAAGGGTAATAACTGTTTTTGTGTACTGTTGTCCTTGATAAACGTATGTAAATCCTTTTTCCAATAGTTTCTTGGCTTCATTTACAAAAGGCTTCAAATAACTGTTCATATTCTTGGGTTTCCCAACTCCAAACCAAATACTGGACAGCAAGATATATTTGCGCTTGTCATGAGGATTTAACTCATTGATTGTGCAGAGTACGGGATAAACAGATGTATTGGAACTATCAAACATTGGTGCTCCATCAACACTGAAATTGATAGAAATCTTACTGTCGTCAGAGATGTACTTTTTGTACATTTTCCCATCATAGATTTCTTCAATGGCGTATTTGTTATGCTTCTCACGGCTTTGAGAGTAAAGATGATGAGCATCCGTTGTTTCAAATATTTCCCTAAGCTGATCAGTCAGAGGCAAATGTAAAAATGAACCCTTGTTCGTTTTCCGGTTTACTTTTGTATCGCAATCACCACAATAGCTAGGGCAGTTATTTTCAGAGCCAAGATAATTATTACAGTGTTCACAGATATAGTAAGTAGAAACATTCTGAGAATAACGATCCAAGATTTTCTTCCAATGATATTTTGAGCTTTTAGAATTGGTAGTATCTGATGAAATGTTGACTAACTTCAATACATCTTGCGCTACTGTATGAGTCGTTCTACGACGCCACTTGATTGCCATAACCAACAAATTATTGATCAAATGTTCTTTGGGTATTTCATTGGAGTTTAGTAACTTTTGTTTAGGTGGGATTGGATCCAGCATTTCAATTTGTTGATGACTTGCTGTATCTGCGTCTTCTACAGGATCTATATCCATACTGACGTCAATATCACCAGCTTTCTCTGAGTCAACTTCTAAATCAACCTTAAAAAAGAATGAAAATACTCTTTCAATGCTTAGTGACTACGGAAACATCCCTAATATCTTGTCATATTTTTCGATATTTAAATCTGATCAGATCTGGAATGCTATGATCGTAACTGTACTAAGACCTAGACCAGACATGAACAGATCTGATTATATTTGATCAAAACAGATCAGATATAATTATAATTGGTCATATCTGGGTAGATATAACTGCATTTGACCAGACCTGATCAGCTATAATCAAATCTGAGCTAAGATCTAGACCAGGCATGAGCAGATCTGATTATATTTGATCAGAACAGTTCAGATATAACTATAATTGGTCAGATCTAAGCAGATATAACTGCATTTGACTAGATCTGATCAGCTTGAACCAAATCTCATTTAAGATCTAGATCAGGCATGAGCAGATCTGATTATATTCGGTTAGAATAGGTCAAATATAAATATGTTTCATTAGATTTGACCGACTTTAATAATATTTGATCTTTTCGACCATACACAATCAGATCTGTTTATGTCTGGCCTAGTTTTCAGTTCAGATATGATCATAGCTAATCAAATTGAGTCAGTATTGATCTCTTTTTCGTGTTGTCAGGTGGAACTCAGTAATCTTAAAGATCTTAGAAGCTTAACAAGGGAAAAGTGATTTTATCACTCACTAGATTTACTTGAATTTCATCTCTTCCATTGAATGCTGATGTTTCATGTGAAGTCTGATAAATTTGAACATCTTGTTCCATTTGATTTCCGAATTTCTCGGCTACATCGTCAAATTCACTCGGAACGTGTGAGCTATTTTTTGGTGCGGTCGTTTTAGAGATTCTGTAATTAATTATAATTTAATATGATCATCTTTTTTATTGTCGACTTCTTCTGCACGGCAATTTTTCTTCTTTGAATGTCATTTAAATATTTATTTCATTGTAATTGACTTACTGATTAGTGAGAAGTTTTTTACGCCATCTCGATTGCGTTCGTTTAGGAATATCAACCGTACTCCCAAATAAATTATATTTTTTATATTTTCCGCGTCTTTTCTTCTCCTTTTTGAAATCAGTAGTTGTGGAAGCCATCAGAATAGTGATTCATTGGACTCTCAAATACTTACTTGAATATGTTTACGTATACTGTGGGCTTGTTGTTGATTATAAAAAAAAAAAAAATGAACATCAGAAGTTAAAGCTTATTCAATCATTGAGGTGCGATTTCCTGTCAACTATAAATTATTTATTTATTTATTTATTTAATATATAATTCATATTTACATAAAATTTTATCTTGGGTAGTTTCGTTAATAAGTGCGGAGTTTAAAAAGTGTGCAACACTTTTATAAATCATGAAAAAAAAATTTGCTCTCGTTCAATGGATCGGTGGGGACTACGATAAAACCTACACGCCTGGTGTTCCTGTGGAGTGGATTTTAGATTTTAATCTGGAAAAGTTCGACCCGGCTGAGGAACCTGAAGATCAATCTTACATTGTGCAGTGGCGTGAGAGTAAGACTGGCAAAATTCCTAAATGCGGCTGGAAGTATTATGATGCTAAAATTGTCCGAGTGTCACGTAAGTATAACATATCAAAAAAATTAACCTTCAATGAACAATAATTTACGCATGGTTGGATTACTGAATATGAAATATAAGATTAAAACTTTTAGGTTCGGTATAATAAATTTTTTTTCTTATTTCAGGTCATATCAAGAAGTTGGAAAATGAAATGCGAATTTTGGAAGGTGTGATGTCGCCCCTACGCCCAGTTTGTGTACGAGAGGATGTAGAACTACCTGCTCAAAAAAATTTGGATCACCTGTACGACCCGGAACCGGAAGCAGAAAACCACGAAGACAATAAAGATATAGATGATCACGAACTGGAAATCGAAGAAGTTGTGATTGCGTCAGGATCAAAATCCGCAACACCAGTGGGTAATTTTTAAAGCATCTCAGGGCAAATGATGATTATGTGATATTTAGGGAATCCAGTACAAGAGGAAAAAGAAGAACCAAGAAAAGGGAGAAAAAGCGCATGCTGATCAGGGCCAGTCAGCTAATCATCAACGAAAAAAGAGTCGAGATGAGCCCAGAGAGGATAAGGGAAAAGACAGTGATCTGTTGGATACGAGCGTAAATGAAGAAGGGACTGGTTCGAAAAACGCAATTTATAAATAAATTTTCTGAGTTTGGCACTATTCAAATGTTAATTCAATAGAACCTGATCCAATCTAGATTACATTAGCTGGATATCATCAGATCTGATAAATTTAGAGTGATTTCAGACTTAAATCAATAGAATCTGATCAGATTTAGATCACATTGGCCGGACCTTATGAGATCTGATAATTTTGGACTTTTTTCAGGCTTGAATTATGAGAATCTCATCAGATCTGATCATAATTAATCAATGTGACCTAGATCTGATCAGATTTTAGTGATTGAAGTCTAAAATAGCTTCAAATTCATCAGATTGGATGATATTTGGTCAATGTGACCTCGATCAGATCTAGTTTTATTAAGTCGAGTCTGAAAAAACTTAGAGCTTATTAAATCTGATGAACTTTAATCGATCAAATTTGATCAGATCTAGATTATATTGACCGGATCTCATAAGATCTGATAAATTTTGATTTTTCTCAGGCTTAGATTTTCAGAATCTCATCAGATCTGATAATATTTAACCAATGTATCCTATTTCTGATGAAATTCTTGTGATTCAAGACTGGAATAGCTAGTATTTCATTTGATTTGAGATGATATCTACTTAAAATGATCTAGATTATATCAGATTTGATTGATTCAAGCCTGGAAACACTCCAAGTTAATCAGATTTAATAAACTGAAAGTTTTCTCAGACATGATTTGATAGAATCTTATCAGATCTTGGCCACATCGACTAAATATTAGTCGATCTATTATTCGATTAGATGAGTTTGGGATGTCGTGAATTGAAATTAAATAAAATATGATCGAATTGAAATATAATAAGCTAAATATCATCTGATCTGAAGATTCTTAAATTTTTCGAGTTTTTATACCAACAAATTCGATCAGATATGGTTTATAATGACTAAACATATATAAATATCAGTTATATTTTCTAAATGCATACAGTTTTCGTCCCAGTATTCAAAAATTTAATCAGATTGGAATATTTTTACCGAGTTTTTTCCTGATGCCGCTAAATTTTTCATCTTTGGTTTTTGAGAATATCATAAATATTATTCAATTTATAACTACTTCTAGACAAGCGATCTGTGATGCAAATCTTGCAGACTCTATGCCGAGAAGTAAAGACCATTCAGCAAGTTCAAGCTCAGGTGCTAGAAGATCGGCAAATGAATCAACCTCCGCCGCTCAGTGACAGAGTCTGGAAACCTTAATTTTCTTTTCTTGTATCGTAAAGCTTATAACAAAAATTTTACTCTTCATTGGCTCTATCGCTATTTAGAGTTAAAATTTACATAAAGCTCTTAATATGTTCCTATTATACGCTTCTACGACAGCTTTCTTTTAATATTCTTGTTACTTTCCTTATAGCTTACTTTATTGACAATTATAGGTCGAAGTTGGTCATGCTGGATCGAACGTCTTTGTTACTCGCAAGCAGTAGGACACGGCAAACTCTCGGACCACCTACACCGCAATGGGAATAGCTTTGATCCAAGCTCTATTTGAGACTGATATATTGCTCCGCAGTAACTTGAGAGGGGGGCGTAGTAAAATTAATAAAAATCAACCCCGTAGACCCGCGTTGGATCAAACAATCATCACGGCAACTACTGGTTGGTTAACACTGATTATGAGACATTTATAACCTTGAATCGATTTGAAAAATTGTTGAACTGAATAACTTGAATCTTGAGTATCAGTATCACAATAATTCCGTCAAAAGGATTTGTATCTCTAATTCATAAGATGAACTCTTGCTAATGCTGACTGACTCGTTATTCCTGCTGTTGGTAACATATTAATTTTTTCATCATCTGTAATTTCAGATGCTGTTCGTGAAAAATTCCCGGATTATAAGCGATCAATTTTTGGCAGCTCAGTCAACAATTTCTTGAACGATTTACGTCGTAAGAATAAAGATGCTGGAAATGATGAAGGGGTTAATCCTGTTATTATCACTACAATTTCCGTATTTATTTTCATCACTTACTAATTCTAAAGTTATTTTATTTATTATTATTTTAGGCCGTGTCTTCAGACGATGAATAATCACTCCTGCATTGAAACGTTTGTACGATCAAAGGCGCTTGGAATTATTATTATTTTTGTTTCTGTTCATCACGAAGTTATGATTGATTATCAATAATGGGTTTCGATTTTAACCTTTCGTTAAATAAATAATGTTGACTCCTGTATTTCTTTCAAAGTTTATTTTAAATAAAAATCAATTATTTTCTTTCAATTAATCATTTCTATCCTCATTCCAGCGAATTTTATAAGTCGCAACGATAATACGTGTCCATCTAAAACCTGGTGGTGTTAGAAGATAGATAACGGGTAGGTAAAATTACCGGTTAATTTGTTATTTTGACTTTTGTGATAAATCTACTGTTTCCTAAATTTACTCGAGATATAAACAACTTGAGCACAGGAATAATGTATTTTTAACCTATCAGCGTGAGTGCAGTGGTGCGCTGCGCCAATTAGCTTAACGACTATTATGTAAGTATATCATGTGAGTGTAAGTGAAACTAAATCTCTCCGCGAATACTTTATACAATATCATATTTTGCCATATATGCCGACATATATATTGTAAAATATAATACGCATATATGTTTTACAACATATATTATCATATATTGAAATTTTATACGTAAAAATATAAGGGAAAAATATAATTTGAATGTATATGAGATCCATATATTTCAATCCATATATTTTTTTATAAAAAATCGGCCAAAATCTCTATATGAAAAATATATTCAGAAATATATTTTCCGTACATTTTTTTGTTGCAAAAATACAATATAAGATATATTTTTAACGTTATATAATTTTTTCATACGGGCCAGTTGACGTGGCCGTGATTGAATTGGACCATTGCTATTATTTGAGCAAAGATAAAGAAGGTAAATATTCAGTCATAAATAAAAAAAAAAATATATATATATATATATATATATATATATATATATATATATATATATATATATATATATATATATATATATATATATATGTATGCATATTAGGGTGTCCTTTATTTCCCAAGTAGACTTTTTTTTCGCTGCTGCCCTCTGGATTTTTAGATTTGACCTAAAAAAAAATTAGGAAAACGGTTGACCCTGAATGCTATCCCTGCTACTTCCCGCTACTTTTGTAATTAAGCGCTCGAAATTGCACTTATCATGTTTTTGAGCTCTTCGAGCCCAAAAATCTTATTTTCGTGTAGTTTTGAGCTCCCCGAGCTCAAAAGTTTGATAGGAGTTTAATAAATCACTATTATTTTAATTTTCAAACCCCAATAACTTTTGAATGAATCAACCGATTTTCACGCGGTTGGCGGCATTCAAAGCAGTTTTTCAAATTCTATGATAAATTTTCAAACACAAATTGATAAGACCAAAAGTTTCGGTGTAATTCGAAAAAAACTCTTTTATTCGATTTCTTCCTTCAACGATAACTCACGAACGAATCAACCGATTTTGACCGGCTTGGTGGCGATCAACATGGCTTTTTTATGTTAAGAGCTGATTAGTTTCTGGAATTGATCGGTCAAGCCGTTTAAAAGTTATTAAAAAAAAACCACATTTAAAAATATTTTTTTTCGTAGTTTTTTTGAGATTTCTGAAAATCTACCGGTCCGAATTGTTACAAATTTTATTGAAAATCTGAGTTTAGTCAAGCTCTTCCGAAAGTCGTCAACCGCGATCAAATCGGTCAAGCCGTTCAAAAGTAATGAAAAGTTTACACACATCGACACACATCCGCCCCCCCCCCACACACACACACATATATATATATATATATATATATATATATATATATATATATATATATATATATATATATATATATAAAGACAGACAGACAGACATAGTGACTGACATCCTCTCGGGAACCCTCGAAATGGCTTCCTGGGACCTGAAAATGTCGAGATCTGTTGAAAACTAGATTTTTGCAAAACGGGGTAAAACCAATAACTTTCCGATTTTTTTTAATTTTTAATTTTCTTAGCTGGAAGTTAAAAATGCCATTACGACTATGATCGATGCATATTTTTGGAAAATTAAATGCTTTACAAAAAAGTTGGCTTATAATTTTTAGATAAAATCGATCCTTTAAAAGTTATTACTGGTAAAAGTTGTGTTTATGGTTATTATCATAGTTTTTGTGTCTTACTATGAAGTCTCATGTGTTACAGTCATTTATATCATCTATAAATGTTATAACAATTGTAATACACAGATTAACAGTTACAGTAACAATAACAATGCGATGTATAGAATACATTCTTAATAATATTGCCGCTTATTCGAATTTTTTCTGTCACTATTCACATTTATTTGTTAAGTAATTTTTAGTCGCATTATGATAAGTATTTCTAATTTTATGAATAATTAGCACTAAATATTGTTTTTGTTCTTTTTCATGAGTTAAAATATTGATGTATTCTTGAGTTAATCAAAGCGCTCTACTATAATTGTAAATTAGTAACGATGTCAAATCTTTGCAAACAATCGTTTTTGGTAGCCCAGGACTCGAAGTGAATTTCTAGGAAAATTTTATTTATGTTGAATCGAACAAAACATTCGATCGAATTTGAATTAATGAAAATTAACTTATTTAATATGGAAATGAATATTTTTTTTTGTAAATTGATAATTTTATTATCTAAATTAACTACAGAGCGTTTGGGGGAATTAAAATCGAAATTTCCATCACATTTTGATGCTTTAAGGTAGTTGAATCCTGCAAGGCATATTTCAAGAAAATTATAAATTTATTTTTTTAAAGATAAAAATATTAATAATTCACCACCAAAATTTCAAATCAATCAACTCCGACGTTTTTGAGTAATTAATTTTAGAAACTGCATAATTTACACGCAGTGGTTTAGAGGTTTACAGCGATGGTAAAGTTAGTATGAAATTTTCCGTACCACTCGAGTAGTGCAAATAATTTACCTTAATCAATTTTCGTTTCACGAGAAAAGGTTATATATTGGATCGAAAAAAGCCAAAGCAGTTTTGTCACCAGTTAAATACCACCAAGGTGTTTTAAATTTATGCAATACTGCCTCAGTAATTTCTTATCAGTCGTCCTGTATTGATAAATAGTTTTGATGAAATTTAAATCTTGTTATGGAGCTGATGGTGCAATAGGTGCCGGAAACCAAAATGATACATAAATGAATTCTACACTGATAAAAAATTTAAATTTCGGTTTCAAGAGCAAGAATTTTGAACCAAGAACACCATTTTGAAGAAAAAGAATTACTTGAGTCAAGAGGAAAAATTCTCTAGTCAAGATATAATTCTTAGTTCAATAAAATTTTCTTCATTTAAGAATTTTTCTTCTTGACTCGAGAGTGTTATTTTCTTTAAAATGGTGTTTTTGGTTCAAGATTCTTGATCTTTAGTCAAGTTTAATTGTTTATCCGTGTATGAATGAACAAATATCCAAACGGTTTTATAAAGTTTCAAGTTGTAACTCGAAAATATCTCGAAAAATATATATTTTCACTGAATTAATTGCTTATGACATCTATCGTGCATGGTGAAATACACTTAGTTTGTAAAATTTAATTTCATAAGTACTCTAACAATGCGACTAAAAATGCTTAACAAATAAATGTGAATAGGGACAGAAAAAATACAAATAAGCGGCAAAATTATTAAGAATGTATTAGATACATCGCATTGTTAACGTTACTGTAACTGTTAATCTTCTTTATAAAATTTTTGGACATTTATAAATGAAATAAATCATAATAACACATAAGACTTCATAGCAAGACTCAAAAACTATAATAATAACTATAAACACAACTTTAACCAGTAATAACTTTTAAAGGATTGATGTTATAAAAAAATTATAGGAGAATTTTTTTTAAGCATTCAATTATCCATCAGAATATATTTCGAACATAATCGTAGTAGCATTTAATTCGAAGGAAAGAAATTAATTCAAAAAAAGTTATTGAAATGGGAAATGTAATTTGATTTGGGCACGGTTTAATTTGGTAATTAAGAGCTTATTTTTGCCATATATTTATTTTTGGGTCTAGAACTAAAAATCCATGGGGCGGCAGCGAAAAAAAAACTAACTTAGAAAATAACGGATATCCTAATGCATACAGGGTGTCTCTGAAGTGGCGGGAGTAATTGTTGGGGTCGATAGAGAAAAAAATACTGAATCGAAAGTTCCTGAGCCAAAAATTTTTTTGGGCCATAGAATTTGAGTTATGAATTAAAAACGATAGCCAATCAGAAGCGCGCTATTCGAGAAATGAAAATGAGCGGGGAAGTAGAGGAGACGCGAGAGTGAGATGCTGCAATAGCAGCTTACTCGCTCACACAAAGCCGAGCATGAGAGGGGATTGTGACGCTATGAGCCGAGTACGTAAGTGTGAATGAGTGGATGTATGAGGTCGCAAGCGGACGGCTTAATGTATGAGTGTGTGTCCGTGTATCGCAGCATTATTGGAGGCGTTGTAACGCTGAATTAAAGCTAACCGGGTACTCTAAGACAGAGGAAAAAATTTTTATTTTTATTTTTATTCGAAAAAATTTAATAAAAAAAAAAAAAAGGCCCAAGATTTAACCAGACCCACAGAAACGGAGAGTAAATTTTTAATTCTCATTTATTTTGCTGGGGATTATTTTCAAATACAAAAAAAAAAGGCTAAGATTCAACTGGAATCCAAAAAGAGATGGATGAAAAAATTTTATTTTTTATTTTTAATCAGCAAAATTATTTTTCTTTAAAAAAGAGCCCAATCTCGACTGGAGCAAGAAAAAATGATTGAAAAATTTTATTATTAATTTTCAATCAACAAAATTATTATAAAAAAATAAATGGGCCCAAGTCTCAACCGGACCCAAACAAACGGATAAAAATTTTTATTACTTACTTAATTTGCTGGAAATTATCTTTAAAAACGAAAAAAATGCCCAAGACTCGATCGGATCCAAAAAAATAACAGTACAAAAATTTTTTCCTTATTTTCAATCAGCAAAATTGTTTCTTTTAAAAAAGGCCCAATCTCGACTGGAGCAAAAAAATGATTAAAAAATTTTATTATTAATTTTCAATCAACAAAATTATTTAAAAAAAAAAATAGTCCGCAGACTCAACCGGACCCAAACAAACAGATAGATAGTTTTAATTACTTATTTATTTTGATGGGAATTATTTTAAAAACGAAGAAAATCGCCCAAGACTCGACCGGACCCAAAAAAATGATCCAAAAATTTTATTTTTTATTGTTGATCATCAAAACTAATTAAAAAAACAAATGAGGCCCTAGACTCAACTGGACCCAAACAAACGGATAAATAATTTTTATTACTTATTTATTTTGCAGGAAATTATTTTTGAAAACGATAAAAATGCCCTAGACTCGACCAGACCCGAAATAAAATAAATTGAAAATCTTTGTTTTTCTATTTTTAATCAGCAAAATTATTTTCCTTTGAAAAAGGGCCTGATCTCGACTGGAGCAAGAAAAAATAATTGAAAAGTTTTATAATGAATTTTTAATCAACAAAATTTTTTAAAAAAAGAAAATAGGCCCCAGACTTAACTGGACCCAAACAAACGGAAAGAAAACTTTTATTCCTGTTTTTTTTGTTGGGAATTATTTTTCGAAACAAAAAAAATTGCCCAAGACTCGACCGGACCCGAAAAAAGATAAATCGAAAAATTTTATTTCTAAATATTAATTAACTAAATTATTAAGAAAAAAAAAAATAGACCCAAGACGCAGCAGGACCCAAATAAACGGATAGAAATTTTTTATTACTTGATCACCAAGATTAATTTTCCTTGAAAAGAAAGGCCCAATCTCAAACAGACTTCGAATAACTGATTGAAAAATTTTATTATCAATTATTAATTAACAACATTATTCTTAAAAAAAAATTAATAGGCCCCAGACTCAATCGGACCCAAACAAACGGATCGAAAACTTTTATTTCCCATTCATTTTGCTAGGAATTATTTTTAAAAACGAAAAAATGCCCAAGACTCGACCAGAGCCAAGAATAGAAGAATGCAAAAAAATTTATTTTCTCTTTTCAATAACAAACAAAAATTTATTGAACAAAAATCAGCCTAATCTTGACAAGACGATAAAAACTGATTGAAAAAATTTATTATCAATTATTAATTGACAAAATTATTTCAAAAAAGAAAATAGGCCCCAGACTCAACCGGACCAAAACGAACAGATAGAAAATTTTTATTACTTATTTCTTATGCTCGGAATAATTTTTGAAAACAGAAGGAATTGCCCAAGACTCAACCGGACCCAACCAAACGGATGGAAAACTTTCATTTCTCATTTATTTTGCTGGGAATTATTCTGTAAAATAATTTTTCAATTAATCGTCAGGTAAAATGTCAAAAAATAAATTAAAACAAACATTGAACTCAAGTCCCAATAATTTTGATATTTTAATTAAAATTATTTTTTAATTAATTGACAGGTAAAATGTCAAATAAGGAATTGAAAAAAAAATCGCTCTCGAGTCCTGATAATTTTGATATTTTTATTAAAATTATTTATCAGTTAATTAACAGGTAAAATGTCAACTAATAAATTAAAAAAAAATTGAACTCAAGTCCGAATAATTTTGATATTTTAATTGAAATTATTTATCAGTTAATTGACAGGTAAAATGTAAAAAAATATACTAAAAAAAAAATCGCTCTCGAGTCCTGATAATTTTGATATTATTATTAAAATTATTAATCACTTAATCAACAAGCGAAATGTCAAATGATAAATTAAAAAAAAAAATTGAACTCAAGTCCGAATAATTTTGATATTTTTAATAGAATTATCTATCAGTGAATTAACAGGTAGAATGTCAAATTATAAATTAAGAAAAAAATTGAACTCAAGTCCGAATAATTTTGATATTTTTATTAGAATTATCTATCAGTGAATTAACAGGTAGAGTGTCAAATTATAAATTAAGAAAAAAATTGAACTCAAGTCCGAATAATTTTGATATTTTTATTAGAATTATCTATCAGTGAATTAACAGGTAGAGTGTCAAATTATAAATTAAGAAAAAAATTGAACTCAAGTCCGAATAATTTTGATATTTTTATTAGAATTATCTATCGGTGAATTAACAGGTAGAATGTCAAATTATAAATTAAGAAAAAAATTGAACTCAAGTCCGAATAATTTTGATATTTTTATTAGAATTATCTATCAGTGAATTAACAGGTAAAATGTAAAAAAATATACTAAAAAAAAAATCGCTCTCGAGTCCTGATAATTTTGATATTATTATTAAAATTATTAATCACTTAATCAACAAGCGAAATGTCAAATGATAAATTAAAAAAAAATTGAACTCAAGTCCGAATAATTTTGATATTTTTAATAGAATTATCTATCAGTGAATTAACAGGTAGAATGTCAAATTATAAATTAAGAAAAAAATTGAACTCAAGTCCGAATAATTTTGATATTTTTATTAGAATTATCTATCAGTGAATTAACAGGTAGAGTGTCAAATTATAAATTAAGAAAAAAATTGAACTCAAGTCCGAATAATTTTGATATTTTTATTAGAATTATCTATCGGTGAATTAACAGGTAGAATGTCAAATTATAAATTAAGAAAAAAATTGAACTCAAGTCCGAACAATTTTGATATTTTAATTAAAATTATTTTTAATTAATTGACAGGTAAAATGTCAAATAAGGAATTGAAAAAAAATCGCTCTCGAGTCCTGATAATTTTGATATTTTTATTAAAATTATTTATCAGTTAATTAACAGGTAAAATGTCAACTAATAAATTAAAAAAAAAAATTGAACTCAAGTCCGAATAATTTTGATATTTTAATTGAAATTATTTATCAGTTAATTGACAGGTAAAATGTAAAAAAATATACTAAAAAAATCGCTCTCGAGTCCTGATAATTTTGATATTATTATTAAAATTATTAATCACTTAATCAACAAGCGAAATGTCAAATGATAAATTAAAAAAAAATTGAACTCAAGTCCGAATAATTTTGATATTTTTATTAGAATTATCTATCAGTGAATTAACAGGTAGAGTGTCAAATTATAAATTAAGAAAAAATTGAACTCAAGTCCGAATAATTTTGATATTTTTATTAGAATTATCTATCAGTGAATTAACAGGTAGAGTGTCAAATTATAAATTAAGAAAAAAATTGAACTCAAGTCCGAATAATTTTGATATTTTTATTAGAATTATCTATCGGTGAATTAACAGGTAGAATGTCAAATTATAAATTAAGAAAAAAATTGAACTCAAGTCCGAATAATTTTGATATTTTTATTAGAATTATCTATCAGTGAATTAACAGGTAAAATGTAAAAAAATATACTAAAAAAAAAATCGCTCTCGAGTCCTGATAATTTTGATATTATTATTAAAATTATTAATCACTTAATCAACAAGCGAAATGTCAAATGATAAATTAAAAAAAAAAATTGAACTCAAGTCCGAATAATTTTGA
Organism: Cotesia typhae; assembly: GCF_013202065.1. NCBI lineage: Eukaryota > Metazoa > Arthropoda > Insecta > Hymenoptera > Braconidae > Cotesia > Cotesia typhae. The sequence goes on along the minus strand of NW_027423778.1, from coordinate 1,155,459 downwards.
TATTTTTAATAGAATTATCTATCAGTGAATTAACAGGTAGAATGTCAAATTATAAATTAAGAAAAAAATTGAACTCAAGTCCGAATAATTTTGATATTTTTATTAGAATTATCTATCAGTGAATTAACAGGTAGAGTGTCAAATTATAAATTAAGAAAAAAATTGAACTCAAGTCCGAATAATTTTGATATTTTTATTAGAATTATCTATCGGTGAATTAACAGGTAGAATGTCAAATTATAAATTAAGAAAAAAATTGAACTCAAGTCCGAACAATTTTGATATTTTTATAAAAATTATTTTTTAATTAATTGACAGGTAAATAAATAATAAATTAAAAAAAAAAAAATTGAACTCAGGTCCTGATAATTTTGATATTTTAATTAAAGTTGTTTATCAATCAATTGACTGTTAAAATCCTGAATAATAAATTAAAAATAAATCGCACTCATGTTCTCATAATTTTGATCTTATAATTGAAATAAATTTCTAATGAATTGACGGGTAAAATCCCAAGTATCAAATTAAGTAGTAATCGCACCCAAGCCCTGATAATTTTGATATTTTAATTGAAATTATTTATCACTTAATTGATAGGTAAAATGTCAAATGATAAATTAAAAAAAAATTGAACTCAAGTCCGAATAATTTTGATATTTTTAATAGAATTATCTATCAGTGAATTAACAGGTAGAATGTCAAATTATAAATTAAGAAAAAAATTGAACTCAAGTCCGAATAATTTTGATATTTTTATTAGAATTATCTATCAGTGAATTAACAGGTAGAGTGTCAAATTATAAATTAAGAAAAAAATTGAACTCAAGTCCGAATAATTTTGATATTTTTATTAGAATTATCTATCAGTGAATTAACAGGTAGAGTGTCAAATTATAAATTAAGAAAAAAATTGAACTCAAGTCCGAATAATTTTGATATTTTTATTAGAATTATCTATCAGTGAATTAACAGGTAGAGTGTCAAATTATAAATTAAGAAAAAAATTGAACTCAAGTCCGAATAATTTTGATATTTTTATTAGAATTATCTATCAATGAATTAACAGGTAGAGTGTCAAATTATAAATTAAGAAAAAAATTGAACTCAAGTCCGAATAATTTTGATATTTTATTAGAATTATCTATCGGTGAATTAACAGGTAGAATGTCAAATTATAAATTAAGAAAAAATTGAACTCAAGTCCGAATAATTTTGATATTTTAATTGAAATTATTTATCAGTTAATTGACAGGTAAAATGTAAAAAAATATACTAAAAAAAAATCGCTCTCGAGTCCTGATAATTTTGATATTATTATTAAAATTATTAATCACTTAATCAACAAGCGAAATGTCAAATGATAAATTAAAAAAAAAAATTGAACTCAAGTCCGAATAATTTTGATATTTTTAATAGAATTATCTATCAGTGAATTAACAGGTAGAATGTCAAATTATAAATTAAGAAAAAATTGAACTCAAGTCCGAATAATTTTGATATTTTTATTAGAATTATCTATCAGTGAATTAACAGGTAGAGTGTCAAATTATAAATTAAGAAAAAAATTGAACTCAAGTCCGAATAATTTTGATATTTTTAATAGAATTATCTATCAGTGAATTAACAGGTAGAATGTCAAATTATAAATTAAGAAAAAAATTGAACTCAAGTCCGAATAATTTTGATATTTTTATTAGAATTATCTATCAGTGAATTAACAGGTAGAGTGTCAAATTATAAATTAAGAAAAAAATTGAACTCAAGTCCGAATAATTTTGATATTTTTATTAGAATTATCTATCAGTGAATTAACAGGTAGAGTGTCAAATTATAAATTAAGAAAAAAATTGAACTCAAGTCCGAATAATTTTGATATTTTTATTAGAATTATCTATCGGTGAATTAACAGGTAGAATGTCAAATTATAAATTAAGAAAAAAATTGAACTCAAGTCCGAATAATTTTGATATTTTTATTAGAATTATCTATCAGTGAATTAACAGGTAAAATGTAAAAAAATATACTAAAAAAATCGCTCTCGAGTCCTGATAATTTTGATATTATTATTAAAATTATTAATCACTTAATCAACAAGCGAAATGTCAAATGATAAATTAAAAAAAATTGAACTCAAGTCCGAATAATTTTGATATTTTTAATAGAATTATCTATCAGTGAATTAACAGGTAGAATGTCAAATTATAAATTAAGAAAAAATTGAACTCAAGTCCGAATAATTTTGATATTTTTATTAGAATTATCTATCAGTGAATTAACAGGTAGAGTGTCAAATTATAAATTAAGAAAAAAATTGAACTCAAGTCCGAATAATTTTGATATTTTTATTAGAATTATCTATCGGTGAATTAACAGGTAGAATGTCAAATTATAAATTAAGAAAAAAATTGAACTCAAGTCCGAACAATTTTGATATTTTAATTAAAATTATTTTTTAATTAATTGACAGGTAAAATGTCAAATAAGGAATTGAAAAAAAAAATCGCTCTCGAGTCCTGATAATTTTGATATTTTTATTAAAATTATTTATCAGTTAATTAACAGGTAAAATGTCAACTAATAAATTAAAAAAAAAAATTGAACTCAAGTCCGAATAATTTTGATATTTTAATTGAAATTATTTATCAGTTAATTGACAGGTAAAATGTAAAAAAATATACTAAAAAAAAAATCGCTCTCGAGTCCTGATAATTTTGATATTATTATTAAAATTATTAATCACTTAATCAACAAGCGAAATGTCAAATGATAAATTAAAAAAAAAAATTGAACTCAAGTCCGAATAATTTTGATATTTTTATTAGAATTATCTATCAGTGAATTAACAGGTAGAGTGTCAAATTATAAATTAAGAAAAAAATTGAACTCAAGTCCGAATAATTTTGATATTTTTATTAGAATTATCTATCAGTGAATTAACAGGTAGAGTGTCAAATTATAAATTAAGAAAAAAATTGAACTCAAGTCCGAATAATTTTGATATTTTTATTAGAATTATCTATCGGTGAATTAACAGGTAGAATGTCAAATTATAAATTAAGAAAAAAATTGAACTCAAGTCCGAATAATTTTGATATTTTTATTAGAATTATCTATCAGTGAATTAACAGGTAAAATGTAAAAAAATATACTAAAAAAAAAATCGCTCTCGAGTCCTGATAATTTTGATATTATTATTAAAATTATTAATCACTTAATCAACAAGCGAAATGTCAAATGATAAATTAAAAAAAAAAATTGAACTCAAGTCCGAATAATTTTGATATTTTTAATAGAATTATCTATCAGTGAATTAACAGGTAGAATGTCAAATTATAAATTAAGAAAAAATTGAACTCAAGTCCGAATAATTTTGATATTTTTATTAGAATTATCTATCAGTGAATTAACAGGTAGAGTGTCAAATTATAAATTAAGAAAAAAATTGAACTCAAGTCCGAATAATTTTGATATTTTTATTAGAATTATCTATCGGTGAATTAACAGGTAGAATGTCAAATTATAAATTAAGAAAAAAATTGAACTCAAGTCCGAACAATTTTGATATTTTTATAAAAATTATTTTTAATTAATTGACAGGTAAATAAATAATAAATTAAAAAAAAAAATTGAACTCAGGTCCTGATAATTTTGATATTTTAATTAAAGTTGTTTATCAATCAATTGACTGTTAAAATCCTGAATAATAAATTAAAAATAAATCGCACTCATGTTCTCATAATTTTGATCTTATAATTGAAATAAATTTCTAATGAATTGACGGGTAAAATCCCAAGTATCAAATTAAGTAGTAATCGCACCCAAGCCCTGATAATTTTGATATTTTAATTGAAATTATTTATCACTTAATTGATAGGTAAAATGTCAAATGATAAATTAAAAAAAAAAATTGAACTCAAGTCCGAATAATTTTGATATTTTTAATAGAATTATCTATCAGTGAATTAACAGGTAGAATGTCAAATTATAAATTAAGAAAAAAATTGAACTCAAGTCCGAATAATTTTGATATTTTTATTAGAATTATCTATCAGTGAATTAACAGGTAGAGTGTCAAATTATAAATTAAGAAAAAAATTGAACTCAAGTCCGAATAATTTTGATATTTTTATTAGAATTATCTATCAGTGAATTAACAGGTAGAGTGTCAAATTATAAATTAAGAAAAAAATTGAACTCAAGTCCGAATAATTTTGATATTTTTATTAGAATTATCTATCAGTGAATTAACAGGTAGAGTGTCAAATTATAAATTAAGAAAAAAATTGAACTCAAGTCCGAATAATTTTGATATTTTTATTAGAATTATCTATCAATGAATTAACAGGTAGAGTGTCAAATTATAAATTAAGAAAAAAATTGAACTCAAGTCCGAATAATTTTGATATTTTTATTAGAATTATCTATCGGTGAATTAACAGGTAGAATGTCAAATTATAAATTAAGAAAAAAATTGAACTCAAGTCCGAATAATTTTGATATTTTAATTGAAATTATTTATCAGTTAATTGACAGGTAAAATGTAAAAAAATATACTAAAAAAAAAATCGCTCTCGAGTCCTGATAATTTTGATATTATTATTAAAATTATTAATCACTTAATCAACAAGCGAAATGTCAAATGATAAATTAAAAAAAAAAATTGAACTCAAGTCCGAATAATTTTGATATTTTTAATAGAATTATCTATCAGTGAATTAACAGGTAGAATGTCAAATTATAAATTAAGAAAAAAATTGAACTCAAGTCCGAATAATTTTGATATTTTTATTAGAATTATCTATCAGTGAATTAACAGGTAGAGTGTCAAATTATAAATTAAGAAAAAAATTGAACTCAAGTCCGAATAATTTTGATATTTTTATTAGAATTATCTATCGGTGAATTAACAGGTAGAATGTCAAATTATAAATTAAGAAAAAAATTGAACTCAAGTCCGAACAATTTTGATATTTTTATAAAAATTATTTTTTAATTAATTGACAGGTAAATAAATAATAAATTAAAAAAAAAAATTGAACTCAGGTCCTGATAATTTTGATATTTTAATTGAAATTATTTATCAGTTAATTGACAGGTAAAATGTAAAAAAATATACTAAAAAAAAAATCGCTCTCGAGTCCTGATAATTTTGATATTATTATTAAAATTATTAATCACTTAATCAACAAGCGAAATGTCAAATGATAAATTAAAAAAAAATTGAACTCAAGTCCGAATAATTTTGATATTTTTAATAGAATTATCTATCAGTGAATTAACAGGTAGAATGTCAAATTATAAATTAAGAAAAAAATTGAACTCAAGTCCGAATAATTTTGATATTTTTATTAGAATTATCTATCAGTGAATTAACAGGTAGAGTGTCAAATTATAAATTAAGAAAAAAATTGAACTCAAGTCCGAATAATTTTGATATTTTTATTAGAATTATCTATCGGTGAATTAACAGGTAGAATGTCAAATTATAAATTAAGAAAAAAATTGAACTCAAGTCCGAACAATTTTGATATTTTTATAAAAATTATTTTTTAATTAATTGACAGGTAAATAAATAATAAATTAAAAAAAAAAAAAAATTGAACTCAGGTCCTGATAATTTTGATATTTTAATTAAAGTTGTTTATCAATCAATTGACTGTTAAAATCCTGAATAATAAATTAAAAATAAATCGCACTCATGTTCTCATAATTTTGATCTTATAATTGAAATAAATTTCTAATGAATTGACGGGTAAAATCCCAAGTATCAAATTAAGTAGTAATCGCACCCAAGCCCTGATAATTTTGATATTTTAATTTAAATTATTTATCACTTAATTGATAGGTAAAATGTCAAATGATAAATTAACAAAACATTGAATTCAAGTCCTTATAATTTTGATATTTCAATTTAAATATTCTTTTTATTCACTGACAGGTAAAATGTCGAAGAAAATATGAAAAAGAAATGGCATTCACGTTTTAGTAATTTTGATATTTTAGTTTCCCTTTTTCTTAGCAAAGAAATCATTTCAAAAAAATCTACAGGTGTTTCGGCAGTTCAAGGATAACTTTACTTTAATGTTATTAGTTTGCATTCACATCATTACACTTTACTCCTTTTATTAAGCAATTAAGATTCCAGTTGAATCTTAGCCTTTTTTTTTTTTGTATTTGAAAATAATCCCCAGCAAAATAAATGAGAATTAAAAATTTACTCTCCGTTTCTGTGGGTCTGGTTAAATCTTGGGCCTTTTTATTTTTTTATTAAATTTTTTCGAATAAAAATAAAAATAAAAATTTTTTCCTCTGTCTTAGAGTACCCGGTTAGCTTTAATTCAGCGTTACAACGCCTCCAATAATGCTGCGATACACGGACACACACTCATACATTAAGCCGTCCGCTTGCGACCTCATACATCCACTCATTCACACTTACGTACTCGGCTCATAGCGTCACAATCCCCTCTCATGCTCGGCTTTGTGTGAGCGAGTAAGCTGCTATTGCAGCATCTCACTCTCGCGTCTCCTCTACTTCCCCGCTCATTTTCATTTCTCGAATAGCGCGCTTCTGATTGGCTATCGTTTTTAATTCATAACTCAAATTCTATGGCCCAAAAAAATTTTTGGCTCAGGAACTTTCGATTCAGTATTTTTTTCTCTATCGACCCCAACAATTACTCCCGCCACTTCAGAGACACCCTGTATATATGACTCAAATATCATCATATAATCTTCTCGCAAAAGTTGAGTAAGCAATAAATATTTGCAAATTTTTCGGTAATGTTTGACAAGCGATATTTTAAACAAAAATTATTTGAAGAGGGTTTTTTAAAAAATTATTTTGTATCACTGAGATTATACTTCTTAGAATTTCTTAAAAAAAAAAATGTTGAAGATACAGTTTTAACGCAATGAAATGAAAGAACATGAAGAAATAAAATTAAAAAATTAGAAAAACGGCTGACCCTAAAGGCAATTTCGTGACTTTTCGCTAGCTCCATACCAGCGCACTTAAGATTTCACTTCTTTTTTTTTTTTTGAGCTCTTCGAGCTCAAAAATACGATTGTTGTGTGCTTTTGAGATCTCCGAGCTCTAAGAGAAAGCTGTTCTATGCTTTAGGGTTGTTTGAGCTTAAAAGTCTGACAGAAGTTTCATAGAACACAATTTTTTTAATTTTTAAACTGCAATAACTTTTGAATAAATCAACCGATTTTTTCGCGGCTTAAGTCGGACTTAAAATTTGATATAAATTATGAAAAAAAACGTTGTTTTCAATTTTTTTCGATAATAATATCTCATAAATCAACATTTAAAAGTTATTCCAAGTAAATCGCATTTAGAAAATTTTTCTTTCTTATTATTTTTGACATTTCATGAAATCTATCAGTAGTTGAGCTAGGGGAGTTGACCCCCCCCCCCGATAAAACAGATTTGTGAGTCCGTGTCCGCGTTGAAGTCCCTACCTTATCAACAGTCGATATATTATCTATTGTCGATTTGGAGGCAAATTTGAATTTTTTTTGGCCATATTTGGGTGCGCTTTTTGAATTTTTTTTCGGCCATTTCATCGACTCTTTTCGCGGTCACTCTTTCGATCATTTTGAGACCCTTTTTGAGCTCGTTTTTAATTTTTTGAGCTTGTTTTTTATTCTATAGTTGCAAAATTTTTTTTAAATGAAAAAAATTAAGTGTACAACCCCTTTTTGCTGTAATGGTATTGGCTTGCCTACCAGGGTTAATTTTTTTTTACCATGTTTGCAACTAAGGTAGCTTGTACATGCTGTTTTATGGTTTAATTTTTCTATATATTCAAAGTATGTGTTTTATTAGTACTTGCGAGAAACCCTGCCATCTACTGGATCATTTTTTCATCTACTGGGTGATTTTTGTCGTCATTTTCGACAGGTTTAAACCTGTTTTTGACGTCATTCAACTGGTCTAAACTTCTTTTGTTTCTTAAGTGGAGGGGGGGGGTAGGATCTGAATCTAGCACTACACAAAATTAGCTTCTTGCAGTCAGTTTGTGCCTTACTCTTTGAGGTGTCACTTCGATAAAAAAATCTTTTTCTGTTAGTTGCCTTATTCTTATTGGTTATCGACATTGTTACACTGATAATCAAGCCATTGTTTTACTTATTCACAAGTAAGTATTGATGATTCACTAAGTTTATATTAATTATTTAAAATAATAAATTCTAATCATTAATTATTATTATTATGTTGAAGGTTAATAAAAAATGGATCTTTCCAAAATCAACCACGTCAATTGTCTTGCTGGTATTTTACCAGTCAAAAAGATGATAGAACTGAATGTGGATCAAGAGTACAAAGTTAAAGAGTTGAAAGTAATTTCAACACAATATGGAACCAGAATTGTTGTTAATTTAAATGATGAATTTAATATTTATTTACCAGCCAGGACAGTTGAGTCTCTAAAGGATGTAAATACTCTCACTGGTTTGAATAACTTAGCATCTACTGACCATCTTTTCCTGAGCTATCATGGTGGAAAATACAATAAATTTGAATTTATTAATGCGAACGACAAAAATGTATCTATTTAATATTTATTCTAAAAATAAAACTCAATATTTTATTTTACCTTTTGTTTTTTATTCCTAAAACCATCAGAAATCCTCATTATTTTTACATGATCTATTTAATTGAAAATTTCTTTTAATTTAATCTAAAAATTCAATTTTTAATTTAAAGAATTCAGTTTATTTAATTATTAACAGACAGATGAACTTTTATGAAATATTTATTTAAATAGAAAATTATAACATAATACATATATAATACATGTATAAATGTTTATATTAATCCATGACTGATCTATTGTTAGTTAGTAAAAATGTATCGATATTGATTTAATAAACTCTTAATGTTTAAGAAATTATTCCTAAGAAGATAAAAAATATAATACTCTAAGAGTTCAGTCTTAACATGTTGTATTAATAACATTGGTCATAATCGACTATCAGAAACTCTTAATGCTTAATACTTAAAAAATAATAAAATTTCTTAATATTTAAAAATTAGAAAGAAAATTAGAAAAAAATATAATATTTTAAGAGTTCAGTCTTAACACGTTGTATGAAATAATATTAACCATAATCGACTATTAAAAAACTCTTAATGCTTAAAATAATAATAAAAATTATAAGTTTTCATCACCTTTATCATCATTGGAATCAGGTATTGGCCCAATCCAGACCTTTACAAATGGTTTGACTGAAACCCAACCAGGTCCCACACGATCTGTTGTCTCTTGTTCAACTTCATATGAAGTTGATGGTCCTCCCTGAACTTCATATGAAGTTGATGGTCCTGCTTGAACTGTAGCGGTTTCACATCCTGATGTTCGTACTGACAATTCATTCATCAGTACCCCCAGTCTTTTTTCAAGATCTGCGATTCGTTGTTGCTGGTAGGTGTTCTTTATCTCCAAACGTGATCTCTCCGTGTTCAATTCCTCTAGTTTGTTTTTCAAAGAATTTGACTCATTTGCCTTCAATTTCAACTCTGAATTAACTTTTTTAAGTGAGAAAATTTCACGATTAAGTTCCATCATTTTTGAGTCAGGATCCTCACATGTTGAGACACCAAATGGTTCATGGACCAGGAGGATTTTGGCTTCTTCTCAGTAATTGAATTTGACGAAGATTAACTTCTTGTAATCTTGCCACTTCATTTTGATCTCGCACATAATTTTGATTTACGATACCAAAATCATCCAAGATGAGTGTGTCAGCATCCCAGTCATCATCCAATACATTGAGAACAATTTCTCGTTGGGCCCAGAAGTCTATATTGATGAAATTTCGGCTAAAATAATATCGATCTTCTGATGGGACACGATCTCCTGGTATGGCAAACCACCAACAGAAGCGGAGATTAAGCACATTCAAAATGGTTGTCACACCCGCTACTGTGATGATTGGTCCGAACATCCAGTTATTTGATTCCATCAAATAGGGGTGAATTTGTTCCCAAATAATTGTGATCAACTCTGCTTCTGTGTAGTTCTTCACCCATGTCCTCGGCATAACGTAACTGTATGTAATTAGATTTCCCATCTGAAATGAAAATTATAAAAAATTAATTTATAAAAAAAATTTAATTTTAAAAAAATTAATTTATAAATCTTTAACTAAAATTAATAATACCTTTTTCTATTGTGGTTGATTTGTTTTCTGTGGTGGTTGTTGTTGTTGTTGTTGTTGTTGTTGTTGTTGTCACTATCTAGAAAAAAAATGTTCCAATTTTAATATCATTTTCATTACAAACATTTCTTAAACTAAGTTAAAAAAAAATTTTTCTTATAGTCTATCCTTTGTGCACTTATAAATTATAAATTTATTTGTGAATTTAATTCAAGACTAATTTTTTTAACATTATTCTCTGAATTATTTAAAAGTTCTTGATAATATTAGCAATTATTTATTTTTCAAATAAAGCATGTTAAAAATTTTACATAAAAAATTGTGTTCGTGCAGGTTGTGCTTTGACAAGTCATTCTTACGAATAAATCAAATTTATTATAATTTTTTACTATCTATCATAGTATAAACTATTTAAAAATAAATTAAAAAAATTATTTAAACAATTTTTTATGTGTAATAACAAATTTTCACAACTACTATCACTGATGCTACTAATACCTATCCGCTATCTTTACCTTTAATTTTTTATATGAAAATATTAATTAATTTCTACACTTATTTATTTATTTAAATATTCATTCATTTATAAACAAATTTATATCATCAAAAATAATTGTCACTTTAATTATCAATGAAAAATTACTTGCAAAGTTTGGGAATAAAAAATTTATCCTAACGACGCCACGAAACATAAAATGGCGTCAGTCTAGATTATACCGCCAAATATTACAAGTAATTTTTTGTTGATAATTATAGACAATTATTATTAATAATTTATAATGATTAATCCATAATAGTTTGAACTATTTAAAAATAAATAGAAAAAAAATTAATTAAAACAATTTTTTATGTGTCATAACAAATTTTCACAAACACCAGCACTAACACTACTAATATCTATCCGCTATCTTTATCTTTAATTTTTTATATGAAAATATTAATTAATTTTTACACTTATTTATTTATTTAAATATTCATTCATTTATAAACAAACTTATATCATCAAAAATAATTGTCACTTTAATTATCAACGAAAAAAATACTTACAAAAGTTTGATGAAAAAAATTATACTGAACTACCGGCGTCTCGAATGCTTTGTCGTTGGAAAAAAATGATGTACACTGTACACTGATAGCTGATTGGTTCTTTTTCTCAAAATATCAGTGATGTTGCCTCTTGCACAAATATTATAATTAAATAATTCTTTTAATACAATTAATTGTATAAATTAATTAAATGTAGAAAATATTATATTTTCAACAATAATAATTGTATTTTATAAAGCAAAAATAATATCTGTTATAAAATTTTTAAGCAGGATATTCACTACACGATCTTTACAGCTAAAATCGATACATCGAATCAATATAAGTGGTAAATTTAAATCAATACTTACTTGCTTTATTATACATTTTATAATTGAATTTTTTTATGAACAATAGTATTTAATCTTTTTTAAAAAATTATTTTCTAAAAACAAATAAATTCCACATAAATTCCAAATAAAAGGTTTTAAAAATAAACTTATTTGTATTGAACTTAAAGTTTACTGTTATTTATAATAAATATTTTTCTAATTAACTTGAGATATTAAAAAATAACTTGAGTTATAAAAAATAACTTGAGAAATTAAAATATAACTTGAGATATTAAAAAATAACTTGAGTTATAAAAAATAACTTGAGATATATGAAATTCATTAAATTAAAATATTGTTAGTTATAAATAATTTATGGGTTATATAAAAAAAAAATACAAAGTAGCTAAATTTTATAATTATTATTATTCAACCAATTTTTTGAAGATTTTACATTTTCCAATGCACATGAATAATTTTTATTATATAATTATCATGATAGTTACAAAAATTGTTATTTAATAATTTCATATCTTTAAGCTTTGGACATTTTAAATTATCTAGATCAATCACAATCTTGTTATAATTTATCAAATTTTGAATCCATGATTTTTTCTCAGAACCTTTAACATAAATAAATTTTTTGCCTCTCGTAACATAATCAAGTACTTTCTTCAATTCAAAATATGGTGTTGATCCAGCATCCCAAGACATTCCATGATAACTGTTTATGACCCAGGTATTTAAGCGTTGATACTTGTTCGATAATTCCTCCCAATTGTATGGTGGTTCAAATAATGTATATGTTGTTTCTTCAATACTCTCATGTTGCATAGTAATTGTTGCTAATTCTTTAGCAATAAACTCATTACTAAAACTTCTGAATCCTTGCACGTCTAGTATTACACACATTTTTGTTCTTTCTCCAGTGACAGCCAAACAGAAACTAAATTATTTTTCATTCAACTTTTATTTATTATAATCCTCTCTCCCCTCCACTTTTATAATTTTTAATAAATTATTACATGAAAATCATCAGCTGTTTATCTGCGCAATGTATATTGAAACAGGCTTGAACTTGTTTAACGGTTAGTGTGTTGAAACAAGCTTGAACTTGTTGGAACAGGTTTGAACTTGTTTAACGGTTAAAATGTTTGTCTATGACTCATGCTTTTCCCAGAAAAACATCCTTTGTTCTATTTTCACAACGCCATCACAGTCGCATTATTTTTAAATTTAATAGGTTAGGTTGTCAGCTCCCGCCACTTTTAGTAGGTTAGGTTGTCAGTTCCCTCCACTTTTAATAGGTTAGGTTGTCAGTTCCCTCCACTTTTGCTAGGTTATGTTGGAATTTCCCGCTCGATTTAGCTTGTGAGGGCGCTTTTTACCACTATTCGTGTTAACCGTTAAACTATGACTCACACCCACGATGAGTCATCCTACGACTATATAAGCAGTACACTCTGGACGAACTTCACAAAAAAGAAGTACGAGACTGAGTGAAGTACGTATTCCGAACTGCTAGTGATTTTTTTTAAAGTTTTGATTGAAATTTTACAGTTGTAATTTTTCTTTGAAGAATTTATCATTCAAAAAAGTTTTGTGTTAATCTGTGAATAATTTTTTAACATAGAAACAATTATTTAAAAAATTAAGTGTCAGTGAACGTTTTCTGTGTGTTAAAGAACTATCGAGACTTTCGAACAGTTATTTTGTGCATTCAAAAACTTTAAACAGAAAACTTTGACACAAAAAATTAAACTATATAAAACATTAAATAAAAAGTGCCAGTGATTTTTTTTCTCTGTGTTAAGGAACTATTGAGACTATCAATAGTTATTTTGTGCCTTCAAACACTTTAAACTGAGAATTAAAAGAATCTATCAAGATGGCTCAGCCTCACAATCTTATTGAGTCTCTCAAGAATATGGTTGATACAATTATTCAATCATTCAACGACTTGAGGGATGAAAATATTAATCCAGAACATTGTCAACGGTGTTACAATATTTGTACCGAGATAATTGATTATTTAAATACAATTTCGGCTGATCAGCAAACAAGTGTCCAACAAAAGAGAAGTGTTCAATCTCATATTGCATTTTTATGCTGGTATGCAAATTTTTTTATTCAACTAAGTGGTCAAGCTATTGGTGGCGATCTCAGCACAACAAATGGACTCATCAAGTGGCAAGATCTTGAAAATGCTTTCGCTAATAATGTCAAGACTGGATGTGTTGTAAATCGTGCTCATACAGACTTAAGATCCTTCTTGGAGGATTCTAAAAATTTGGTGATCAATAAAATTGAAAGAATGATGAGAGCTTCAGGCAGTCTTAAAGTAAATACAGAATTATTTTGTATCTTCAAAAATTCAAAAAATGGTGATACTGTGGAAGAAAAGAAATCCTTTATCACAAAAAGTCATGAAGTACTACCAGCTACTCTTTTAAATCAATGGTACTCAGACAATGTTCAAGAAAAAATGCTTAAAAAAGTTGAGGAATTCAACCAGAATGATTCAGGATGGAGCTTATCAGAAATCAACAGCTTGGTTGTAACCATGTCAATGTTTTCACCTTTAGAAGCTAGTGAATCAACATATGTTCAACTCCCCCGGGACATCCAACTCAAAAATGCAGTACTCAATATTGAAAATTTCGATGAGTACTGTTTTCTCTGGTGTATCGTAGCTGCTTTGAATCAACCACAAACTGGACATCCAGAAAGGACATCGGCATATCCACACTTCAGTACTATTCTTAATTATGAAGGTATTAAGTTTCCTATAACTTTAAAAGAAATACCAAAATTTGAAAAACTAAATAATTTATCTATAAACGTTTATGGTATTGAATCAGAATTTACAGAAAAAAGTCAGAAAAAAGTATAATAGTTCCTATCTATTTAAGTAGTAATTATAATTCGGAAAGAGAAGTTATTCATTTATTAATTATTCAACAACAAAATGTAAATTTAAATATTACTGATGATGATTTAAAAACTTATACACCTAAATTTCACTTTGCTCTGATCAAAGATCTATCAAGACGAGTTAAAAATCAAATTTCAAAGAGTCATGCTAAATTATATTTTTGTGATAGATGTCTCAGTCATTTTAAGGAACAACATTCTTATGAAAGTCATAGATCTGATTGTTTTAAAATTAATAAAGTTCGCCTGGAACTTCCAACAGAAAAAAATAAAATTTTAAAATTTACCAAGTATCAGTACAAAGATACTGTTCCCTTCATAGTATATGCTGACTTAGAATGCACACTTGAATCTCATGGAGATGACAATGACACTCAAAAACATGTTCCACACAGTATAGCGTTTTATTGTCACTGCAGCTATAATGATAAACTTTAAAAGTTTGAAATTAATCGCTCCCCTTCTTGTATTGAATGGTTTATGAAAAAATTAGAAACTTTAGCGACGGAATTTGATCAATATTCTCAAAATATTATTCCAATGAAACCACTAACTAAAGAACAACAGAACAGATATGACCAAGCCACTGTTTGCCACATTTGTGAAAAACAATTTACTTGAACTAAAGATAAATGTTACGATCATAATCATTTCACAGGAATTTTCCGTGATGCCGCTCATATATCATGTAATTTAAATTATCAAAAACCTCAAATACTTCCAGTAGTATTTCATAATTTGTCTGGCTATGATTCACATTTTTTAATTAAATCTTTAGCTACAGTCTTTGAAGGTAGAATAAAATTATTACCAATTAATAAAGAAAAATATATATCATTTTCCAAATCTGTTGAAAATACTTCTATCACTTTACGTTTTATTGATTCGTTTAAATTTATGGCATCAAGTCTTGATAAATTATCTTCCTACCTTAATGATGATAATAAAAAAATTACAAAATTATTCTATCCTGATTCTGAACAATTTAAATTAGTAACTCGAAAAGGCGTATTCCCATATGAATATATCGACTCGATTGACAAACTTGATAACAACAAACTACCTGACAGACAGTTTTTTTGTTCACGACTAACTAATAATCATGTTTCTGATGAAGATTATACTTTTGCATAATTAGTTTGGAATAAATTCAACATTGACACTCTAGGAGAGTACTCAGACTTGTATCTCAAGACTGATGTGCTTCTTCTAGCTGATGTATTTGAAAATTTTAGATCTAGCTGCTTGGAAACTTACAATTTAGACCCATGTTACTTTTATACCCTTCCTGGTTTTGCAAATGAGGCAATGCTGCGTTTTACTGGTGTGGAACTTGAGCTGCTGACTGATCCAGAAATCCTTCTTTTCATTGAAAAGGCTATTCGTGGTGGGGTTTCAATGTGTGTCAATCGTTATGCAGCAGCAAATAATCATTATATGGGAAAAGACTTTGATCCGAGCAAACCTGAATCATATCTTATGTATCTCGATGTAAATAATTTGTATGGTGCTGCAATGTGTATGGCTCTTCCAAAAGGCTCATTTGAATGGATCGAGGTAAATCATTGTGTTGATCGGTATTTAAATGACCCCAATGAAAATGTTGGCTATATACTTGAAGTTGATTTAAATTATCCAGTAGAGTTACATGATCTACACAAAGATTTGTCTCTATGTCCAGAGCACTTTATACCTCCAGGAACTAAGCAAACTAAACTTTCTACAACTTTGTACCCGAAAAAAAATTATGTAATACATTATAAAAATTTAAAGCAATGCTTAGACTTAGGTTTAGAAATAACAAAAGTTCACAGAGTGTTAAAATTTGCACAGTCTCCATGGCTTAAGCCTTATATTGATAAAAATACCGAATGTCGGAAAAATGCTAAGAATGAATTTGAAAAGAATTTATTTAAATTAATGAACAATAGTGTATTAGGTAAGACCATGGAAAATGTAAGGAAACACAAAGATCTTCAGTTAATTACAAAATGGGAAGGAAGGTATGGTCTTAAATCTTTAATTTGTCGACCTAATTTCCATTGTCTTACTATTTTCAGCGCAGATATGGCTATAGTAGAGTTAAAAAAAGTTAGAGTATTTTTTAACAAACCTATTTATGTTGGATTTTCAATTTTAGATATATCTAAGATAGTTATGTATGACTTTCATTATAATTATATTAAGAAAAATTATCCACATGAATCTAAATTAATGTATACAGACACTGACAGCTTGATTTATCATTTAACAATACCAGAGTCTATGAAGAAATCAAACGTGACATTTCAAAGTTTGATACTTCTGATTACCCTGTTGATAATATTTATCAAATTCCACTTGCAAACAAGAAAGTTTTGGGGCTCATGAAAGATGAAAATAATGGCAAAATTATGTCTGAATTTGTGGGTCTCAGAGCCAAGCTATATGCATTTGAAATATTTAATCCAAGTGATGATGAAGAAAAACTTAAAAAAAGAGCTAAGGGTATCAAACATTCAACTTTGAAAACAATTATCTTTGATGATTTCAAAAAATGTCTAGATGATCATATTAATTTAATACATGAGCAGTATATAATCAAAAGTAAGAACCATGAAGTAAAAACTATAATACAAAAAAAATTATCTTTAAGTTGGGGTGATGATAAGCGACAATTGTTAAAAGATAGTACCGACACACTGCCACGGGGATATGAACTGCATGATGATGAAAAAATGGAAATTGTAGATGATGAAGAGAAAGTTAAAAAAATAGGATTTAAACGACAGAAATTGCAATAAAAAAAATATAAACAATTATAAAAATAAATATTTGTGAAAATAATTTTAAAAACTATAAAAAAATAATTTAAAAAAACTGTAAAAAAAAAATAATTTCAAAAACTGTAAAAAATAGACTTAGGGTTTTGTAAAAAAAAAATAGACTTAAGGTTTTGTAAATAAAAGAAGAAAATTATATTTGTGTTTTTTTTATTTTATTTTATATTAATATTACATTAGTGTATTTTTAAATATCAGATTCATCAATCCATGAATCATGTTTTGAATCAAAACCCAACCATCTGACATAATATTTATTTCCACGTTTTTTTATAATTTTTTCAACTAGGTAATCATCTGGGTACTTGACTTTACTAAGTTCTTCATTGTAAAATCCACCCTCGATGGGCTGATCCTGATAGTCTATGAGTTTATATGTCGTTGGATTGGTGTTCTGTACTGTTTTTATTTTAAAAATTTCTGTTGTCCAGTTTGGTGTATATCCTTTCTCAAATACATTCTTGTACTTGCTGATTCGGACTTTGTCTCCAACTTTAAATTTAGTTTTCTTCTGTACTGACTTTGACTGTAGTGGTTCATAAATATTTTTTAAGATTTGTTTTTCTTGAGTGGTAGATACATCAATCGGTTTCATTTTGATGGTTCGATGATTTGTGTTGTTGTAAGTATTCACCAAGTCATCAAGTATATCAGTCCACTTGTAGCTGCCGCGAGCTGTAAACTCTCTCCACATTTTAGTCTTAAGTGTTCTATTGAAACGTTCACATATGGATGCTTTGAGATTGCTGAATGTTGAATACAGATTTATCTTGTGCTGATTTATCAGATCTTTGAATTCTTTGTAGTAAAACTCTTTACCCTGATCAACATGAAGATTCTTAGGGACACGACCTTGCTGGAGTACAGACTTCATAGCACTTGTGACATCCACACCACTTTTAGATTTAATTGGAACTGCCCAGGTGTACTTTGAAAATATATCTATGATTGTAAGCAGATACTTGTATCCTTTATTGACTGTTGCATATGGAATCATCTCAACCAAGTCAGCTTGTACAAGTCTCATCGAGACCTCGGATGTCAACATGACGACGTTTATAGTTCCTGCGAGCTGGTTTGTGAACCTCTTCAGCTATCACTGTCTTTTTGTCGTTCATTGAGTTTCTCAGTGAGATATTTGATATTATTTTGGTGAGAGGAAAGTACTGCTTTAACTTCCTCAATAGTCGTCTGCAAATTTCCCACTGCAGCTTTCAGTATTACTATTTCAGAGTGTAAATGTGAAATAATCTCTTTCTGTTCACTGTCTATACTTTTATTCAGTTCAGACATCTGTCGCAGTACCAACTGCACTGTCGCCGCATCATGTTCATTTGAAGGATTACCGAGATTGCATAACCTTTTATTCTCAATGTTATAGTTTCCATCAGAAGTTACATTGAAACCTCTACCAGCTGGTCCTCGTTGACCTGACTTATCATTATCCAGTGGACGTCCAAATATATAGATGCTCATGGTTGTGAACACTTTGACTGTCAGCGTGCGAATGATTTAATTTTTCCGAAGCTTTTAATATATAACTCCAGACTCCCTAAGCTCTTCAATAATTGACATGATTTCATTCGTGTGACTTGGATTTCCAGCAGCTTGAGATGCCATAAGTAGTCGCAAACGATCAACTAGTTCATTTGGATTATCCCAGTAAACATAGTCCATTGGTAATCTCTGATTTCTTGCAACCATATATTTTGGTAACCCTTTATCGAACTTGGTGATAAAATCAGAAATGTATTTATTGAACTTGATGGTTGTATCTTCATAAATGGTACGATTTGGATCATAATTTTTCCTATGAACGTTGGTATGTTGAATTATGTCCAAGTACTTTTTCTTATCATCTGGGATGATGAGTGCATCCTCTGGTGATTTTCTAAATAATAATTCCAACAACGCAGGAGTTATTGGATAATTTTTTTCTTTGACAGTTATTGTATCATTTTCAAATGAAATAGGTGAATCACCCATATGCATTTCACCACGTTTTCTGCGTACACCATATCTCATATCATTATCTTTATGTCTTTTACTTAAACGTTGTAGATAATTAATGAGAAGAGGATTTCTACGAGCTGGAGTACTTGTTGATGGTGGTTGCTGAGTAATAGCAAGTGCTGTATTCTCAAATGAACTTTCATCATCTGTTATTAAACTGTTGTATACTTCTGGATCATCATACAAAGATTTTTCAACCTCTTGTTTTTCAACCTGTGGATTTTCTTCTTTTTTAATATTTTCCCCTGTCAACTTTGAAGATTCAACTATACTCTGAAGTGGTGTCACAATAGGCTTAAACATTTCCTCCATAACTTTCTCAGCTGTATCTTTACCCAACTTCAACATCTTGTGCTTCCGTCGGATGGCATCACTGGCTTGAGATATCTGATGTAGAATATCTTTCTGCTTTGATATTTCTTCAGGCTTCATGTTGACAGGTTAAAGTCTACAGCATGTATGACTATCACGCTCTAAAGTACCTCAATTTATACTAATGAAGCAGTCGAATCCTTTGCGATACCTGCCACTGTTCAATTCACTGTCTTTATCTATTACCACAAACCCATATTTATTCCAACATGCCGAGCATAAATCTCTGAATGAGTTGTATGACATGTCTGTATTGACATGATGAATATAAATATGCTTCAGATTCATTTCATCTTGACGGAATAGTACGAGAAAGTTTGCGTTATCTCTAATCAGATGCTTAGGTATTCGTGTATAAGTTTGACAGAGATAGAAGCTGTCTACATCCTTGTGTCGACCCATGCAGAAGAAAGCCTTGATGTGATCCTGTTTTTCACAAGCCACATCATCAAATGTCATCAGAGAGTTAGGTTTAGCATCTTCAGGCTTCATTACAGCTTCATGTTCACTGATTGTGAAGAATCCAATACCATCAATCTGTTTAAGCAGCGTCTCCAGGAACTGATACTTTGGTTGGTTAAGAGACTTTGAGTAAAGATATATATTCTCAGACCTCAAACCGTTTGGATGTACAATAAGAGACAGTAGAGCGTTGGTCTTTCCACAGTTTGATGGTCCACAAAACACTGCACGGATACTGTTGGGAAGTAAACCACCATGTCGCCTGAGTTTCACACCGGTTCCTTGAACAATTTGATCAAAATTGATAACTGGCAACTGAGCTCTTGGTTTGTTGTCCATGACTGCTGATTGTATTCTGAGCTCAAGAGGTATATATACCGGCTTATATAGATAAGCGAGTCTTCGATGTCTGAGAGCAGACGTGGTAAAGGTTTGTTCAATAACATAATCAATAAGCTCCCACTTGAACTCCATACCCCTGGGTACTAGTATTGCGGTCCAGGTACAAAGTTAGCTAAGAGGTTAGCTCGAGGTGATCCAGGTATAAATCCTCTGGACGCTGCGAGTAAGGAACACGATATAGCTTACTCGAAAAATCGTGAAAATTTAGAAGCCCGTCACGAGGCTGATAAAATCCTTGCTGAGAAAGCGTGGCAACGATTTCAAGCAAGAGACGCTGCTATTGGTGAAAAGCTGCTGCTTGGAGTGTGAATAAAATCATGAAGTTGAAAAGACGTTTCGGTATGGGTCTTAAAAAAGAAAAACCTATTACCAAGCGTAAGACAATTAAAAGAAAAACAATGAAGCGTAAGACAGTCAAGAGAAAAACAACCAAGACTTCCAAGAAGAAGGATGTTGCTCTGAGACAGATTTTTGATGAAGCTAAAAAGTCCATGCAGCCTGGTGGAGATCCAGTTAAAACAGCTCTTGAAGGTGCCCGCAAAGCTGTCAAGAAAGTTGGTGGGAAGAAAAACGTTCGATTGCCTCGTATTCTACCAGTTCCATCAAAGATTGGTGGAGTACTACCATTCTTGATTCCCCTGTTTGCAGGGTTATCAGCGGTTGGTGCTCTAAGTGGTGGAGCTGCAGGTGTTGCAAAAGCTGTGAACGATGCCAGCGTAGCCAAAAATTAATTAGCTGAAAAGAAACGTCACAACTTGAAGATGAAGGAAATAGCTGTAGGTAGAGGACTATACCTCAAACCTTACCGCAGTGGTATGGGACTTTATCTGAAACCATACCCAGAAGGAGCTGGCTGCAAGAAGTCAAAAAACCAGTAGAGCTACCTCATCGAGCACTGACTAACATCGACTTATTAAAATATGTCAAGCTACTTAAAATTCCAAATTTTCGTGGAGTTTTCATGAGAAATGATTTACCAAAATCTGGACCAAAGACAAACGAATCAGCAATAATAAATTTCGATGATAAATTTGGACCTGGAACTCACTGGGTTGCATACGAGAAGAATCATGATCAAGTAATTTACTTTGACAGTTTTGGTAATCTATACCCCCCACAAGACTTGATGAAATATCTCGATATAGGTAGCGTAAAGTACAATCATAAAAGATATCAAGACTTTGATACAATCATATGTGGACATTTGTGCTTAAAATTCCTGGCTGGACAACTATAAATTGAAGTGAGTCGGGACAACAAGCGTCAGTCATGGCAGAGTCATTCACCTTGACACTATCCGGAAACTCCTCCATACTGGAGGCAAATTATTTTCCACCGATTGAGCTATCACCAACAAAAAATTATGTTCTTGGGCTTGTTAAGCTCCTAACATTTAATTCGATACCAAATATTGATGTTGGTGCTAATAAATTTTATGTATCATCAAAAAGATCCAAGAGAAGTACAATCAAGAGATTTCAAGAAATAACTATACCAACAGGGAGTTATGAAATCAAAGATATTGAAACTTATATAAACAAGACATTACCTGAAATAAGTTTCAGTTTAAAAGCAAACAACAATGAGTTGAGAAGTGAAATAAAATGTGATCAATATATAAATTTTGAACCTGAAAATTCCATTGGATCATTACTTGGGTTTACCAACCGCGTGCTTGAACCTAACACAGCACATAAATCTGATTTACCAGTCAAAATATTGAAAATCAATGCTCTGAGAGTCGAGTGCAATATAACTACTGGATCGTACATCAATGGTGAGAAGAATCACACAATCCATGAATTTTTCCCGAGGGTTCCAGCAGGATATAAGATAGTGGAAGTGCCAACAAACATCATTTACCTACCAGTCGCCGTACGAGCAATACACAACTTGAGGCTCCGCATTGTTGATCAGGACGGGAGAATAGCATATTTCCGTGGCGAGACTATCACGATAAGACTGCATATAAAAAGCCTGTAATGGGTATCGTATATGAGACAAAGACTGGTAACGGGTATAAAAGGATTGCAGGATGCCCAAAGATCATCAGTCATCATCGAGCTCTGAAAGTGTTGACACATCAGAACGCAGAGTTCCTAAAAAGTCTAGGACTAAAATTACGTGGAAAATTCACAAGATAACAATAAATTTTTGTTGTCTAGCTTGTGTGATACCATGACGGAAATCTTAGATATAAAAAAATCAATTATTTTCGATGAGTCTATTGCACACTGTGAAGCTCATTCACACTTACCATATGCATCATCAACATTCAACAACAGTGACGAAATCAGGATTGCTGTTCAACATCAAGATCTGTGCTTGCTTCCAAGCAAGAGCACATTACATTTTTATGGAAGAATGAGGAAAGCTGATGGTACTGCTGTAAGTGCTACTACGAAGATGGTCAACATGGCTGTTTGTCATATGTTTGAAGAGATACGTTATGAGTTGAATGGTGTAGAAATTGACAGATGTAAGAATGTTGGTATTACCAGTGTTATGAAAAGATACGCTTCTCTGAGTCCGGGGCAGCAAAATGTTCTGGAAAATGCTGGTTGGATTGTTAATGAAGATAGTAACAAGTTGACTGATGCTAATGGTTACTTTGATGTCTCAGTACCGCTGAATTTTATCTTGGATTTGCTGAAGATTATCAACGAGTTATTGTGAATGCTAAACATGAATTGATACTAATCAGATCAAATACTGATCAAAATGCTTATATTGCTACCGCTGCGGATGAAAATGTTACAATTACGATTCAAAAAATTGAGTGGATTGTGCCGTATATAACAATGTCTGATAAGCAAAAAATTGAGGTGTTGAATTACATAACCTCTAATCCAGCTATCCCAATCAGTTTCCGGACTTGGGAATTGTATGAATATCCACTGCTACCAGCTACAACCAATCACATTTGGGCAATCAAAACAACAAATCAACTCGAGAAACCTCGTTTTGTCATCGTTGGATTTCAAACAGCAAGAAAGAATCAATCGAATCAAAATGCAAGCGAGTTTGACCACTGCAACTAAGAGACATTAAGCTTGTCTTGAACTCTCAGAGTTATCCATATGGAAATTTGAACCTTAACATTACGAATAATCAGTACGCCTTGATGTATGACATGTACACAAATTTTCAAAGTGCTTACTATGGAAAAGAAGCTGAACCGCTAATGGCTAAGAAAGATTTTCTAAAGATAGCTCCTCTGTATATAATTGACTGCTCCAAGCAGAACGAGTCAATAAAGTCTGGGCCTGTGGATATACGTCTGGAGTTTGAATCATCAGTACATTTTCCAAATCAAACTGCTGCTTACTCTTTGATAATTCACGACCGAATAGTTGAGTACAATCCTATCAGCAGCACTGTAAGAAAACTTACTTAATGGTACAGTTTGATCCTAAGCCTACCATACATTACATGTATGTGTGTGACTTTGCATCCAGACAAGCAAGGAAAGGTCCATGGGAACAAGTAGCAAGAGATAGAGAACGATTTCACCGACGAATACAAGAATTAAATAAAATTATTGAACCTGTACTCATTAAAAAATTAAATGTAATTTATAATTGGAAAAATTCTAATGATGTATTAAATGAAAAACTCAATAAAAACTTTTTGTCCTCTTAAATTATGTTTTTTTTCTGACTTAAAATTAAGTTACATATAATACCTTAAGTATATAATTTTAACAATAAAGATTTATTGATTCATTTGACAATAATAATAATCCTTTTGATAAGGGTACAACCATATTTCACGCATTTCACAATCAGAATATCCATCTGGATAATGTTTAGTACAAAACTTGTAGTCCATAATTTTTTTATTATTCTGAAGATCACTTGGTAATTTATGCCAAATATGATGAATATGTCTTTTGGCAAATCTCAAAAGAAACAAGTCATCAAAGCAGGCGATGTCAACAGGATCCATTTTCTTCAAGTCAATCAGCTGATAAAATAATTGTACTGATTTTTCATAGGAAGGCTCGGCACTCCAGTATTTCAAAAACCAATGTTTCAATTGTTGAACATTTTGAAACGCACAATCAAATTGTCCTCTCCTTGTGTGAAATGCTGAAACGGGACATCTGACTTTTGTAAAATCTTCTAGATTATCGAATGTAAAAAATCTCATTTCTTCTATATTAATTACTGGAACTGTATCATTAATAAGATCGGTCAACCATTTTTGTTTTTCTGATCCCAACACATAGAAATAGCGGGCATCATTTATCCATTTTTTTAGCTTCTCTTCGAATATCTCATATTTAACTTTACCATAGTCCCACCGAATACCATGTTTCTTTCGATAATGATCTTCATTTTCATGCATAATCATAGCATTAATGTACTTTGACGGTCGTAGACATATATAATGTTCGATTTCTGGAACATTATTGACAGACACTTGATAATAAATACTTATTACACATAATTCTTTGACCACAAATTCACCATCTGGTACAATGAAACCTGTAAAGTCAATTATGTATTCCATTTTTCTTTAAACAAAAGACTAATAATTGCTAAATTTTCCACTACTTTCCGTGACAAGAACTCAGCACAAACTAGATGCAACGAGCTCGACACTGAAGAGCTCAAAAGTTCCCCCACCACCACTTAAGAAACAAAAGAAGTTTAGACCAGTTGAATGACGTCAAAAACAGGTTTATACCTGTCGAATGACATCGAAAATGACAGTGTATGGAGAAAATCATCCAGTAGATCGCAGGGCTTCTCACAAGTACCAATGGAACACATAGTTTGAATATATAGAAAAATTAAACCATAAAACAGCATGTATAAGGCGCCTTAGCTACCAACATGGTAAAAAACATGAACCTTGGTAGGCAAGCCAATACCAGTTCATTAAAAAAGAGGTTGTACACTTAATTTTTTTCATTTAAAAAAAATTTTGCAACTATAGAATAAAAAACAAGTTCAAAAAATAAAAAACGAGCTCAAAAACGGTCTCAAAATGATCGAAAGAGTGACCGCGAAAAGAATCGATGAAATGGCCGAAAAAAAATTCAAAAAACGCACCCAAATATGGCAAAAAAAAATTCAAATTTGCCTCCAAATCAACAATAGATAATATATCGACCGCTGATAAGGTAGGGATTTCAACAGGACGCGAACCCACAAATCTGTTTTATCGGGGGGGGGGGTCAACTCCCCTAGCTCAACTACTTCTATCAGTCTGAATCGGTTCAAATTCACAGGAAATCTAAGTTTGAGGGAACCTTCTGTAACGCCGTTTGTTAGGTTTCGACTGAATTGATAGTTGAAAAGTTATATAGCGGGTTATACTTACACAAATGTTATTTGCTCACTGAATTCTAGCCAGAAGTGTTTTATAAAAAAAAAAAATAATAATAAAGTAAAAATTGTTTATAATTTTGTTTTACTTTCCAAATTTTTAACAAAACTAAATAAGACGCAGGTGATAAGAAAAGAGAAAAAAAATGAAAATGTTGAGATAGAAGAAGTAAAAAGAAGAGAAACACCAAAATTAAAAAAATGTTTAAAAAAAAATAACGACGTTAAAAACAGAAAAAATAAAAATGAATTTAGTTAAAGAAGATTCAGGAAAAAATATTAAATGGAAAGTAGTCAAGTAAATATAAATAAAAATGGAAAAAGAAAAAAATGTATAATTTAAATAATTGTTATGTGTTACTTCAAACATCTTTTTATAAAAATCATTAATAAAAAAACAGCATCTTTTAATTCATCAAAAAATTTAATAATCTTCTGATTTTACATCAAATCAAATTACTTCATGAAAATTTGAACTGGATGAAACGAACGACCTGAATTGGACTTTAATAATAATTATTAGAACCTATTATGAGTATACCAAGCGTTTTCCAGGAAAAGTTCTTCTAGAAAGTACCTAGAGAACATTTAGAGCAAATTTGAACATTAAAAATAATTATCAAGGTCTGTGCTGGGTATTCCAAGTATTTTCCCGGGAAAACTCCAGTAGAAAACACCTGGATGACGCGTATGACCGAAATTGTACTTTAATAATAATTATTAGGCCCTAGTATGAGTATACCGAGCGTTTTTCAGGAAAAGTTCCTGTAGAAAATACCTAGGGAACATTTGGAGCAAAGTTAAACTTTAAAAATAATTATCAAGCCCTGTGCTTGGTATTTCAAATGTTTTCCCGGAAAAACTATAATAGAAAACACCTGGATGACGCGTATGACCAAAATTGGATTTTAATAATAATTATTAGAACCTAGTATGAGTATACCAAGCGTTTTCCAGGAAAAGTTCCTGTAGAAAGTACCTAGAGAACATTTGGAGCTAAGTTTTTTTTTTTTCTTGCTGGAGTAGTCCAGCTGGCCTCCATGAATATCATATGTAGCCAATGTTTGTTCGCCAATGAACCGAATCCTCACAGTCGAAGACAATCAATATTTTAACCTGGCGCATAGCGAAAATTATTCTACCATGGTGGGAGTCGAACACATGCCTGGCCAGTACCTATTGGGTGCATTCGCGTTGGACGCTCACACGCTTTGAGCGCTCACGCTTATAAGCACAAATTATTGGCGTTCGTGTAGACTTATGAACGCTTAGAATCAATCAGAAAATATCGTTCGTTTTGGACGTTGTGAGCGTTAGTTTGTATCAAAATGGCGAATGTGGGAAATTTTTATCAAATAGCAAATAATTTATTGGAAATAATTAACGATGATTTTGATCGTGATGATAGTGATGAATATGATATGATTTCAATCAGTGATGATGAAATGGAGTGGGAATATTGTAATATTCACTTAAATTTCTCTTTCAAAAAAGAACCCATACCAAGGCTCCAAAATTTTGTTGAAGAGGTTATTCCAGCTTTTACTGATAAAGAAGTTAAATCTCACTTTAGGTAATTAATAAAATTTCAAACTTAATTTTATAAAAATGTCAAATTTTGTTTACCAATTTAAATTTATGGATTAAATTATAAACAAATAAATGTTTTAATAATTCTAGGTTATGTCGATCAACATTTAATTTTATCCTTGATACAATTAAACCATCGTTAACAAGAAAAATTTCAGGATTTCCAATGATACCGCCCGAAAAACAATTATTGATCGCTATATGGAAAATTGCCACTCCAGACTCATATCGGTATAATGAAAAAATATTACTGTAGTTTCAGGTAAAATTATTCGTTATAAGACTGATTTTAACTGAATGAATTGTTTTTGAAGGTCTATATGCCAAAAATTTGGCGTTAGTTTTGCCGCAGCGTTTTCAAGTTTACGAAGGGTTACATCAGCATTAGTTAAAATAGCTCCACATTTTATAACATGGCCTGAAAACGAGAAGTTTGAAGAAATTTCTAATCAATTTGAAGCTACGAGCGGTTTCCCTAAAGTTATCGGTGCAATTGATGGAACGCATATAAATATTCCTACACCACGTAAACACTCGGAATCTTATGTCAATAGAAAAGGACATCATTGAACTCAATTACAAGTAAGTAAGCAGTCACGTGTAACAATCCTTAAATATTTTCATTTCTACATTTTAATTCAAAACAGGCTGTTTGTGATGCTCAAAGTAAATTTATCCACTGCTATGCTGGTAATGTTGGCTCTGTACATGACGTACGAGTATTTCGTTTATCTGCAGTTCATGGTTATCTCAGCGATCCAGAGAAATTTCCAAATGATTGTCATCTAGTTTGTGATGCGACTTATCCTCTCCATAAACATTTACTAACACCGTATCGGGATAATGGACACTTATCAGCACGACAAAAAAATTACAATTTTTGTCATTCCTCAGCACGCATAGCTATTGAACGTGCATTTGGATTACTTAAAAAAAGATTTTGCAGCTTACTTACTGTTTTAGATATGAATCGAACAGATTTAATATCTGAATACATCATTGCTTGTTGTGTATTGCATAATATATGCTTATTGAAAGAAGATGAAATTCTCATTGACGAAATAATCGAAGAAAATGTAAATATAAATGACATAAACGATAATGGTCAAAATAGAGCATTATTAGCTGAAGGTGCCGAAAAACGGAATCGTATTTGTGACCAATTAATTATAAGAAATGTGTAATAAAAGTAACTGTAATTCTTACTGTAAATCAACTACAAATTTTACTATGCCAAAAAAATATGGTACGGATTTTTATATTTTAATCATTTTTGAACCACCACAGAATTGTAAATTTTTTAAAATTGTTAATCAATATTTTGAATGGAATATTTTATATTTTTGAACAATTGTTGTTTAAATTGTATATGACCTATTGAGTGAGTTTGCTTAATAAAAAATAATATTTCTTAATTTTTAAAAGCATTCATTTATTATATTCAAAGATATAAATTTTTTCTCACAAATAAGCAGTACAATAAACTATAAAATCTTTAATGTTAAAAATCTTTATCTCTTTTAAATTAAAATACTGTATCTGTAACGCTTATAAAATATATTTACTTAAGTAATTCCTGAATTATGGAGGTATATAGTTTATATATTAAAATACATTAGTACTTTAAATATTTTATATAAAAAAGTAGCTTTATAAATAAAAATCTTAAGTAAAAACAATAATCAGACTTTTAAAAGTATAGCACTAAAATATGATCACACTAAGAGCTATTTTTAGAATTTATAAGCTTTTCTAATAAATCCAAAGCTCGTTTTTTATATTGAAGAGCCTCTTCTGCCTTTTGAGCTTTAAAAGCCATAAATTCTGTAAATCGACGTTCTTTATTCTCTTCACTTTTCAATGATCGCTCTTCTAATGAAGTTATTAACTGATTAGTAGGTGTAATCTTTAGTTTTTTTTCTGTAAGCAAAAAAATTATAGTGTTATATTAACAGTATACTAATTTTCGTAAAAAGTAAAATCATACTCACGGGTTGTAAAACTGTCCGCATCACTACTTGTGTTACTTTCATTACTGCATTCAGATAATGTCCTTTTTTTTTTTCCAGATGAAGAGCAAGTAGCAAGTGGTGATATAAAAGGCTTATCCCCCATCAGGTCATCCATTAACTAAAGAAATTAATGTAATTTATCATTTTTTAAAAATGTTATTAGTTCAATTTTATTAGTTAAGCTTACAGTCAAGTACGGCCAATGCTTGGCAGAATTGCCCGACTTATTATTGTGGTCTTTTATTTTTTTGTAAGTTTTCTTCATTCCTGAAAACTTTGACTGGCATTGAGGACCTGTGACATTATGACCATGAGCACGGAGTTGATCACAAATTTTCAGCCACACTTTCTTTTGAGAAATTTTACCGCTCGTGAGATCTGATTGTTCTTTTCGGTATTCATCAAGAAGCATAAGAATTGCTGCATGAGGCCATTTAAATACTGCAACGAATAATTAACTTTACCATGAATTGTATTTTTATTATTTATTTCATTTGCTTCAGTTTTAAATTACCTGAATCTTCATTTGTACTTTTAGGAGATTCGTCAACAATTTCATCAAAATTCAAACCGGAATCCAAAGCTTCAACCGTTTCTACGTCTTGTTCTGAACATTATAAATTATATAAATAATAATTCAATTACAAATAGGAACTTTTAGTTATCATAACCGTGAGATTTTTCTAAAATTATAAAAAACATTTCATGCAGATTAAACTCAAAAAGAAAATAAAACCTACCACTAATAAGCTCAGCATATTCTAAATTTTTTGCCTCTTCCAGTTTTAAAGTTGCAAAAGCTACGTCTGGAAATAATAAAACACATTTCACCAAAAAAAGAAGAAAAAAATAAAAGAAAAATCCAGACCTTTTTTTTAATATCATTGCAATTGAAGAAATTTATTAATTCACTCGTTATTCAAGTGTTAAGAAATAGAACTTGAGAATAAATAATACTTCTAGCTGTCTAAAAATACAATTTAATTTTCAAGCAAGGACAAAACGACATAGATATTTTTTCAAATTTATAATTCATAATAAAATACGTACCTCTTTCAAGACGCTTCGCTTCATCAGCGGTAACAGAAATTGTGTAACTTCGATTTGATTCTGAGTCAGTCAAATTTACAGAAAATAATTTTGGTAAAAGGTTTGCCATTGTTACTGGATTTTTAATTAACTTTTATGCTTTAAGAAATCACTACAGTTAAATTTGGTTAGCTTACGCTCACAAGTGTTCGTGTTTATAAATAATGAAATTTAGCGCTCACGCTTTTGCTGCCCTACCTCTGTGGCGTGAGCGTCTGTGAGCGAGAAATTTGTCTCTTGAACTCAGCCACGAGAGTGATTTTTTTACGCTCACAGCACCAAGTCGAACGCTGAAAACGACATTTAAGCGCGTTCAAAGCGTGTGAGCATCCAACGCGAATGTTTGGAAAAATAAGAAAAGTATAGTTTGAAGTCAAGCACGTTAACCCCTCGGCCACAAGTACTGGTTTTGGAAGTAAGTTACACTCTAAAAATAATCATTAATACCTATTGTGGATATTTTAAGTGTTTCCCTGGTCAAACTCTGGTAGAAAACTCCTAGACAAAGCATATAAGCTACATTCGATTCTAAAATTTATTATGATTATTATTATTATTATTATTTTCATCATTACAATATTTTTAATCGTTTATTATTGTAAATTTTTAATTGTTTGATTTTAATTATTATTTATTTTCGTAATTTTTCGCTTTACATCGCCATCTATTCATTGTTTTATTAGTTATCCGCCGATTAGTATTTTTTTTGTCATTAGATGGCGTTACTATCTTCTTCTGTTTCAGCGCCATGTTGTTTGGGGCAAATGCAACATGGGGCAATTGGGATATGGGGCAAATGACATACAGTCGGAAGTACTCATGTTAGGTATTTAATTTAGATACTGAAAACAGGTTATACACCCGATAAATATTATAACCCCATGATTAATAATAAGTAATTACATATCGATTCCGTTACCCGGGTAAAAAAAATTATATACATGTATATATGACTTCATATAATTTATATATAACTATAAGTCATTACATACATTCGCGGTCATTAATTTAAGTATGTTTTTAAGTTTACTGGAAAATAACCATTTTTAAACTCGAATGTTTATAAACTATAAATTTGAAAATTAGTTGATGTCATTTATAAAATTAGTCACGAATAAAAAATGATATTAATGAAATTAGCGAAATGGAAATTTCACCAAATCAAAATTCAGTTATTTATAAAATAGCGAAAACCAAAAATCTTCTACTACGTGAATTTAGCAAATTCTTACTGCAGAAACTTATAAAATTAGCCGATTGTAAACTTTACGAATTGTAAAATTAGCCGTTTTTAAACTTCTTATAACTTTTGAATGAGTCAGTCGAATCTGCTTTAATTTTCAGAGAAATTAAATTTATGGAAGTCCTTTCAGATGCCTCAAAGCGTTTTTCAATCTGTCGATCCATTAAAGAATTACGAGAGATTTAGAAACAGCTAATTTTACATTTCACAAAGTTTATAATCGGCTAATTTTACAAGTTTCTGCAGTAAGAATTGGCTAAATTCACGTACCTACAGATTTTTGTTTTTCGCTATTTTTTAAATGACTAAATTTATAATTGGTGAAATATAAATTTCGCTAATTTCATGAATATCATTTTTTATTTGCGACAAATTTTACAAATGACATTACCTTAAATTAATGACCACGATTGTATGTTCGTTTTTAAGATTATATATAATTATAAAAGTCTATATATAATTATATATAAGTTATATTATATATAATATATAACTATATTTCTTGACATATGTTTGTTTTTAAGGTTATATATAATTGCATATCATTTTTATATAACTATACGTCATTACATACGTTCGTTTTTAAGATTATATATAATTTATGTCTATAACTATATATAATTACTTATAATTCATATATAACTATATGTCATTACATGTGTTCGTTTTTAATATTTGCTCGAGCATAAATATTCAAGTTCTCATCAAAAAAACCTTCGGTTATAAACAAAAAGCGATCATTTTCGTTGGCTTCATAATTAATTGGATTTCCCAACCACAAATAAATTTGTAACTCTCGAGCTTGTTCATTTTGATTAGTTTCTCCTATTTTGCATTTAAGCTTTTGTACACCTTGAATAATTGTTAAGTTATTAACTTCAAGACTTTCATATATATTAATTTAGAGGATTTTTTTAAATTTAACCAATTAAATAATTGTCTTCGAATAAATTAATTTATTAATAATAATAGTCAATGAATCTTTCTATCAGTGTATATTGATAATTAATAATTTAAAAACAAAATAAAAAATTTTGTTAGTTACGCATCGATCATGCATACGATTTGCATTACTTGTAGTTCTTAAAAACTCTGTTATTCAAGTAAGTCTCATAGGTAAATGGGTAAAGTAATAGTCTCTCAAGCGTCAGGTCCTAGGTTCGGTTCCCGCGCGTGACAGTTTTTCAACTTCCCGCTAAGAAAATTGAAAATTTTCAATAATCGGGAAGTTATTGGTTTCACCCCGTTTTTCGAAAATCAAGTTCTCATCAAATCTTGACGTTTTGAGGTCCTAGGAAGCTTCCCTGGTTATTCCCGCGATGATGTCCGTGTGTGCGTGTGCGTGTGTGTGTGTGTGTGTGTGTGTGTGTGTGTGTGTGTGTGTGTGTGTGTGTGTGTGTGTAACCCTCTTATAACTTTTGAACGGCTTGATTGATTTGATCGCGTTTGGCGCCATTCGAAAGGGGTTCACCAAACTTAGATTTTCTGACAATTTAAACCGATTCGGGCAGGTAGATTTTGAGAAATTGCAAAAAAACTTCGAAAAGAAATTTTTTGAAAAGTGGTTTTTTTGGAATAACTTTTAAACGGCTCTACCGATCGATTCCGAAAACTAATCAGCTTTTAGTATTAAAAAACCGCGTCGATCTTTGCCAGTCCTGTCAAAATCGGTTGATTTATTTGTGAGTTATCATGAACGAAAGAAAACCGAAAAAAAAGGTTTTTTCGGGATTACTCTGAAATTTTCGGTTCGATCAATTAAAGCCTGAAAATCACTTATGAGGATGATAAAACAGCGTCGAATGCCACCAACCAAGTGAAAATCGGTTGATCCATTTAAGAGTTATTGCGATTTGAAAATTCCAAAAATAGTAATTTATTAAACTCCTATCAAACTTTTAAGCTTGGAGAGCTCAAAACTACACGAAAATTAGATTTTTGAGCTCGAAGAGCTCAAAAACATAATAAGTGCAATTTCGAGCGCTTAATTACGAAAGAAGCGGAAAGTTGCAGGGGTGGCCGTCAGGGTCAACCGTTTTCCTAATTTTTTTCTATGGAAATAATTCTATATAGTTATATATAATTATATAGGGCCATTTTTCATATATAATTATATATGGTATTATATATAATTATGTTTAATTATATATAACTTTTTTTACCCGGGTATGGAATTATTTTGAGAATGGAATGTTTTCACTCAGAATACATTATGGAATTTGTAAGAATTTATTCTGAAAATAGTATGTATCCACTCTGGTTACATTCTGGTTTTTATATGTATTCTTTCTAATTCCAACATGTATTTGCTCAAGTTACATTCTGAATTCATTATGGTTTTGATATGTATTCACTCTGGTTTTACTCTGGAAACATAATGGACAAATGTAACAAACACACTCTGGAAACATGCTGAAATCAGTCTGATTACAGAATGTTTCCAAAGCGATTCCATAGTGTTTCCAGAATTAATTAAAGGTTGCGAGGGTAGAGTATACTTTGTTAAATTAGATCTGATCATACTCCCGAAGAAAATGATTTTGCCTAATTATATATAGTTATATCTAATTATATATAGCCATATGTAGACTTATATATGATTATACATACCTACTCATACTTGACTAATATGAATCTGTATATAATCAGATTTGATTATATACGGGTCCATATATAATTAGATGTGATCAAACTTGGCTAACATAATTAGCCTTTTATAGCTTATCATGTATTATTAAATTCTATATAAGTTAATATATAATTATACATAGATTCATGCAGAGTCAGACCTAAGCAAACATTTTTTTGGATATCGCTTAAAGTGCAAAATAATGTTTAACAATACGCTTAAATAGTTATAAAATGAAAAATTTATTGCACTTCCTATAGGATGTCTTGGTTTGCCCTGCTACTGTTTAATAATGAAATGATTATTGGAATAAATATGTTGTTATAATTAGATTCAGTGAAATAAGCAAATCAAGAGTATCAAAATTTAAAATAAAATTAATTTTTATATTATATTTCTGAAAAATTGATTTGATA
Organism: Cotesia typhae; assembly: GCF_013202065.1. NCBI lineage: Eukaryota > Metazoa > Arthropoda > Insecta > Hymenoptera > Braconidae > Cotesia > Cotesia typhae. Next base: position 1,120,611 of record NW_027423778.1, on the reverse strand, counting down.
CGTTATGTACTTCATAGAATCATCGATACTTATAAGACGACAGCATAGCAGTCGGGAATTTCAAGACGCACTGGGATCATCAAAGTTAAGCAGCATTGAGCGTGGTTAGTAATTGGATGGGTTACCGCGTCGGTGTTATAGCTATAAAATCATCTGTAATGATTTTTTTTTGGTTACAGGATTAGGTACGCCGAAACTAAATATTATATCCCTAAAAATAACCACATATTTAATTAGGGGTAATGATATATAATTTAATGTTGTTACATGTAGTTATATATGAGTAAATAAAATTATATATAACTTATATATGATTATATATAACGAGACCTGGCCAATTTTCAGGTCTAATTGTATGTAAGTTATATTATATATAACCATATATAATTAGGCAAAATCATTTTTTCCCGGGCTACCGAATGACACCTACAGCGATCGAATTGGTTAAGTCGTTCAGAAGTTATAAGAGGCTCACACACACACACACACACACACACACACACACACACACACACACACACACACACACACACACACACACACACACACACACACACTCGATCTGATGAGAATTCGATTTTTGCAAAACGGGGTCAAATCAATAACTTCCCGATTTTTGAAAATCTTCGATTTTCTTAGCGGGAAGTTAAAAATTTATTTTATTTTGATTTTAATTTTCGTGTACTTGATAAGTAATAGAATAAGTGTAATAGAAATTTGGAAGCATTAGTCATTACTTTCATATGGAAATAAAATTTTTTAAGATAGCTCAAATTTTAGGCTGCTTGACCACTGGGCCCCCTTAAGAACTAAAGAGAAAATATTGAGAATTTTAACTTAATAAGAAGAATTCGTACTTTTGTTGATACAAGTTCTAGACGCAATTGTAAGACATGAATTCTTGGAAGAACGTATGATAATGAAAATTATAATAGCTTACGTTTTTAAAATATCGATTTTGAACAATTACAATGAAAAATTTTATGTTTCAATTTATGTAATCGCATTATAACAAACCTTTTCTGTTTCTTTCACTTATGCTGTCAGATTGACGATATGGTTCTAATTGTTGTGAAATAACTCCATTGCTGAGAGAATTGTTATTCATTATCATCATCTGTTGTATTCGATCTGTTTATAATTCGCTGATATTCAATTAAATCACTGGTAGACAAACTTGTATCGACTGGTCGATTGGAGTACCGGCATTCTAACAGTATTTTATTCGATGTTTTGATATTTCGTTTCCATAGCAACTATTTACTGCATGCACAAACACTCATTGTCATGAGCGGTGGAGCTCCTGACGTTGAAGACTAAAATAAATATTGCTTCCGTTAATGCATATAGAAAAGTCTATATAAAATAGCCTGATTTAATAAATCGTATTAAAATACTATATAAGTTTTAATTCTTTTGGCATGTTAAAAAAAACGATTAATTTTTATGATGTGCGCGCACAAGAAGACGTGAAATCTACATGTTAAAATTGGCTATCAAATATAATTAAGAGTGACTATGTACTTTGTACTGATTAAAAAAGAAATTATTGTACTGAAATTAAAAAAAAGTACTCGTGTAGATTTTTCAATTTTCTGGACGAATTTTTTTTCTTTCATATTCATAATTTTTTTCATTTGAATAATATAAATTTATAATAATAAGTATTTATAATTAATTAAAAAATTTTTTTAATAATTTATCGTCAGGGGCTCCCATATAAAACTATATAAGTTATAAAACTACGAGTGTACTTACGACAGAATTGCGAAGTTTTGGCGCTGTTGGTTTGATTTCAAAAAATATTCTGTAGATAATTAGTTACTAAAAAATTTTAATTTTTCACATCATTCTAAGATGAAATATATAGGAATAAATATGAGATATTAATAGAATAACCGAATAATTTTCAAAGTTTTGACTGTTTCTTTATTTGATTGAAATTGTGTTAACCAAATACAGTAATGATCACAATTGTACACAAAATACTCATTTGACATTTCTTCTTTATGCTTATTCAAATACCTTAAACACCGGAAGTGTAACCATTTATAACAGGAACTGCACATAAACTATGTTTGATCATCATTAAAAAGTTCTTGATGTCCACAAACAAGACATGAATTTCTCACATCCAGAGACTTTACAAGACACAGTTCTCTTAATAAAAATCTCATAGCTGTTGGATCTATGGATCTAATGTTGTTGATGTTACCCTTTAAAATTTGATCAATATTGTGTATGACGAAAATACCACGATTAAATGTGTCACTAGCATCTTGTTTAGGATAATTGTCTGCAGAAATGATTTTTAATTTTAGATTAACTTCAGGTAAAACACGTTTATACTGAAGATTAAAATTTTTTAAAATTTCTTCATTACTTATTAACTTATTTAACCCAGAATCAAAAACATAAAATTTTTTTTTTGTTAAATCAATGTAAACTAAAATCCAATGTAAAGTTTTTATATTAAGAGGAAGAAATATTTTCGTTTTGTTTTCTCACTCTCTTCTCAAATTTTCAAAAAAATATTCTTCTTTCGTTAAATTCGCTGATAATATAACAATGGAGCTTATTTCACATAATACGTATGCAATGTCTTCATAATTACCCAATTCTAATATAGTGAAATTAGCGCAATAGTCGATTATGAAATTTGACAACCAATTCTTCCCCCATAATGTACTGTAATCATCACCATACAAATAAATGAACTTCGTTTCATCATTGATATTTTTCGTGAAAGCAACAAAGTATTCTCTTTCAGAGTTCGCCGAGTAATAATAATTTTCATTTTGAATTGTTTTGTTAATATAAAAAACCAATTCTTCGTTTATTTGATCAGCAGTTTTTCTGATCTTTGACCCTGATAGGTGAGGAATTGGTGTTTTTCTTTTTAACCGATACCGATTCCACGCTTTAGATGATTGATTATTATCTGGTTCATCAATTTTATGTTTTTTGAACTTTTTTCATGATAACAGACCGGGGTAAATTAAGTGGTTTAAAAGCGGATTTCCAGCGAGAGAAGCAAACATCGATAAATCTACCAATCTTCATTTGCTTTTCACCTTCGAGCTTAACACCTTTAAAATGATTTTCAACAGTTGCATTGTTAGCATGTTTTTTTTTTTCAGGGTGTAGCGAAATTGTCAAAAATGGGATAAACGGCACTAATCTGTCCATGAAATACTTGGAAAGTGATGGCGAGTAATAAGGATTATTATCTAACTTGGGGTCAACTGTTATACTGTTTGCTTCAATTTTTTGAATTCTCGGTAAAATGTGTTTGTAATATGGATTCAATTTATACACAGTATTACAAAACTGATCATTCAACATCACTTGTTCCACATCCTCTTTATCGATCTGGACTAAATTAATTTTGGAAGGTGTCACATTTGTAAAGCTTTTTAAATTTTTAGCTACTGTGTAAATTTTTGGGGATAAAAGAGATTTTTAAAATTTTAAAATTTTGATTCTAATTCCGTATAGAACTAATTATATTTGTAATTAATTAATTAATTAATTTTAAATAATTAAATTGAAAGGTATAACACCAAATTAATAATGAATTTTATTTTATTTTAAGATTTTTTAATTATTTTAATATAAAAACTAATCACTCAAAATTTATAAAATTTTATTTTTCAAATATACCATAGCTACTATTAACATTTTTATTTTTTTAATTAGTTCATAAAATAACTAATAATAAAATATTATTTTTTTAATTTCATCCAAAAACACCTGATGATAAAAAAATATCAATCTAAAATTTTATCTTAATAATTAAACTGGAGGTCACTAGAATTCATTATTAAAATATAATAAAAATAAAAATAATTAATACAAACTATTCTAAACAGGCCATTTACGACCAACGATTTGTTGAGGGCCTCCCAGGTATATTGTACGAGCAATTCTTCGTAATTTGGCTCTTCGTCGAGCTCCAACGACCCAATCGGCAGCCCACAAGTCACGCAATGCCCAGATTTAACCGTATCGCAGTGCTGGAGTTGCATAATTTCGACGCTAAAAATCCAGGTGCACCAGCTGAACCAACTAACAGACAACGATGTAAGCATTACGTACGTAAAAACCGAGGCAAAAAGCATAGAGGAGCAGTGAAGGGTGTAAGTAACAATTCCAGGTTCACCAGTGAAGCCAGTGGTATTATACTGACAGGGACTGAGCCTGCTGTGATTCCTATCCACCCAGGCGATAACCTCCCTTATGATCATTACCTCCGAGATATCAATATTCAGCCTGGGTTAATTGTCAAGCGACTGTACCGCGGACTCGCTGAAGGCCAAGAGTCAGTCGACATTCCGGCAAAGGGACACTCCTCCGAGCGAGTTGATAGTTACGAGCACTTGAAATTGGAAGAAGCGCATTTATCAGCACCACTTGCAGTAAATTTAGTCTCTTCTCTGCTTAACGATCGCCCGCACTCCTCTCAGACTGTCAAGGGGAGTCTCTACAGCGGAAAAATCCATTATTATTATTACTGTTTTTATTATGAGTATATAATTTTTAATAAATACAATATATGAAGTTAGTTAAATAATTTCTCCAGAAGCGCTAATTTTGTAATATTATAAAAAATTTGTTTTTTCAGTGAAATATAAATTAGAATAAATTTCAACATACTGAAAAATATATTGATTGAAAATGTATAAAAATATTGAACAAAATTTTTTCAATAATAATTATTTATCATAACTGTCATGATAAAAATTGAGTCATATTTTATTGTAACAAATTAAGTCATGTAAAGTTTTAATTTCAGTGACCGTAACACTCATTTTATAATATTTTATTTTATTGAACAAAAATATTATTTTTATAAAATTACATTTGTTATTTTTTGTAAATTCTAAATGTAAATTTTTTTTGTTACAATTTATTTGTTATAAAATTCTTAAAATTATCAAATATATATTAAAAAATTTTTCATACATTAGCCGAGTTTTAATAATTTTTTAAAAATTTTTATTAATTGAATTAAATCGAAAAAATTTTTTTTTCAAAAGCTTGAAGAGCTCGAAAAACGTCATAAATGCAACTTTAAGTGCCTAGGTATGGAATTAGTGGGAAGTTGTAGAAATGGCCTTCATCAGGGTCAACTGTTTTCCTAATTTTTTTTTCCTTTTTTTATTAACATAAAAAATAGAAGGAAGCTCTATGACATTTTTTTTTATTTTTTTTTTTCAAATACTACATTTAAAAACCAAAAAAATTAGAAGTAATAAAGCTTTAATTTCGTTAATGTTTGACCAACCTAGATCATTTTTAAATAACCATTTAAGGCATTGTATCTGGATTTCTCCATTATTAAATTTTTCTAATGCTATTAATTGGTCAAATATGAACGAAATCACAACTTTCTTATTTTTTTTCATTTTCTTGGTTTTTAAATGTAGTTGTAAACAAAAAATACAATAAAATTTTTTCGGAGTTTCCTTCTATGTTTTATGTAAATTTGAAAAAATTAAATCGACATTTTTCGATAATAAAAATTTTTTATTTTTGTTTTAATTAATTTCTTTCAAATTTTGAAGTTCTCTAGATACTTTTAAAATTTTTCAGAACATGGTAATGAGAATTAATACTAATTAAAAAAAAATATGTTTTATAAGTTATCATAGTAATCATAAATTGTTACTTCTACGGTATTTAGCAGTATTTATTTACTCTGTGTTGTGAATTATTGGGCTTCCCATTTGTTTGCTTCGTTTATTGGATTCGAGATTATCATCATTTGCGAATTTGGGATTATTTTCTACCACTGGCTGTATTTTCCTGCGACCTAGATCAAAACAATTTCAATAGATTAATTTTAAATATCATAATTAAATCGAGTTACTAATTTCAAAAGGGCGTATAAAAAATTTCTATAATTATTTACAAGGCGATCGTTAAGCAGGGAAGAGACTAAATTTACTGCAAGTGGTGCTGATAAATGCGCTTCTTCCAATTTCAAGTGCTCGTAACTATCAACTCGCTCGGAGGAGTGTCCCTTTGCCGGAATGTCGACTGACTCTTGGCCTTCAGCGAGTCCGCGGTACAGTCGCTTGACAATTAACCCAGGCTGAATATTGATATCTCGGAGGTAATGATCATAAGGGAGGTTATCGCCTGGGTGGACAGGAATCACAGCAGGCTCAGTCCCTGTCAGTATAACACCACTGGCTTCACTGGTGAACCTGGAATTGTTACTTACACCCTTCACTGCTCCTCTTTGCTTTTTGCCTCGGTTTTTACGTACGTAATGCTTACTTCGTTGTCTGTTAGTTGGTTCAGCTGGTGCACCTGGATTTTTAGCGTCGAAATTATGCAACTCCAGCACTGCGATACGGTTAAGTCTGGGCATTGCGTGACTTGTGGGCTGCCGATTGGGTCGTTGGAGCTCGACGAAGAGCCAAATTACGAAGAATTGCTCGTACAATATACCTGGGAGGCCCTCAACGAATCGTTGGTCGTAAATGGCCTGTTTAGAATAGTTTGTATTAATTATTTTTATTTTTATTATATTTTAATAATGAATTCTAGTGACCTCCAGTTTAATTATTAAGATAAAAAAATTTAGATTGATATTTTTTTATCATCAGGTGTTTTTGGATGAAATTAAAAAAATAATATTTTATTATTAGTTATTTTATGAACTAATTAAAAAAATAAAAATGTTAATAGTAGCTATGGTATATTTGAAAAATAAAATTTTATAAATTTTGAGTGATTAGTCTTTATATTAAAATAATTAAAAAATCTTAAAATAAAAAAAAATTCATTATTAATTTGGTGTTATACCTTTCAATTTAATTATTTAAAATTAATTAATTAATTAATTACAAATATAATTAGTTCTATACGGAATTAGAATCAAAATTTTAAAATTTAAAAAATTTTTTTAATTACTCCTTATAATGTGCTGTCGTTTGATGTAAACAGTCTTAAAGTATTATGGAAAATATGAGCTGCAATCAAATAGCGCCACCTATCTGAATAAAAATTTTTTCGCAGATGCATTAGGAATTTGACTCCATCGGGATCCTGGGTTAATGGGATTATATCCTATCGAAAATCTTGGCTATCGGAATCTTGGTAATCGGAATTTAGGCTAACGGTTTCTATTTCATCGGTATTCTTGGTTATCGGAATCTGGGCTATAGGAATTCAAGTCATCGGAACCTATGTTATCGGTTGTTCAAGTCATCACTTTCATGGCTATAGAGTTCTACCCATGAAACTTACAATTAACTAGAGTTAAGTACGCGCGCAAGCGCACGCGTGCATGTAGTCACGAATTAGATATATTTTCATGCTTAATATATATTTATTTAACCAATCACGTTACGAATAGTTTGTGCAACAAGATATATTTTCATATTTTTCATCTAAATTATAAGTAGTGATAACAATAATCAACATAAGTAATCATTTTATTGTTAATCCACAGATTCGGTAGAATCTGGCGCCAAGTTCCGTTTAAAAATACCGTTGTAAACGGAGCGCCTAACTACCGACTGTGTTTACTGTAAGCATCACGTTTTTTAGAGGTTGCAAATTTATTTTTAATTCTACGGTCCTTTTTTTCCTTAAATTTATATTATAACGGTAGTTCATACCTTATTTTTCTGATATTAATTGATTATATCCAATTATAACAATTAATCTGCTTAATATTATTAAATTTAATCAGCACAAACTATAGCATCGCAAAAATTTCGATCCTGACTTTTTTTCAAGGATGTGGCTAAAGGTACGGAAAAAGATAGATACGGCTCCATATACATACGGCTCCGTATGCGTACGGAGCGCCACAGACCGCCGGGAAATTCAAATTTTATTTAAAAATCGTCGCACGTATACGGAGCCGTGTACATGAGGAGTCGTACGCCTACGGATCCGTAAATTTACGGTCTTAAATGAAAGTAGCGGGGAATTCATATTTTGAATTTGAAAAAGTTGCACATTTGCGGAGCTGCACATGTACGGAGTCGTACACATACTGAGCCGTATATATACAACTAAATAAATTTTTTAAGGCTTTGAAGAAGGATAATCGATAAGCACTCTTTACCTGCCGTTATTTTACTCATACCTGACCAGTTTGTATCATTTATACGTCTCTTTAATACTCTCAGCAAGCATATACATTATACTCCCACTTTTTCTAATCTCCTTATTCATACTAGTCTGTTCTTCCCCAATGCGTATTCTAAAGTATTGTTGAATCTTGCTACTGTTCGAGTACATTGTTCGTCGCCGTTAATAAATTATAGTATTAATTAATCTGCAATAATATTTATATAACCACTAACAAGGTAATTATTGTATTATTTATTATTCCAATAACTCTAATTTTGAATAATTGTCAATTATATCAAGCACTAAACTAAGATTTTTATTTTTTCTATAGAAGTCTATAGACATGAGTTTATGTCTTGGAAAAGAATTTAACTCTAAAGCAGAGTTTGACGATGCATGTCAAAAATATTACGAAGAAACTGGAAGAAAGTTTACTTATTCGAGTAATTACATTGACACGAGAAATTTACAGAAAGTCATAAAAAATCGTAACCTCGAAATCTACTACTGCTTGGTGAGATGTCGTTATCACCGTGAACCTAAAGTTCTAAAAAAACGCATGCATAAGTAAGTATCTTGCCATCTTTATTTGTTTAAAATTAAGTTGGATATCGTTCTATAACAAGTAGTTTGGATATTCATTACCATGTTACTTTTGCAGCCCTGTCATCGGGACTAAGTTCGAAGCATTCTTCCGTATGAACATCTACAATGACGAAAAATTAAGAATCTACAAATGGAACGACAACCACAATTGCGATAATGTGTCTTCATCACTATTGACTATAGCTAATTCATCGCAGCATCCACCGACTACTCCAGATAATTCTGCTGGTCCTTCAAAGAAGCGCCGGACCGACAAAATAACAAAAAGCGTTCCAAAGCTTCCTTCCATTTCTCCAGCTAACGAAACGAGTTCCATACTTACATCGGATGAAGAGCCTTTGATCGAATCTCCGCCTTATTCACCTCTTTCATCTCGGGGAAAATCTCCACTGCAAACCTTACACTCCAATTCTCCGGGTTGTTCTCCTAAGTTTTCCGATTCTCAAAAACGTCTTCCGTTAACTACAAGTACTAAAGTTCGAAGATCTTTGTTATCTCCTATTCCGTCAGAAACTACTGTTGGATCTTCGTTAGACGACTTACAAGACGAAAATTCTCCACCACAATCGTTACTCGGGTCACCAAAGTCGTCTTTAGAAAAAACTCAAGATGATGATTTTGAATTTGATCCAGAAATGACTTATGTGATTTCAGACGAAAGTTCTATGATATTCAATCAAAACCCTCCTTATCTACTAGTAGAAACTGAAGATGATATAAGAAACAACCAGTTCACTACATCAACATCAGATACAACGATCTACAATAATTCAAAATAATTATTAATATAATCTGATTTTAATAATACCAAATAAATCTCATGATCGAAAGAAAATATGATATTTTTTAGATCTATTTAGATCTAAAAAAGAAACTCTTATTTTCATCTGGTTGTTAGATTTATGAGGTTTTATGTAGATTCACTTAGATTTACGTTGATCAGTAAGTGAGATTCGATCTCAGATATATTCTAAAAAATATAAATTTAAGGCGAAACGTAAGTTTATATAGTGTTCCGAAGTTACCAAAAATTATTCGCTTATTTTAATTAAAATACTTTATTAGAATAATGTTATTAAAAATAATATATTTTATTTAAAATATATATATTATTCAATAAATAAATAAAACTAATTAATGATCTATATAAGTTTATATATCTCTATAAGTTTAATCTTTCAGTGTGATCTTCCGTCTTTGCCTTAGACAAATCTCTTCAATTTTTCTTTCCCTTATGAGTGAAGTATATTAATTGTTTTTATAATATTAATAGTAAATAAATAAATAATCATAATTGTGTTTCATTTCTTTAGTGATTTCTATTATTTTTTAATTTCGTTATTTATTTAAATAAATTTCGTTAGAGTAAAAATTTAAAAAAATGTGTAAATATATACATTTTATAATATATATTAATTCTTTAAGTATACATGGATAAAAATTATAGAAAGAATCAATATAATTCACTGTTATCATCAATAACTTTAATTACTATATACTTTTATTAACTATATTAAGTTATATAAATTGAAAATGTATATCTAAAAAGATGACTATAAAATTGTTTGTTAATGAGCAATTAGCTTCATTCGGTAAGTATTTATTTTTCATTAAAGCCATAATTTTTTTTTTCATTAAATCTATTTTTGCAAAATTGTGGGACTAAATTTCATCTTTCATTTTATCATTTGCAGGGGCAATAGTAGTTAAACAGGGGGGGGGGCTACTCAATCAAGGGTAAAACAGAGGTATGGGTTAGTGTCCATAGTAAGGGATCTTACTATGGACATCTACATTACCGGGTGCGGGTTCGTGTCCGTGATAAGTGTCCTCTGTAGATATGGACGACCTGTTTTTACCGACAGTAGGTGTTGCCGGTGGTAGATATGTATGACATTTTGAGGTTATGGATGAGGTTTTTATCGGTTGTTTTCATAGGTGCTGAATTCTGTAATTTAAATCTATCCGCCATTTTTAAAATTTATCCGCTATTTTCCTACCATTTTGAATCCGCCATCTGGTGGCTGCTATCCGTCATTTTGAGTCTGCCATTTTGAATCTGACTTCAGCCATTTTATGTTATGAATCCGCCATTTTGAATCTGATTTCCACCATTTTTATATCGAGCCGTCATTTTACGTATAATATCCGCCATTTTGAGTCTGATTTCCGTCATTTCAAATTTTGATTCTGATTTCCTGCATTTTTGTTAAAAAATGCACCTGTGATCTCAGCATCAATAATAGTTGCTTAGATCACAGGTGCATTTCATTCTTTATATTCTGAGAAGATTAATATATTCAAATTGTACGTATGAGGAGTACATGCGAGAAGATACGCCATCTGTCGAGGTTTCTGGCTACTTCTAAACAGGTCTGAACCTATTCAAGGTCACGGTAACTGCGTAGTTTTCTTTGTTCTATTTCTAACTGCGCAGTAGATGACTCATTCTGTTCTAGAATTTTCTTACTGCGCAGTAGATGACGTCATCAAACCGGTTTTTAGGTAGAGGAGTGGGGGTAACTGCACAGTATTTTTTGTCTATATAAGCGGCTTGCCGATAGCGTACTTTACAAAAACGAAGTACACGCGTCCAGTAAAGTACGAGCTCGTGGTGACTACAAGTTGAAGTACGAGTTCTTGGTGATATACATCTTCTACCTATCAGTATTACTAATTGTAAGTATTCATTTACTGTCTAATCAAAATATGAATTAAATGAAGAATTATTTAATCAACTATTACAATTAATTAAAAAATTTTTACAGCAATCAATCATGGATCTTACCAAGATAAATGAGGTTAATTGTCTTACTGGGATTCTTCCTGTTAAGAAAATGAACGAGTTGGAGTTTAATCGAGAATATAAGATTAACGGTATCAAAGCTATTACAACTCAGTATGGAACTAGGATTGTTGCTAATATAAACGATGAATTTAACATTTATCTACCATCAAAAACTATTCAACATCTAAAAGATGATAACTTCATGAAGAGTTTGAATGAATTAATAGATTCAAACTATCTGTTTCTGCGTTATCATCGTGGAAAATATAATAAATTTGAATTTATTAATTCTAGTCTTGATGTAAAAATGACCAGTGGAATTATTTAATCAATAAAATAATGGATTTCAATATAAATAATTCATTGTTTTTATTTATAATTCCTCACATTTTTAATTTAAGATTAATATTTATAATTCAAATTCAATAAGTTATACTTAATCATAATTTTTTAAGTTAGTTATCATAATGATAGTTTGAATTTCGCGCTTTTTGTACTAGAGCCATCTACTATCAGTTTATTCTTAGAGCGTGAAAGTTGTCAATTCAAAAATATTAAAAAAATTTTCTAGTTATATATACATATATAGAATAATACATGACTTTTAATTTAAATAAAAGATAAATAATTATTATTAGTTTATAATATTTTGTTATTAATATTATTAATATTTATTTAAATTAAAAGTTATGTATTATTTGATAAACTAATATGGGGTTGATGTGCTCTCTATCGTCAAATCCAAAAATCTTCTAGCGATATATTTTGAAAATCAATACTCAGTTTTTATTTTTAAATGGTTATATAAAATAATGCACGACTTTTAATTTAAACAAATATTAATTATAAAATTTTAGAAAAACAAAAACTGATTATTGATTATCATAATTAAAAAATCAAAAACCATTACGCCATCTACAGGTGTTGATAAGTATTAATATCAGTAGTAGTGTTGGAAAATTATTTGAATTTAATAACTAACAATAATTAATTCTATTCCTAATTAAATTTGTTAGGATGAAATAATAATAACAATTATAATTCATTTATTTTAGATTTATTGAGTGCTTACAAACCAAACTTTTAAATTTTTTACATTTTCCAAGGCACATAAATCAGATAAACGATCATGATAATTACAAAAATGATTGTTACAAATTTTCATACTTTTTAGAGAGGGACATTTGAAATTATCGAGATCGATTACAATTTTATTATTACAATCAATTAAATTTTGAACCCATAACTTTTTCTCGATACCTTTGACATAAATAATTGGTAACATAATAAGTATTGCCATTACTAATTTTTTTATTACAAGTTAAATAATTGAGAACTTTTTTGAGCTTGTAATATGAAGTTGTTCCAGCATTCCAACTGATTTCATGATAATTTCGGATCAGCCAGGTATTCCGACGTTGATAGTTGACTGGTAACACCTTCCAGTGATATGGCGGTTGAAATAGTGTGCATGATAACTCTTCAATATTATCAATATCATGTTGAATTGTTATTGAGGCCAACTCCTTAACAATGAAGCGATTATCAGCTCCGCTGAATCCTTGAATGTCTAGAATGATCTCCATTTTTACTGCTCTTGACAAAGAAGAGTGACTGAATGATGACTCTTACAATCAATTCAACCTTTTTATAACCCGATCTCTGGATTTTACCCCCACCACTCGATAATCTTATTGGTTAATTATTTTTCTTGATTAATTAATAATAATTTGATTAGTTATTCAAACTATACGGTAGAGTTTTGAACTGCGTAGTAGATGACATCATCAGACAGGTTTGAGTCTGTTCAAGGTTATGTAGTTCTCTTTGTTCTATTTCTGCTGCGTAGAAGATGAGGTCATCGGACAGGTTTGAACCTGTTTAAGGTCGCGTAACTGCGCAGTTTTCTTGGTTTTACTTCTAACTGCGCAGTAGATGATGTCATCAAACCGTTTTTGAGGTAGAAGAGTGAGGGGGGGGGTAACTGCGCAGTATCCTCTGGTTATAAAAGCAGCTCGCTGAGAGCGTACTTCACAAGAGTGAAGTACATGTTTACATTGTGAAGTACGAGTTTACAGTGAAATATTGTGAAGTACCATAGTAAAATACTGTAGTGACTCTGCTACCTGCTGCTGAAATCTGCTGTTGGAATCTGCTACCCGCTGCTGGAATCTGCTATCATCACCAGGATGTACGGGTGCCCTCTACCATTCAGGCGAATGCATGAATTGGAAACTGAGCATAATTATGAGATCACAAACATCAGAATAGTTAGAACACAATTTGGATTCAACGTTGAAATATGCTTGGACAACACTTGTTCAACGTTTCTCCCTGCTGCATGCAACCAGAAGTTTTTGAATAAGCCGCATCTACTTGCAAAGATGAAGAATATTACCAATAATGGTGAAAAGATTTATTTGTATTACATCGGTACATCATACAATAAATTTAAATTCATTTACACACCATCTATACCAACTGTGCAATTAATGAAAAAGTTTAAATCTATGTAATGTTACTAATATATTTCGTATTTATTATAGTAAGGTTTATAATTAAAAACCCAAAATTATAAAAAAGTTTTTCTTTATTTACTATTTTTAATTACATCATGTTTATTTACTATTTTTAATTACATTAAGTTTATTGATTAGTACATAGGATCAATAATTTTATTTATTTGTTGTATTCGTCGGCGAAATCGTTCTCCGTCTCTTGCTGCTTGTTCCCATGGACCTTTCCTCGCTTGTCTGGATGCAAAGTCCCATACATACATGTAATGTATGATGGGTTTGGGATCAAACTGCACCATTAAGTAAGTTTTCTCACAGTGCTGCTGATGGGATTGTACTCAATTATTCGATCGTGAATTATCAAGCAGTAAGCAGCAGTTTGATTTGGAAACTGTGCTGATGATTCAAATTCCAGGCGTATATCCACAGGTCCAGACTTGATTGACTCGTTCTGCTTGGAACAGTCAATTATATACAGAGGTGCTTTATTCGGAAAAATTTTTTTAGCCAATAGCGGTTCAGCTTCTTTTCCATAGTAAGCACTTTGAAAATTTGTGTACATGTCATACATCAAGGCATACTGATTATGCACAATGTTGAGGTTCAAATTTCCATATGGATAACTCTGAGAGTTCAAGAACAGCTTAATGTCTCTTATGCTGCAGTGATCAAACTCGCTTGCATTTTGATTCGATTGATTCTTTCTTGCTGTTTGAAATCCAACGATAACAAAACGAGGTTTCTCAAGCTGATTTGTTGTTTTGATTACCCAAATATGCTTGTTGGTAGCTGGTAGCAGTGGATACTCATACAATTCCCAAGTCCGGAAACTGATTGGGATAGCTGGATCGGAGGTTTTATAATTCAACACCTCGATTTTTTGCTTGTCAGACCTTGTTATATACGGTACAATCCACTCAATTTTTTGAATCGTAATTGAAACATTTTCATTCTCAACGGTAACAACATAAGCATTTTGATCAGTATTTGATCTGATCAGTATCAATTCATGCTTGACATTCACGATAATTCGTTGATAATCTTCAGCAAATCCAAGAATGAAACTCAGCGGTACTGAAACATCAAAGTAACCACTATTATCAGTCAGCTTATTGTCATCTTCATTAACAATCCAACCAGCATTTTCCAGAATATTTTGTTGTCCCGGACTCAGAGAAGCGTATCCTTTCATAACACTGGTGATACCAACATTCTTACATCTATCGATTTCTACGCCATTGAGCTCATAACGTATCTCTTCAAACATATGACAAACAGCCATGTTGACCATCTTCGTAGTAGCACTTACAGCAGTACCATCAGCTTTCCTCATTCTTCTATAAAAATGTAATGTGCTCTTGCTTGGGAGCAAGCACAGATCTTGATGTTGAACAGCAATCCTGATTTCATCACTGTTGTTGAATGTTGATGATGCATATGGCAAGTGTGAATGAGCTTCACAGTGTGCAATAGACTCATCAAAAATAATCGATTTTTTTATATCTAAGATTTCCGCCATGGTATCACACAAGCTAGACAACAAAAATTAAATTTTATCTTGTGAATTTTCCACGTAATTTTAGTCCTAGATTTTTTAGGAACTCTCTGTTCTGATGTGTTAACACTTTCAGAGCTCGATGATGACTGATGATCTTTGGGCATGTTGCAATTCTTTTATACCCACTAGCAGTCTTTGTCTCATATACGATACCCATTACAGGCTTTTTATATGCAGTTTTATCGTGATAGTCTCGCCACGGAAATTTGCTATTCTCCCGTCCTGATCAACAATGCGGAGCCTCAAGTTGTGTATTGCTCGTACGGCGACTGGTAGGTAAATGATGTTTGTTGGCACTTCCACTATCTTATATCCTGCTGGAACCCTCGGGAAAAATTCATGGATTGTGTGATTCGTCTCACCATTGATGTACGATCCAGTAGTTATATTGCACTCGACTCTCAGAGCATTGATTTTCAATATTTTGACTGGTAAATCAGATTTATGTGCTGTGTTAGGTTCAAGCACGCGGTTGGTAAACCCAAGTAATGATCCAATGGAATCTTCAGGTTCAAAATTTATATATTGATCAAATTTTATTTCATTTCTCAACTCATTGTTGTTTGCTTTTAAAGTGAAACTTAGTTCAGGTAATGTCTTGTTTATATAAGTTTCAATATCTTTGATTTCATAACTCCCTGTTGGTATAGTTATTTCTTGAAATCTCTTGATTGTACTTCTTTTGGATCTTTTTGATGACACATAAAATTTATTAGCACCAACATCAATATTTGGTATTGAATTAAATGTTAGGAGCTTAACAAGCCCAAGAACATAATTTTTTGTTGGTGATAGCTCAATCGGTGGAAAATAATTTGCCTCCAGTATGGAGGAGTTTCCGGATAGTGTCAAGGTGAATGACTCTGCCATGACTGACGATTGTTGTCTCGACTCACTTCAATTTATAGTTGTCCAGCCAGGAATTTTAAGCACAAATTTCCACATATGATTGTATCAAAGTCTTGATATCTTTTATGATTGTACTTTACGCTACCTACATCGAGATATTTCATCAAGTCTTGTGGGGGTTGTAGATTACCAAAACTGTCAACGTAAATTACTTGATCATGATTCTTCTTGTATGCAACCCAGTGAGTTCCAGGTCCAAGTTTATCATCTAAATTTATTATAGCTGATTCATTTATCTTCGGTCCAGATTTTGGTAAATCATTTCTCATGAAAACTCCACGAAAATTTGGAATTTTAAGCAGCTTGACATATTTTAATAAGTCGATGTTAGTCAGTGCTCGATGTGGTAGCTCTACTGGTTTTTTGACTTCTTGCAGCCAGCTCCTTCTCGGTATGGTTTCAGATAAAGTCCCATACCACTGCGGTAAGGTTTGAGGTATAGTCCTCTACCTACAGCTATTTCCTCCATCTTCAAGTTGTGACGTTTCTTTTCAGCTAATTGATTTTTGGCTGCGCTGGCATCGTTCACAGCTTTTGCAACACCTGCAGCTCCACCTGTTAGAGCACCAACCGCTGATAACCCTGCGAATAGGGGAATCAAGAATGGAAGTACTCCACCAATCTTTGATGGAACTGGTAGAATACGAGGCAATCGAACGTTTTTCTTCCCACCAACTTTCTTGACAGCTTTGCGGGCACCTCCAAGAGCTGTTTTAACTCGATCTCCACCAGGCTGCATGGACTTTTTAGCTTCATCAACAATCTGTCTCAGAGCAACATCCTTCTTCTTGGAAGTCTTTCTTTTGACTGTCTTACGCTTCATTGTTTTTCTTTTAATTGTCTTACGCTTGGTAATAGGTTTTTCTTTTTTAAGACCCATACCGAAACGTCTTTTCAACTTCATGATTTTATTCACACTCCAAGCAGCAGCTTTTCACCAATAGCAGCGTCTCTTTCTTGAAATCGTTGCCACGCTTTCTCAGCAAGGATTTTATCAGCCTCGTGACGGGCTTCTAAGTTTTCACGATTTTTCGAGTAAGCTATATCGTGTTCCTTACACGCAGCGTCCAGTGGATTTATACCTGGATCACCTCGAGCTAACCTCTTAGCTAACTTTGTACCTGGACCGCAGTACTGGTACCCAGGGATATGGAGTTCAAGTGGGAGCTTATTGATTATGTTGTTGAACAAACCTTTACCACGTCTGCTCTCAGACATGTCACATCGAAGACTGACTCTCTTATCTATATAAGCCAGTATATATACCTCTTGAGCTCAGAATACAATAAGCAGTCATGGACAACAAACCAAGAGCTCAGTTGCCAGTTATTAATTTTGATCAAATTGTTCAAGGAACCGGTGTGAAACTCAGACGACATGGTGGTTTACTTCCCAACAGTATCCGTGCAGTGTTTTGTGGACCATCAAACTGTGGAAAGACCAACGCTCTACTGTCTCTTATTGTACATCCAAACGGTTTGAGGTCTGAGAATATATATCTTTACTCAAAGTCTCTTAACCAACCAAAGTATCAGTTCCTGGAGACGCTGCTTAAACAGATTGATGGTATTGGATTCTTCACAATCAGTGAACATGAAGCTGTAATGAAGCCTGAAGATGCTAAACCTAACTCTCTGATGACATTTGATGATGTGGCTTGTGAAAAACAGGATCACATCAAGGCTTTCTTCTGCATGGGTCGACACAAGGATGTAGACAGCTTCTATCTCTGTCAAACTTATACACGAATACCTTAGCATCTGATTAGAGATAACGCAAACTTTCTCGTGCTATTCCGTCAAGATGAAATGAATCTGAAGCATATTTATAATGATCATGTCAATACAGACATGTCGTACAACTCATTCAGAGATTTATGCTCGGCATGTTGGAATAAATATGGGTTTGTGGTAATAGATAAAGACAGTGAATTGAACAGTGGTAGGTATCGCAAAGGATTTCACTGCTTCATTAGTATAAATTGAGGTACTTTAGAGTGCGATAGTCATACATGCTGTAGACATACTGACCAAATAAAAAAATTTTTAACACAAAAGAAGTTCCAAATGCTCTATTGCATAAGAATATGGTGGCTTAACACCTCTTAAGCCAGAGAATATAATTTTTCCCAGTTAAAAGTGTTTTTACCTAATTAATGAAAAATTCATGATTTTCAGCGCATTTTCTAGGATATCTCCAAAACTACTGACCAAATAAAAAAATTTTTGGGACAAAAGAGGTTCCAAATGCCCTGTTTTAGTAGAATATGATGGCAAAACACGTCGAAAGCCAGAGAAAAAAAATTCTCCAAGTTAAAAGTGTTTTGACTTAATTGATGAAAAATTCATCATTTTCAGAGCATTTTCTAGGATATCTCCGAAACTAGTGATAAAACAAAAAAGTTTTTAGCAGAAAAGAAGTTCTAAATGCCCTGTTTGGCGAGAATATGATAGCTTAACACGTCTAAAGCCAGAGAAAAAAATGTTTCCCAGTTAAAAGTGTTTCAACATAATTGATGAAAAATTCATCATTTTCAGAGCATTTTCTAGAAAATCTCCAAAACTTCTGAACATATAAAAAAATTTTTTGGATCAAAGAAGTTCCGAATGCCCTGTTTTATGAGAATATAATGGCTGAGTACGTCTATAGCCAGAGGTAAAAAATTTTTCCCAGTTAAAAGTGTTTCAACATAATTGATGAAAAATTCATTATTTTGGGGCATTTTCTAAGATATCTCCAAAACTACTGACCAAATGAAAAAATTTTTGGGACCAAAGAAGTTTCAAATGCACTTTTTGAAAAGAATATGATGGCTAAATACGTCGAAAGCCAGAGAAAAAAATTTCGTCCGGTTAAAAGTGTTACAACATATTTGATGAAAAATTCATGATTTGTAGAGCATTTTCTAGGATATCTCCAAAACTACTGACCAAATAAAAAAATTTTTGGGACAAAAGAGGTTCCAAATGCCCTGTTTTAGTAGAATATGATGGCAAAACACGTCGAAAGCCAGAGAAAAAAAATTCTCCAAGTTAAAAGTGTTTTGACTTAATTGATGAAAAATTCATCATTTTCAGAGCATTTTCGAGGATATCTCCGAAACTACTGACCAAATAAAAAAATTTTTGGTACTGTTATGCCTCCATCTTGTTGCAAAATATTTTATTGATACTAGCGTTTCCTACCGTTGTTTTTTTCGCCCGGGAGTATTAAAATACTCAGTTCCAGTGCGGGAAAGGAAATTTGAATTGATATTAATTTTATTGAACGACTCGTTATTTGATTATTAAACCGTGTAAAATATACTTATTTCATTTATTGACTAAACATTTAAATATAAGCTTTTGAAGAGAATTACAGAGAGTAGATTATACAGTTCTGAGCTCTCAAGGAGAAGTGAGTTACAAAAAATGTCGGCTCGAAACCTCCAACCTCACGTCTCCCCTCCATACTTCACACATATATACTCAAACTATTACAATTCGTACTTCGCTTGACGCTTACACTAATACATACAACTAAACTTATTTCGAAATCCACTTATATTTATTGCTTTTTTCATGTATATCTACAATATAAGAAACTGAATATATATATATATATATATATATATATATATATATATATATATATATATATATATATATATATATATATATATATATATATATATATATATATATATATATATATATATATATATATATATATATATATATATATACAGGGTGTCTCTGAAGTGGCGGGAGTAATTGTTGGGGTCGATAGAGAAAAAAATACTGAATCGAAAGTTCCTGAGCCAAAAATTTTTTTGGGCCATAGAATTTGAGTTATGAATTAAAAACGATAGCCAATCAGAAGCGCGCTATTCGAGAAATGAAAATGAGCGGGGAAGTAGAGGAGACGCGAGAGTGAGATGCTGCAATAGCAGCTTACTCGCTCACACAAAGCCGAGCATGAGAGGGGATTGTGACGCTATGAGCCGAGTACGTAAGTGTGAATGAGTGGATGTATGAGGTCGCAAGCGGACGGCTTAATGTATGAGTGTGTGTCCGTGTATCGCAGCATTATTGGAGGCGTTGTAACGCTGAATTACAGCTAACCGGGTACTCTAAGACAGAGGAAAAATTTTAATTTTTATTTTTATTCGAAAAAATTTAATAAAAAAAAATAAAAAGGCCCAAGATTTAACCAGACCCACAGAAACGGAGAGTAAATTTTTAATTCTCATTTATTTTGCTGGGGATTATTTTCAAATACAAAAAAAAAAAAAGGCTAAGATTCAACTGGAATCCAAAAAGAGATGGATGAAAAAATTTTATTTTTTATTTTTAATCAGCAAAATTATTTTTCTTTAAAAAAGAGCCCAATCTCGACTGGAGCAAGAAAAAATGATTGAAAAATTTTATTATTAATTTTCAATCAACAAAATTATTATAAAAAAATAAATGGGCCCAAGTCTCAACCGGACCCAAACAAACGGATAAAAATTTTTATTACTTACTTAATTTGCTGGAAATTATCTTTAAAAACGAAAAAAATGCCCAAGACTCGATCGGATCCAAAAAAACAACAGTACAAAAATTTTTCCTTATTTTCAATCAGCAAAATTGTTTCTTTTAAAAAAGGCCCAATCTCGACTGGAGCAAAAAAATGATTAAAAATTTTATTATTAATTTTCAATCAACAAAATTATTTAAAAAAAAAAATAGTCCGCAGACTCAACCGGACCCAAACAAACAGATAGATAGTTTTAATTACTTATTTATTTTGATGGGAATTATTTTAAAAACGAAGAAAATCGCCCAAGACTCGACCGGACCCAAAAAAAAAAAAATAAATTGAAAAATTTTGTTTTCATTTTCAATCAGCCAAATTAATTTCTTTTCGAAACAAGGCCCAATCTCAAACAGACTAAGAGAAACTAATTAAAAAATTTTATTTTTTATTATTAATCAAATATTATTTAAAAAAGAAAATAAGCCACAGACTTAACCGGACTTAAACAAACGGATAGAAAATTTTTATTACTTACTTAATTTGCTGGAAATTATCTTTAAAAACGAAAAAATGCCCAAGACTCCATCAGACCGAAAGGGAGATGAATAAAAAAATTTTACTATTCATTTTTAATCATCATAATTAACTTTTTTATAATAAAAGGCTCAATTTCGACCGGACCCAGAAAAAATGATCCAAAAATTTTATTTTTTATTGTTGATCATCAAAACTAATTAAAAAAACAAATGAGGCCCTAGACTCAACTGGACCCAAACAAACGGATAAATAATTTTTATTACTTATTTATTTTGCAGGAAATTATTTTTGAAAACGATAAAAATGCCCTAGACTCGACCAGACCCGAAATAAAATAAATTGAAAATCTTTGTTTTTCTATTTTTAATCAGCAAAATTATTTTCCTTTGAAAAAGGGCCTGATCTCGACTGGAGCAAGAAAAAATAATTGAAAAGTTTTATAATGAATTTTTAATCAACAAAATTTTTTAAAAAAAGAAAATAGGCCCCAGACTTAACTGGACCCAAACAAACGGAAAGAAAACTTTTATTCCTGTTTTTTTTGTTGGGAATTATTTTTCGAAACAAAAAAAATTGCCCAAGACTCGACCGGACCCGAAAAAAGATAAATCGAAAAATTTTATTTCTAAATATTAATTAACTAAATTATTAAGAAAAAAAAAAATAGACCCAAGACGCAGCAGGACCCAAATAAACGGATAGAAATTTTTTATTACTTGATCACCAAGATTAATTTTCCTTGAAAAGAAAGGCCCAATCTCAAACAGACTTCGAATAACTGATTGAAAAATTTTATTATCAATTATTAATTAACAACATTATTCTTAAAAAAATTAATAGGCCCCAGACTCAATCGGACCCAAACAAACGGATCGAAAACTTTTATTTCCCATTCATTTTGCTAGGAATTATTTTTAAAAACGAAAAAATGCCCAAGACTCGACCAGAGCCAAGAATAGAAGAATGAAAAATTTATTTTCTCTTTTCAATAACAAACAAAAATTTATTGAACAAAAATCAGCCTAATCTTGACAAGACGATAAAAAACTGATTGAAAAAATTTATTATCAATTATTAATTGACAAAATTATTTCAAAAAGAAAATAGGCCCCAGACTCAACCGGACCAAAACGAACAGATAGAAAATTTTTATTACTTATTTCTTATGCTCGGAATAATTTTTGAAAACAGAAGGAATTGCCCAAGACTCAACCGGACCCAACCAAACGGATGGAAAACTTTCATTTCTCATTTATTTTGCTGGGAATTATTCTGTAAAATAATTTTTCAATTAATCGTCAGGTAAAATGTCAAAAATAAATTAAAACAAACATTGAACTCAAGTCCCAATAATTTTGATATTTTAATTAAAATTATTTTTTAATTAATTGACAGGTAAAATGTCAAATAAGGAATTGAAAAAAATCGCTCTCGAGTCCTGATAATTTTGATATTTTTATTAAAATTATTTATCAGTTAATTAACAGGTAAAATGTCAACTAATAAATTAAAAAAAAATTGAACTCAAGTCCGAATAATTTTGATATTTTAATTGAAATTATTTATCAGTTAATTGACAGGTAAAATGTAAAAAAATATACTAAAAAAATCGCTCTCGAGTCCTGATAATTTTGATATTATTATTAAAATTATTAATCACTTAATCAACAAGCGAAATGTCAAATGATAAATTAAAAAAAAATTGAACTCAAGTCCGAATAATTTTGATATTTTTAATAGAATTATCTATCAGTGAATTAACAGGTAGAATGTCAAATTATAAATTAAGAAAAAAATTGAACTCAAGTCCGAATAATTTTGATATTTTTATTAGAATTATCTATCAGTGAATTAACAGGTAGAGTGTCAAATTATAAATTAAGAAAAAAATTGAACTCAAGTCCGAATAATTTTGATATTTTTATTAGAATTATCTATCGGTGAATTAACAGGTAGAATGTCAAATTATAAATTAAGAAAAAATTGAACTCAAGTCCGAACAATTTTGATATTTTTATAAAAATTATTTTTTAATTAATTGACAGGTAAATAAATAATAAATTAAAAAAAAAAATTGAACTCAGGTCCTGATAATTTTGATATTTTAATTAAAGTTGTTTATCAATCAATTGACTGTTAAAATCCTGAATAATAAATTAAAAATAAATCGCACTCATGTTCTCATAATTTTGATCTTATAATTGAAATAAATTTCTAATGAATTGACGGGTAAAATCCCAAGTATCAAATTAAGTAGTAATCGCACCCAAGCCCTGATAATTTTGATATTTTAATTTAAATTATTTATCACTTAATTGATAGGTAAAATGTCAAATGATAAATTAACAAAACATTGAATTCAAGTCCTTATAATTTTGATATTTCAATTTAAATATTCTTTTTATTCACTGACAGGTAAAATGTCGAAGAAAATATGAAAAAGAAATGGCATTCACGTTTTAGTAATTTTGATATTTTAGTTTCCCTTTTTCTTAGCAAAGAAATCATTTCAAAAAAATCTACAGGTGTTTCGGCAGTTCAAGGATAACTTTACTTTAATGTTATTAGTTTGCATTCACATCATTACACTTTACTCCTTTTATTAAGCAATTAAGATTCCAGTTGAATCTTAGCCTTTTTTTTTTATTTGAAAATAATCCCCAGCAAAATAAATGAGAATTAAAAATTTACTCTCCGTTTCTGTGGGTCTGGTTAAATCTTGGGCCTTTTTATTTTTTTATTAAATTTTTTCGAATAAAAATAAAAATTAAAATTTTTCCTCTGTCTTAGAGTACCCGGTTAGCTTTAATTCAGCGTTACAACGCCTCCAATAATGCTGCGATACACGGACACACACTCATACATTAAGCCGTCCGCTTGCGACCTCATACATCCACTCATTCACACTTACGTACTCGGCTCATAGCGTCACAATCCCTCTCATGCTCGGCTTTGTGTGAGCGAGTAAGCTGCTATTGCAGCATCTCACTCTCGCGTCTCCTCTACTTCCCCGCTCATTTTCATTTCTCGAATAGCGCGCTTCTGATTGGCTATCGTTTTTAATTCATAACTCAAATTCTATGGCCCAAAAAAATTTTTGGCTCAGGAACTTTCGATTCAGTATTTTTTTCTCTATCGACCCCAACAATTACTCCCGCCACTTCAGAGACACCCTGTATATATATATATATATATATATATATATATATATATATATATATATATATATATATATATATATATATATATATATATATATATATATATATATATATATATATATATATATATACATATATTAGGTAGGGGTTGTCTTATTACACCAAGTTTCTTATACTTTAGGTTTCTATTTTATTAATTAACTAAGATTACTATCATCATATCTACTTTAAATATCGTTAATATCAACACTAATTATTATTATTGTTACTACAATTATTCATATAATTGTATTTTGTATTTACTATTATTGTTAACATTATAATACTATTATTCTAACTTATTATTATTTCTTATATTATTATTATTATTATTATTATTATTAAGTTAATTTTAATACTATCATCTACTTATCAACAGTGATATTATTATAATAACATAATTATTCATTAATTAACTTCTATTGTTGCGGCTGTGGTCCGACTTATGCATGGTGTATCGTATTTGCCCTGCTCCTCACCCCTATCTCTCAGGCTCTTGGAACAGTGACACGGGGAAACCACAGAGAAAACCCATGTCGATACATATATATATAAAAATGAATCTATTATAAAAATATATATTACTTATTATAGAAATACAATTTCCAATTTACGATGAATATTTAAAAGTTATTTTAATATTTCCTTAATTATTCATGTAACAACCATGCCATTGTTATTTGAATTTATTAATTTTAAGTTTTCTTATTTTGTATTTATATTTTATTGTTTTTGGGAAATATCATTGTAGGAAATCTAAATGGTTAAGGGAATCCTTGAAAGGTTCAACATGTGTTTTCCTTTTATGTGTTTCTACAAAGGTCTAATTATTAGGCGACACGTGTGGGTCATATTCGAGTGTATATTTTTTTATTTTGAAGAGGTTTACACGGATTTATTTATTTATTGCTTACTCCAAAAGAGTGTTACCCAAAATTTATGAGCCATAAAGATTTCTTTTTGGACGTTCGATTTAACCGGATGTCTTATTTATTATTAACAAATATAGTTTTATATTTTATCGGACAATTTAAATTCGCGCCTCCTAATTGCAGCGTCATCTTACGGATTCCGCTGATGACATTACACCTTCCCCCTTAATTTAAGAGGTGTTATTATCAACAACAACTTTTATAATTGTTTATAATCATTAACTATCCTTGTTGTCGTCGCCTTCTATACATGGGATAATGTCTGGTCGGATGTGCGCAAGTTTCAGTTTATTGGGCTGTACTACTTTCGTTTTACTGTTATTAATTGCTATCATGATATTCGAGTCTTCAAATATTTCTATTATTTTATAGGGACTGACCCATTGTTGATCAAACTTGGACTGTTTTGGTTCTTTCAGAAGATATACTAGATCATCTACTCTAAATTCTTTCGGGTTTTGATTTTTATCGTAATATGCTTTCGATCGGGCTTTCGCTCGACGCAGGTTTTCTCCAGCAGTAGCTTGTGCAGTGGTAATCTTATTAAATAAATTATCAAAATACGCGATGTAGGTTCTAGGGATCTCTTCTTTTGCAAATTCTGAAGGAATTCGTGCTTTTCTCCCGAAAATGAGTTCATATGGGGTGAAACCGGTTGACTCGTGAACTGCTGTATTATAAGAAAACATTCCATAAACAATCCATTGATCCCAATCTTCTTCTGTACAGTAATATTTCAAATATTCTACGAACACGTGATGCGCCCGTTCGAGTGAGCCTAGAGATTCTGGATGGAAAGCTGTTGATCGAATTTGTTTAATTTTAAAGATTTGACAGAATGTTTTCATCATTTGACTAGTGAAGTTACTACCCTGGTCTGTATGTATTACCTTTGGACATCCGAACCTAGCAATAAAATGTTTCGCGAAAGCAATGGCAACGGTGACAGAATCTGTTTTCGATATCGGGATGGCATCAGAATATTTAGTGAGGTTGTCTTGTATGGTTAACAGATAAAGATGCCCATTGGCTGTTAAGGGAAGGGGACCGACGATGTCCATTTGTATTTTATCGAAGGCTGCATCTGGGGTGTCTGTTATTCTCATAGGTTGTTTTGTTTTGACCCTTACTAATTTATTCTTTTGACAGCTATTACAGGTCTTCACGAACTTTGTTATATCGCTCATCATGTTATCCCAATAAAAATCATCTCTAATACAATTATATAATTTTTTTATACCGAAATGACCGCCTACAACGGAATTATGATATTCTTCGATAATATTTTTCGTTCATTTGGCGGAGGTAAGTGTATTTCGCCAGAGCAGATCGTAAAGTGATAATCTTGGTTTGCAAATTTATCCAGTAAATTATTTTCAATGAAAGACCAAAATTTAGAGGAATACTCGTTTTTGCATTTCGACAGACTAGCAGTTTTTATATTTAAATGTTCCATTAAAACTTTTAACGCTGATATACAACTCTCAATATTACCACTCTCAGGTCGTTCGTTTTTAGTATTTTGAAAGATCAGGTGTAAGATATAGTTTTGGTTCCAACGAGTAGCGATAACTTCGCCAACGTTCCCGGGATTTTCCAACAATTTCTCAATAGAAAATTTTCCTTGGTCGAGCAGTTCCCTACTTGCTTTAGATATAAAAGTACAATCAGCAGAAATTAGTTGAATGATATTGTCTTTTCGCATACTTAATTTGTCTTTAGTGTAGGAAAGTCGTAAAGGAACCATGAATAGGATTTTTCGTATTTCTTGATAGTTAGATTTCGTCCGTTTATTTGTCAAGTCATTATCATCTGTATTTTAATTATGTCTTTTTTCAGAAGCTGTTGAACAACCCTCCAATACACTCTCAAGATTTTTTTCACATTGTATGCCACTGATAGGGTCTTTAACAGACTTAGGTTCTGGCGGTACAAGTGAAACCTTATTACTGATGTTTATACTGATATTATTACTGATGTTTGACTCGCAAGGCACATCCAAACGATGCGCTTGCAAAGTCCTGATATTATTTCTGATAGTTGACTCGCAAGGTACATCCAAACGATTCGCTTGCGAAGTCCTGATAGTATTACTGATGGTTGACTCGCAAGATACATCCGAACGATGCGCTTGCAAAGTCCTGATATTTGATTCATTACGCTCCCCATTCTTACAGCCTAACGGCTGTTGTGTTGGGTTTGCATTTTGAACCTTCTGATAAGAGTGGGGCTCCCATCGCACCTCGCTGTTACAGAGCCCTAAGGCCTGAGTTTCCGAGTAAACATGTAAAGCCCCTGAACGTAAATTTGCTCTTGCAAGAGCATTCTGATACTGATTATCCTTTGAGTGTACTGGAGCCGTTTTGCTTCTATCATTACTTGATATATCTAAGTTATTTACATTAATTGTTTCGGAAGAGTTATCTGAGTTATTAACTAAGAAAATTGATCCTACAAATGTTTCAATATCTGATTCGCTAACCGTCTTGTTATCAGTATTTGCACTCGTGGCGAAACCTACAACTGGTATCTTGTCTGCGCAGTCAAGTACCGATTTCAGATTTCTAGAGTTTACTGACATAATCTTATATTGTTTGTCTTTAACATTCACGGTTTTGTCTGTGTCAATGTCGACGGGATTTCGTGAAAGGGCGTCGGCGTTAGAATTAATTCTACCAGGTTTGAAAACAATCTCAAAGTCGTATTCATTTAATTTGATTCTCCATCTCAATAGTTTTGATGTGGGATCTTTAGTACGGTGGAGCCAGGTTAAGGGACGATGGTCGGTAACTAGGGTGAAAGGCTGACCGTATAAATAAGGTCTAAAGTATTGTACCGCGAAAATTATAGCGAGGAGTTCCTATTCCGTAGTAGAATAATTTATTTCTGTATTAGAGAGTGTCCGAGAGGCAAAAGAGATTGGTAAATCTTTACCGATCGTTCCTTGACTTAAAACCGCAACTAGTGCATAGTTAGAGGCGTCTGTGGTAACTATAAATTTCTTAGTAAAATCTGGATATTGGAGTAATGGTTCACTGCATATTGTGTCTCTTAGCGTTTCAAAAGATTTTTGCTGAGCGTCGCCCCATTTGAAGATGGTGTCTTTTTTTAATAACGAAGTTAATGGTTTAGCTAATTTAGAAAAGTCTTTAATGAACCGCCGATAATATCCAACTAATCCTAAAAAGGATTTTATATGCTTTTTGCTATTAGGGATAGGAAAATCCTTGACGGCACGAATTTTCTAGGGGTCAGGTTTCACACCTTCATCTGTAATTAGATGTCCCAGGTATACTATTTGTTTTTGCAAAAAATGACATTTCTCGGGAGATAGGGCCAGACCGGCATTTTGTAGTCGAGCAAGTAATTTTTTTAGTTTACGTGAATGTTCTTCCAATGAGTTAGCATAGACCACAATGTCGTCCATGTAAACAAATAACTCGACTCCCTGCAGTCCCGAAAGGATACGGTCCATGAGTCGTTGAAAGGTCGCGGGGGCATTTTTGAGACCGAAGGGCATACGATTGAATTCGTAGTGACCGAAAGGGGTAGAAAATGCTGTTTTATGTTTCGAGTTAAGATCCATCAATATCTGGTGAAATCCGGAGGCGAGGTCGAGGATGGTGAAGTATTTTGCATTCCCTAACTGGTCGAGGATATCTATTATGTTGGGAAGTGGATATGCATCATTGACCGTTTTTTCATTTAAACCGCGATAATCAATAACCATTCGCCAACGGGGTTCGTTTGAGGGACCTGGTTTCTTCGGAACAATCCATACCGGTGAATTATATGACGAGTCTGAATTTTGGATTATTCTGGCTTTAAGAAGTTCGTCTACTTGTTTCTGAATTTCGCGTTTTAATAGTTGGGGGTTTCGATATTGCTTTGTATTAATAGGCACCTCGTCTATGGTAACTATTTTGTGTTGTAATACGTCTGTAGCTTGTAGTTTATCTCCTGGAAGGTGAAATTGAAATCGGAATAGTTTAATAATCGCTAGGATACTAAGTTTTTCTATTTCATTTAAGTTGTCTAGATTGAGATTTTCTGTCAAAAGTGCAAATCTTGCCGCGGCGTTTTGTTCGGTTATTTTCTTTTCAGACATCGAATTTTGTGTTCGAGGGAATAATAGTAGGGCTTCGAAATCTTCTACTTCCACCGGAGGAATAGTTAAATTTACTGGGCTGGATAGTGTGTTAATAGCGAAGATTTTTAGGTATCCGTTTTTTGGTGTTGCTAATACTTCACCTAAGTGTATCCCGGGTCCGGCATTAACTGTTCTAATATATCCAGATTTTTCGCGATCGCCTTTGACTTTAATTGTTAGTAATTTCGTTGTCCTAGGGGGTAGCAAATGAGATGTTTGTTCATTTAAAATGAATTGACCAGGTAAATTGTCTTTAAAAATTAACTGGGCTTCTTGTTTCTGTAAGAAAGGTGCACCAAGAATGCCTTCTTGCTTAATGGGAAATGAGTTTTCAACTACCTGAAATTTTATTATTATACCATGTATGTCAAGTTCAACTTGTCCCTCGGTCTGTAACATACCTGAACCTATACCTGTTAAGTTAAAAGTAATACTTGGGTCCAC
Source organism: Cotesia typhae (assembly GCF_013202065.1). Classification (NCBI taxonomy): domain Eukaryota; kingdom Metazoa; phylum Arthropoda; class Insecta; order Hymenoptera; family Braconidae; genus Cotesia; species Cotesia typhae. Next base: position 1,090,374 of record NW_027423778.1, on the reverse strand, counting down.
TGACATTTCGGAGGTGAGAGAGTTAGCTTTTATTAAATTTAATTGAGCTCCAGTATCTATTAAAAATGTGGCTTGTCTATTATTAAATTTGTCGTTATTTAGTTTGTTAGTGGGTAGGCCAGGGGTTTCGCACGTATTTAATTCGTAATTAACTCTGTAGATTGCGAACGCGCTACTATTTCGGTGTTCCGTGTCGCGTACTTCCGCGGAACATTGTTTGAGTTTAAATTATTATTATTCCTACGACCACTTCTTTTACGCTGTCTATATGCTTTTAGTTTATTTGGATTTTTTACAAAACAGTTGTCTTCAGTATGACCCGGTTTTGAACAAAACTCGCAAATTATTTCTTCCGTACAGTTTGATTTAATATGTCCGGGCTTGCCGCACCCATAACATTTTTGAATTTGTTCCCCATTTAATGTATTCATTTCATTGGTTTTGAGAGATACTTTAATGAAAGAGGAGGATTGATTCGGGCCGAATAATACTTTCCGATTTTCCGCCTCTCGCTCTAAATTTGATGCTACGTTTATTGCTTCTCCTAACGAGCTAGGATTGTCTCTAGTAATTAGAGCGCTTAACAAGGGGCTTAGAAGCCCTCTAGTAAAACCTGTGATTGCAGCGTGATTCAAAATACACCTGACTCCAACAGCCTCCGACGGCTGATATTTTTCTTTAATTGCTTCGATTCCGCGACCTCGAATTTCGCTAACCCGTGCCCCGTATGCTTCAATGTTTTCGTCATCCCTTTGTCTTATACCCTTGAGCTCATCGTGAATGTGTGCCACGTCAAATGTTTTAGCGAAAGAATTTTTTAATAGGCTAATTAACTCATCGAGGTTGGTAGGATCACCACGATTAGCTATTAATTGGTCTGCATGGCCATCGATTTTATTTCTAATTAAGGCTAGCAGGTTTATTTTATCTCGAGGGTGGACGCGAGTATCTGCAAGTTTGCTTTGTTTTATAAATTTTGATAAGGAACACGATTTTCCATCAAACCGCGGGACAAGGTCAACTCCTATTTTTAAATTCATGTATGAGAACGACATTGAAGGGGATTCAAAATTAGTATTATTTATCGAGATATTAAAATTTAAGCTATTACCACTCGATGACTCAACGGATATTATTGTAGGTATGATAGGTGGAGGTACGGAAGATAAGTTATCAATCAATTCATTATTTAAACTAGGAGTATCTTCAATTTGATTTTCGATGACAGGTGGATCGGCATGATTGCGGGTAACTCTACGTTTACGCGGTAAATCTGGTCGGCTTAATTGATTACCACTACGGCTAACGCTTTGGCTACGACCTCGACGTAGCGGCGGCATTATAATTTAATGATTAATTCTTTAACCAAGTATAATTTTGCTCAAATTAATGCGCGAAATAATTAAGATAACTAAATTTTGAAATGAATTTTACAATGGACGATGAAAAAAAATATTTTTTTTTTTTTTTTTGTACTTTACTCTATGATTATTCTAGTAAATACTGAGAAGATGATGGTGTCGTCGATGATATTGATGGCGTTGCTTGGTAGCTGATAGTCGGTTGAAATCTCGGAAGATGTGAACACTGGGTCCTTGGATGGCTTCCTCGGCGATGATGTTGAACTCCTGATGTTTAATTTGTATTCTTTAACAGCGGCATTGATGATTGGATGCTTCAAATAATTGGATTTTTGAAATTGCAGGCCGTGTTGCCGTTTGCCGTCACTCACGAAAACACAAAATTCAGGAAAGTACTGGCTGATTATGATTAATAACTCACTTTTGTTCGAAATAGTAATACGAAAACTTCAACACTTTTATCATTATTGGAATGTTAGCTTATTAAATTTAGTTAATAACGATTGTTATTGATTTAAATATAACTGTGTGGGAAAGTTAATCACTTCCAATACACATCAACATTTAACTATATAATTTTAAATACGTAAATTTTATGTTTTTTAGAGAAGAAAAAAAAAGGGTTTCACTATAATAAGAGTGTTATTGGATTACTCGAAAGATTTTAATGTTTATCAGATCACTTATATAGTTAACACGTTTTAAAGGGATTATTGTTGTCCAAGGAGGAACGGCGTCGTTCTTGGTGTAATTGCGCCGGAAAAGAAAGTCTATTAGACTGCCTTTTATTCGGCACAAGCGATCTTCTGTTACGCCGAAGATGAGCGGCATAGTTACGGAGGTGTTTGTGCGTAAAATGCGCTAGCTCCGGATGCATATCACTCCAAAGAGTGTGCATCCGGGCCATGTAGCCGCTCACCCCCGGCTCGCTACGTTGGTAGCACACCAAGAGATCGACTCTCAGTTCCTCCGTCCACTTAAAGTAAGTCCTTAAGTTGCCAGGGTCGTCATCTTTCATCGGGTCCGGCGTGCTCCTCCCACCTGATGAATGGTCCTCAGCCCAAAAAGGACCGGTTGTGGGGAGCACTTCTGAGTTGGTATCTTGTGGTAACTCAGTTATTTCCATGCAGTGGGTAGTTGGCCCACTGCACGGGCTACGTCGTTCGCCTACAGACCTGATGTTATGGTCTGCGTTTCCCGCGATGCGCCGCTTGGAGGCCACGTAGCAAGCACCGCTTATTATTATTATTATTATTATTATTATTATTATTATTATTATTATTATTATTATTATTATTAAGTTAATTTTAATACTATCATCTACTTATCAACAGTGATATTATTATAATAACATAATTATTCATTAATTAATTTCTATTGTTGCGGCTGTGGTCCGACTTGTGCATTGTGTATCGTATTTGCCCTGCTCCTCACCCCTATCTCTCAGGCTCTTGGAACAGTGACACGGGGAAACCACAGAGAAAACCCACAGAGATACATATATATATAAAACTGAATCTATTATAAAAATATATATTACTTATTATAGAAATACAATTTCCAATTTACGATGAATATTTAAAAGTTATTTTAATATTTCCTTAATTATTCATGTAACAACCGTGCCATTGTTATTTGAATTTATTAATTTTAAGTTTTCGATTTTGTATTTATATTTTATTGTTTTTGGGAAATATCATTGTAGGAAATCTAAATGGTTAAGGGAATCCTTGAAAGGTTCAACATGTGTTTTCCTTTTATGTGTTTCTACAAAGGTCTAATTATTAGGCGACACGTGTGGGTCATATTCGAGTGTATATTTTTTTATTTTGAAGAGGTTTACAAGGATTTATTTATTTATTGCTTACTCCAAAAGAGTGTTACCCAAAATTTATGAGCCATAAAGATTTCTTTTTGGACGTTCGATTTAACCGGATGTCTTATTTATTATTAACAAATATAGTTTTATATTTTATCGGACAATTTAAATTCGCGCCTCCTAATTGCAGCGTCATCTTACGGATTCCGCTGATGACATCACACTGTACATACAATTTATGTAAAAAATAAATCACTTGCGCTGCCTGGTAGAAGTAACACTAGGTAATATTCTGTTTTTACGCTGTGTTTTCCTCTCTTTAGATGGATTTGTGTACATAAATAAATTTTTATAGTCTCTGGCGCTGGCTTTTCTCCATGAGAAAGTTTTTAAAAACTTAAAATCGTCGCGCGCTATAGTTTCTGCTAGGGGATTTATATTGTAGAGAGAGACAGAACGACGATTACAACTCTGCTAGCAGAAAACACATTCGGTAGTCTGTCGCTCCGTTTTCAACGGGTGATGAACGGAACTCGGCGCCAAATTCTACCGAATTTGTGGATCGGTAGTCTGTCGCTCCGTTTTCAACGGGTGATTTCAACGGGTGATGAACGGAACTCGGCGCCAAATTCTACCGAATTTGTGGATATAAAATATTTACATAGTTTCTTTTGAATCTGCGGAAGAAAGTCAATACTGGTCGATAGAATGGAGTCTCCATAGAATCGTAATTAACGCAGGTATAGTGGTGAGCTTATCAGACGAGTTAGTTGCAGATAAATAAAAGAATAAGTGCTTGTAGGATTCAAAGTAAAATTTCTGAAGGAAAACTGATTAGAAATAGAAGAGAAGCTTAAAATGAAATTGCGCGTTTTAGAGGTTAATACGTAATTATAAGTAAAAGGTGCCAAATCACAATAAGTAGCCTGTATTACCAACGGGACCACCGGTGAGTAATCGTAACAGTAAGATCTGTGGAAATACAGGTAAAAAAAATTATTATCATAATACACTACTGGAAAAAATTAAGGGATCAAAAAAAAATTCCAAATTTTTCGGTAGTTTTCAACAGGCCGTAACTTTGAGAGAAATGGTCGTACAGGAAATAAAAAAAAAGGAAATTGTAGCTCCAAGTATCTAGTTTTTGGATTAGAACTTCAAAATTTTGTAGTCTCCGCGGTTTCTGAGTAATCGTAGAAAAACCAGCAACAAAAAAATTCTCAAAATTTTTTTAGTTTTTTTTTTTGGTCTACGGGCGTGGAAAAAATTTTTTTAGCTTAACCACCATAAGGATCGGATACTTTGTTCATTTAACTTTATTTTCTTTTTTTAAACACCCTGATACGTCCACTCCTCGCTGAGATATCGGTCTTCAAATGGAAAAGGATCTTTTTGTCTTTGATTATCGATATCTCAGCAACCAATGATCGCACAGAAAGTTAAAGGTGGGTTTCAAGAACTTGAATGAATTCCCTTAACGACTGTCCATTGTTTTTTCGAAAAAATTTTTCTTTCCGTCACATGAATTTGAAAATGCAACAAAAAAGGGCTTTTAGTGGTTTTTTGGAAAATCAAGCGCTGGATCGAAAATATTGAGGAAACCACTAATGTTAAGTGTGTCTTTTACAGTTCAATATGTCCACAAAAACCCTACAAAGAATCAAATTAATCCAGCCAGCCGTTTTTTTTTTCACTTGATCGAATTTTTGAAAAAATTAAAGGATCACGTTTTTTGCTCTGAAAAGCTCATAATTTTTAAAAATGAGAAAAAAATTGTTTTTTCGAGCTTTTTCCACATTTTTGTTCCAGAAAGTGCTTAAATTGAAAAAAAAAAAAAATTAAAAAAAAAAATTTTTTTGAAATTTTTTCTCTTGAAAAGTTTAAGAAAACAATTACCGCCGGCATTAGCGTTATCCAAAGCGTACCACGTGGAGGTCGCGCGGTCGGATTTACGCTTCTGTGTGTGTGTGTGTGTAAGGTATTTCAGGAGAATTGAGACCCGGTGGCTCGTCAGTTCCACCGTATTTAATGACTCCAAACTCATTCTCTGAAGGTTTTTGTTGGTTCAATACCGGGTATTACCACCGCTGTTTTCAATAACGGCTCTCAAACGTTCAGCCATGTTTATGCAGACGGTAATTTGAGACTGCGGAATGGTATTCCAAATGTGCTGAAGCGCGCGCTCCAAAGCAGCTAAGTTCTGCAAATTTGGATATTCTCTGCGCAACCGACGGCCCATTATGTCCCAAACGTGCTCTATGGGGTTGAGATCTCGACTCATTGCTGGGTGTCGCAACAATGTGATGTCATGCCGCTCAAAGAAGCGCCGGGTAATGTTGGCTGTGTGTGGACGTGCATTATCTTGCATCAATATGAACGACCTCAGATGTTGTCGTCTGCGCAGAACAATGGGCCTTAAAATTTGGTCGATGTAACGTCTAGCTGTCAAATTTTCGCGTACAATTACCAAAGGTGTTCTCCAATTTCGTGAAACGCCGCCCCACACCATAACTGATCCACCGCCGTAGGCAACGACTGGACGGACAAAGATCTGGCGAAAACGTTCTCCACGACGGCGCCAAACGAGAGGACGTCAATCGTTGCCATACAGATTAAAACGAGACTCATCAGTGAATAAAACATTTGTCCATTCCCTCAAGTTCCAATTTCGATGATCGTAAGCATACGCTAAACGAGCTCGACGATGTCTTGCTGTCAACAGGGGTACACGATTAGGATGTCGTGCGTGTAACCCAGTTTCACGAAGACGGTTGATGATTGTTCGAGAGCAAATGTTTCGCACTTGATGCCGTCGTCGCTGTTGCTGTTGTTGTTGCTGTTGTCTGCGATTGGGGAAGTTTCGAGCGACAATATTCGCATTGACGAAAGGTTGTCGTCGAACTTCTCTAACAATTGTTCGATCATCGCGGGCATTAGTGACTCGATGGCGACCTTGTCCGGGGCGACGATGATATTGATTCGTCTCTTGGTATCTGGTATAAGCTCGAGATACGACAGATTGACTTACACCCATCCGGATAGCAACTTCATGTTGAGTGGAACCTTCGTCGATAAGAGTCACTAACCGAGCGACTTCCACCTCCGATAAATGTCGTCTAACCATGATTAAGAATCAAAAGTCAGAAATTTTCAATTTTGACCAAAAAATTAAAAAAAAATTTTTTTAGCGCAGAGGGATTAGTTTTGAAAAAAACTGTTGAATGAAGCGATTTGCTAAGGATTCACAAAAAGAAAAGAAAAAAAAAACTCCGAAAAGCGTATGAAAAAAATCGAAATTCGATTGGGGGTATTAACTTTTTTTATTAATTTAATTAATAATTAAAAGGAGATCAGTAGAATCAAGGAATGCAGCGGTGGAAAGGTGATAAAAATCATTGGGCGATGGTTTTTTGAGTTTCCTTAACTTGTTAAAAAAAAATTTTTTTCCAAAAAAATTTTTTTAAATTTTTTTCGAAAAAATTTTTTTAAAAATTTTTTTTTGAATTTTTTTTTTTTTGAAAATTTAAGCACTTTTGGAACGAAAATGTGGAAAAAGCTCGAAAAAACCATTTTTTTTCTCATTTTTAAAAATTATGAGCTTTTCAGAGCAAAAAACGTGATCCTTTAATTTTTTCAAAAATTCGATCAAGTGAAACAAAAAAACGGCTGGCTGGATTAATTTGATTCTTTGTAGGGTTTTTGTGGACATATCGAACTGTAAAAGGCACACTTAACATTAGTGGTTTCCTCAATATTTTCGATCCAGCGCTTGATTTTCCAAAAAACCACTAAAAGCCCTTTTTTTGTTGCATTTTCAAATTCATGTGACGGAAAGAAAAAATTTTTTTTCGAAAAAACAATGGACAGTCGTTAAGGTGAATTCATTCAAGTTCTTGAAACCTACCTTTAACTTTCTGTGCGATCATTGGTTGCTGAGATATCGATAATCAAAGACAAAAAGATCCTTTTCCATTTGAAGACCGATATCTCAGCGAGGAGTGGACGTGTCAGGGTGTTTAAAAAAAGAAATTAAAGCTAAATGAACAAAGTATCCGATCCTTATGGTGGTTAAGCTGAAAAAATTTTTTCCACGCCCGTAGACCAAAAAAAAAAACTAAAAAAATTTTGAGAATTTTTTTGTTGCTGGTTTTTCTACGATTACTCAGAAACCGCGGAGACTACAAAATTTTGAAGTTCTAATCCAAAAACTAGACACTTGGAGCTACAAATTCCTTTTTTTTTATTTCCTGTACGACCATTTCTCTCATAGTTACGGCCTGTTGAAAACTACCGAAAAATTTGGAATTTTTTTTTGATCCCTTAATTTTTTCCAGTAGTGTATATATATAATATATATACGTCTCTAATCAAGAAACCCAAAGATTTCCAAAGCTGTTTAGCAAGTAGCTGAAACAGCACTAAAGAATTTAATAAATAATATTTTCATAGTGTCTGGGGCTTACTTTTAGTGAAAATAACATGGATGCCCCCATGAAAAAAAAGTCTCAGATCGAAAAAACATCGCGTGCTATAGTGAGTGCTAGTAAATTTATATTATAGACAGAGATAGAATGATAAATACAACTTAGCCTACAGAAAACACATTCGGTAGTCTGTCACTCCGTTCTTTCGACGGATGAACGGAACCCGGCACCAAATTCTACCGAATTTGTGAATGTGGCGGAAAAAAAAATTTTTTTTTTTCGGCGTGGACGGGAGTAGAATCCACTATCGGTAATTCCGACAGCTGACGTCACAGGACGCGTGCCTAAGACCGCTCGGCCAACGAAGGCATTGAAGAGTGGGAGATTTACAGATAATATAAATGTGTTGAAAACTAAAAAAATACGCTTATAAAGAATATCGAACTAAAAAGTTGATAATAATTAAAAAAATAAATTTATGACAGTATATAAAAAATACTAGTAAAATTGAGAAAAAAGCTTGAGGTGCTTGATATACGAAAATTATGGCACAAAGCGCCCTGCGCTTTTTTCTCAATTTTACTATTATTCTTTATATACTGTCATAAATTTATACTATAGTCATAAATAATATACTATTGTCATCAATTTATTTTAAACATTTTTTTGCTTAGCTGATTTTTTCGCTTATAGTGGACAACAATATCTTTAATTAAAAAAAAAAAAAATAAATCGGTTACTTTTTCACGGAGTTACAGCTATTTGTTTATCGGTGTTCGCGCGGAACCGCGGTTTTTTTCATTAATAAATTAATATCTCGCAAACTATTAGTCGTAGAGACATCCCGTATGAAAAAATTATATAACGTTAAAAATATATCTTATATTGTATTTTTGCAACAAAAAAATGTACGGAAAATATATTTCTGAATATATTTTTTCATATAGAGATTTTGGCCGATTTTTTATAAAAAAATATATGGATTGAAATATATGGATCTCATATACATTCAAATTATATTTTTCCCTTATATTTTTACGTATAAAATTTCAATATATGATAATATATGTTGTAAAACATATATGCGTATTATATTTTACAATATATATGTCGGCATATATGGCAAAATATGATATTGTATAAAGTATTCGCGGAGAGATTTAGTTTCACTTACACTCACATGATATACTTACATAATAGTCGTTAAGCTAATTGGCGCAGCGCACCACTGCACTCACGCTGATAGGTTAAAAAATACATTATTCCTGTGCTCAAGTTGTTTATATCTCGAGTAAATTTAGGAAACAGTAGATTTATCACAAAAGTCAAAATAACAAATTAACCGGTAATTTTACCTACCCGTTATCTATCTTCTAACACCACCAGGTTTTAGATGGACACGTATTATCGTTGCGACTTATAAAATTCGCTGGAATGAGGATAGAAATGATTAATTGAAAGAAAATAATTGATTTTTATTTAAAATAAACTTTGAAAGAAATACAGGAGTCAACATTATTTATTTAACGAAAGGTTAAAATCGAAACCCATTATTGATAATCAATCATAACTTCGTGATGAACAGAAACAAAAATAATAATAATTCCAAGCGCCTTTGATCGTAGAAACATTTCAATGCAGGAGTGATTATTCATCGTCTGAAGACACGGCCTAAAATAATAATAAATAAAATAACTTTAGAATTAGTAAGTGATGAAAATAAATCCGGAAATTGTAGTGATAATAACAGGATTAACCCCTTCATCGTTTCCAGCATCTTTATTCTTACGACGTAAATCGTTCAAGAAATTGTTGACTGAGCTGCCAAAAATTGATCGCTTATAATCCGGGAATTTTTCACGAACAGCATCTGAAATTACAGATGATGAAAAAATTAATATGTTACCAACAGCAGGAATAACGAGTCAGTCAGCATTAGCAAGAGTTCATCTTATGAATTAGAGATACAAATCCTTTTGACGGAATTATTGTGATACTGATACTCAAGATTCAAGTTATTCAGTTCAACAATTTTTCAAATCGATTCAAGGTTATAAATGTCTCATAATCAGTGTTAACCAACCAGTAGTTGCCGTGATGATTGTTTGATCCAACGCGGGTCTACGGGGTTGATTTTTATTAATTTTACTACGCCCCCCTCTCAAGTTACTGCGGAGCAATATATCAGTCTCAAATAGAGCTTGGATCAAAGCTATTCCCATTGCGGTGTAGGTGGTCCGAGAGTTTGCCGTGTCCTACTGCTTGCGAGTAACAAAGACGTTCGATCCAGCATGACCAACTTCGACCTATAATTGTCAATAAAGTAAGCTATAAGGAAAGTAACAAGAATATTAAAAGAAAGCTGTCGTAGAAGCGTATAATAGGAACATATTAAGAGCTTTATGTAAATTTTAACTCTAAATAGCGATAGAGCCAATGAAGAGTAAAATTTTTGTTATAAGCTTTTACGATACAAGAAAAGAAAATTAAGGTTTCCAGACTCTGTCACTGAGCGGCGGAGGTTGATTCATTTGCCGATCTTCTAGCACCTGAGCTTGAACTTGCTGAATGGTCTTTACTTCTCGGCATAGAGTCTGCAAGATTTGCATCACAGATCGCTTGTCTAGAAGTAGTTATAAATTGAATAATATTTATGATATTCTCAAAAACCAAAGATGAAAAATTTAGCGGCATCAGGAAAAAACTCGGTAAAAATATTCCAATCTGATTAAATTTTTGAATACTGGGACGAAAACTGTATGCATTTAGAAAATATAACTGATATTTATATATGTTTAGTCATTATAAACCATATCTGATCGAATTTGTTGGTATAAAAACTCGAAAAATTTAAGAATCTTCAGATCAGATGATATTTAGCTTATTATATTTCAATTCGATCATATTTTATTTAATTTCAATTCACGACATCCCAAACTCATCTAATCGAATAATAGATCGACTAATATTTAGTCGATGTGGCCAAGATCTGATAAGATTCTATCAAATCATGTCTGAGAAAACTTTCAGTTTATTAAATCTGATTAACTTGGAGTGTTTCCAGGCTTGAATCAATCAAATCTGATATAATCTAGATCATTTTAAGTAGATATCATCTCAAATCAAATGAAATACTAGCTATTCCAGTCTTGAATCACAAGAATTTCATCAGAAATAGGATACATTGGTTAAATATTATCAGATCTGATGAGATTCTGAAAATCTAAGCCTGAGAAAAATCAAAATTTATCAGATCTTATGAGATCCGGTCAATATAATCTAGATCTGATCAGATTTGATCGATTAAAGTTCATCAGATTTAATAAGCTCTAAGTTTTTTCAGACTCGACTTAATAAAACTAGATCTGATCGAGGTCACATTGACCAAATATCATCCAATCTGATGAATTTGAAGCTATTTTAGACTTCAATCACTAAAATCTGATCAGATCTAGGTCACATTGATTAATTATGATCAGATCTGATGAGATTCTCATAATTCAAGCCTGAAAAAAGTCCAAAATTATCAGATCTCATAAGGTCCGGCCAATGTGATCTAAATCTGATCAGATTCTATTGATTTAAGTCTGAAATCACTCTAAATTTATCAGATCTGATGATATCCAGCTAATGTAATCTAGATTGGATCAGGTTCTATTGAATTAACATTTGAATAGTGCCAAACTCAGAAAATTTATTTATAAATTGCGTTTTTCGAACCAGTCCCTTCTTCATTTACGCTCGTATCCAACAGATCACTGTCTTTTCCCTTATCCTCTCTGGGCTCATCTCGACTCTTTTTTCGTTGATGATTAGCTGACTGGCCCTGATCAGCATGCGCTTTTTCTCCCTTTTCTTGGTTCTTCTTTTTCCTCTTGTACTGGATTCCCTAAATATCACATAATCATCATTTGCCCTGAGATGCTTTAAAAATTACCCACTGGTGTTGCGGATTTTGATCCTGACGCAATCACAACTTCTTCGATTTCCAGTTCGTGATCATCTATATCTTTATTGTCTTCGTGGTTTTCTGCTTCCGGTTCTGGGTCGTACAGGTGATCCAAATTTTTTTGAGCAGGTAGTTCTACATCCTCTTGTACACAAACTGGGCGTAGGGGCGACATCACACCTTCCAAAATTCGCATTTCATTTTCCAACTTCTTGATATGACCTGAAATAAGAAAAAAAATTTATTATACCGAACCTAAAAGTTTTAATCTTATATTTCATATTCAGTAATCCAACCATGCGTAAATTATTGTTCATTGAAGGTTAATTTTTTTGATATCTTATACTTACGTGACACTCGGACAATTTTAGCATCATAATACTTCCAGCCGCATTTAGGAATTTTGCCAGTCTTACTCTCACGCCACTGCACAATGTAAGATTGATCTTCAGGTTCCTCAGCCGGGTCGAACTTTTCCAGATTAAAATCTAAAATCCACTCCACAGGAACACCAGGCGTGTAGGTTTTATCGTAGTCCCCACCGATCCATTGAACGAGAGCAAATTTTTTTCATGATTTATAAAAGTGTTGCACACTTTTTAAACTCCGCACTTATTAACGAAACTACCCAAGATAAAATTTTATGTAAATATGAATTATATATTAAATAAATAAATAAATAAATAATTTATAGTTGACAGGAAATCGCACCTCAATGATTGAATAAGCTTTAACTTCTGATGTTCATTTTTTTTTTTAATCAACAACAAGCCCACAGTATACGTAAACATATTCAAGTAAGTATTTGAGAGTCCAATGAATCACTATTCTGATGGCTTCCACAACTACTGATTTCAAAAAGGAGAAGAAAAGACGCGGAAAATATAAAAATATAATTTATTTGGGAGTACGGTTGATATTCCTAAACGAACGCAATCGAGATGGCGTAAAAACTTCTCACTAATCAGTAAGTCAATTACAATGAAATAAATATTTAAATGATATTCAAAGAAGAAAAATTGCCGTGCAGAAGAAGTCGACAATAAAAAGATGATCATATTAAATTATAATTAATTACAGAATCTCTAAAACGACCGCACCAAAAAATAGCTCACACGTTCCGAGTGAATTTGACGATGTAGCCGAGAAATTCGGAAATCAAATGGAACAAGATGTTCAAATTTATCAGACTTCACATGAAACATCAGCATTCAATGGAAGAGATGAAATTCAAGTAAATCTAGTGAGTGATAAAATCACTTTTCCCTTGTTAAGCTTCTAAGATCTTTAAGATTACTGAGTTCCACCTGACAACACGAAAATAGAGATCAATACTGACTCAATTTGATTAGCTATGATCATATCTGAACTGAAAACTAGGCCAGACATAAACAGATCTGATTGTGTATGGTCGAAAAAGATCAAATATTATTAAAGTCGGTCAAATCTAATGAAACATATTTATATTTGACCTATTCTAACCGAATATAATCAGATCTGCTCATGCCTGATCTAGATCTTAAATGAGATTTGGTTCAAGCTGATCAGATCTAGTCAAATGCAGTTATATCTGCTTAGATCTGACCAATTATAGTTATATCTGAACTGTTCTGATCAAATATAATCAGATCTGCTGATGCCTGGTCTAGATCTTAGCTCAGATTTGATTATAGCTGATCAGGTCTGGTCAAATGCAGTTATATCTACCCAGATATGACCAATTATAATTATATCTGATCTGTTTTGATCAAATATAATCAGATCTGTTCATGTCTGGTCTAGGTCTTAGTACAGTTACGATCATAGCATTCCAGATCTGATCAGATTTAAATATCGAAAAATATGACAAGATATTAGGGATGTTTCCGTAGTCACTAAGCATTGAAAGAGTATTTTCATTCTTTTTTAAGGTTGATTTAGAAGTTGACTCAGAGAAAGCTGGTGATATTGACGTCAGTATGGATATAGATCCTGTAGAAGACGCAGATACAGCAAGTCATCAACAAATTGAAATGCTGGATCCAATCCCACCTAAACAAAAGTTACTAAACTCCAATGAAATACCCAAAGAACATTTGATCAATAATTTGTTGGTTATGGCAATCAAGTGGCGTCGTAGAACGACTCATACAGTAGCGCAAGATGTATTGAAGTTAGTCAACATTTCATCAGATACTACCAATTCTAAAAGCTCAAAATATCATTGGAAGAAAATCTTGGATCGTTATTCTCAGAATGTTTCTACTTACTATATCTGTGAACACTGTAATAATTATCTTGGCTCTGAAAATAACTGCCCTAGCTATTGTGGTGATTGCGATACAAAAGTAAACCGGAAAACGAACAAGGGTTCATTTTTACATTTGCCTCTGACTGATCAGCTTAGGGAAATATTTGAAACAACGGATGCTCATCATCTTTACTCTCAAAGCCGTGAGAAGCATAACAAATACGCCATTGAAGAAATCTATGATGGGAAAATGTACAAAAAGTACATCTCTGACGACAGTAAGATTTCTATCAATTTCAGTGTTGATGGAGCACCAATGTTTGATAGTTCCAATACATCTGTTTATCCCGTACTCTGCACAATCAATGAGTTAAATCCTCATGACAAGCGCAAATATATCTTGCTGTCCAGTATTTGGTTTGGAGTTGGGAAACCCAAGAATATGAACAGTTATTTGAAGCCTTTTGTAAATGAAGCCAAGAAACTATTGGAAAAAGGATTTACATACGTTTATCAAGGACAACAGTACACAAAAACAGTTATTACCCTTATGGGCGTTTGCGATTCAGTAGCTCGTCCACTGGTACGTTGTTCTACGCTATTCAATGGCAAATTTGGTTGCGGCTTGTGCTTACACCCTGGTCAATCTGTGAATAAAGGCAGAGGACACTGCAGAGTTTATCTAATGGTTGATGAAAATCCTTTTGGAGATGGTTTAAGGACCCATGAAGCGACTCTGTTGCATGCAAAAGCTCAAAAGAAAGAAGACAAGAAGGGAATCAAGGACGAATCCATTTTATGCGACATACCGGGCTATGACATTATCAAAAACCTAGATGTGGACTGGATGCACTGTGTTGGTTTGGGAATTGGTCGCCAATTCGCTGGTTTATGGTTCGATTCTACGAATTCGGAAGAAAAATTCTACTTTGGAGATAAAATCGACGAATTTGATAAATATATTACTTCGTTTTTACCTACTTCAGAGATTTCGAGGACTCCTCGGCCATTGAAAGACCGTGTTCACATGAAAGCCCATGAGTGGATAATTTTCATTTTAGCTTACTCTTTACCCGCTATGAAAATGTATTTCCCGAAGCGCTATGTTGATCACTGGGCTTTGTTGGTCGATGGTGTTTCTATTTTAGTTAAGCCTTCAATCATGAAGTCCGAATTGAAGTACGCGGAACAGTGTTTATTTGATTTTATCTCTGGTGTGGAATCTTTGTACGGGAAAAAATACGTGAGCTTCAATGTTCATCTCTTAGCTCACTTAGCCATTAGCGTAGAAAATTGGGGCCCTCTCTACACCCACAGTGCGTTTATTTACGAGGACTTCAATCAGATAATTCAAGCGTATGTTAAGAGTCCGAACGGCGTCGAAATTCAAATATGCGATTCTTTCCGATTAAAATGTGTCATTGATAGGCTCCTGATTTTATGTTCGGACGATTTAAATTACAAACAAAAAGAATTTTTAAATGAATTGTTGAACAAAAAATTAAAACCTAACCCGAAATTCCAAATATCTAATTGTGGAGTTCTTGGCCAACTTATTATTCGTGAGAAGCTGCCTTCTGATCAGCGTTTGGCGTTGCGGCGCTTATCTATTGTAATCGATTCAAGTACAAAATTTCTTCATTCAATAGGTGCATCATAAACAATCAAGTGATAACAAGTCAAAATTATAAGCGCGAGAAAAAACGGATCAATTACGTTGTTTTATTAAACAATGGTCTTATTTTTGAAATTAAAAATTTTATCGCTTTGGAAAAAATTCTTGTAAATGTACCTACATGATGGGCTATTATTACGTATTAACAAATAAGCCATTTACTAAAAATAGAATGCTTGAACATTTACTCACTATTGACGAGAAAATGACTGCGATTGCAGCCGTAAATACTGACTTAATAAACAAAAAAGTTATTATTCTAGGAATGCCAAAACTTAATGCTTACGTCGCATATGCACACAGTTGCGATTTAGAATTACTGACGTAAAAAGTAAATTTCATGACTTATTTTTTTATAACCATGAGAACATTTGTAACATAAAATCATGAGTGATTTGTAAACCTCCTTGTTAATTGCAGAATAAAATTTTATTTTTTTATAACATAATTATTGTTATTAAAAAATTTTATTATAATTAGATAAGCGAATAGTTTAAGCTCTAAAATGAAGATGCCTGAGACTGGACATGTTTAACCTGTTTATCAGTGACAGCGCTTGATCTCTACTTTATGATACATCACTCGTGAGATAACCCAAGTGCCTGATATTTACATCACTCGTGACTGATAACCCACCCAGTGGTTGATAGCTACGTCATTTTACATCACTCGTTACTGATAACCCATCCAGAGCCTGATATTGACTCCATTTTACATCACTCGTGACTGATAACCCACCCAGTGGTTGATAGCTACTTCACTTTACATCACTCGCTACCGATAACGCGCCCATTGCTTGATACTTATACTTCATTTTACATTACTCTGATAACCCATCCAGTGCCTGATATTTACTCCATTTTACATCAATCGCTACTGATAACGGGCCCAGTGCTTGATATTGACTTCATTTTACATCACTCGCTACTGATAACGTGCCCAGTGCCTGATATCTACTTTATTTGACATCAATTTTGCCTTATAACTTATAACTTTTATCCCAGATCTGTCCTTCTTCTGATATTCTTCAACAAGTTATTATATGCTTATAATTTTATATATGGAGCCATATATTTTTCTGTATAAAAACAAAATATATTTTTCATATTATAGTAAACAAATATAAATTTTTTTATAATAAGCCATATATTTTTCAATATATATGTTGGCTTATAAAATTAAATATATAGAATCATATAAGAAGAATCTTGTATAAAATTATTATATATAAAATTATATTACCGGTATATTGGTGTTTATATTATCAAATACATTTACTTTTACAATTAAAGTTATATACTTCTTATATATGATGAAACATAGATGTTTACATATATAGATTTTGGCCGCATATATGATCCGTTATTTAAAATATATGTAAGCATATATTTTTGGCATATATGTTATTTTCATACGGGATCTATTTGGGCTTATTTTGTTCCTTATTCAATTCTGTAAAATTCATACGCAAGTTGTCTCGACTACTTTTGCATAGTTTCCGAAATATTTTAATCCAAAGCTAGTTGCAAAATGGCTTTTTTTTAAACATTTGAATTTCCTCGCCTAATTTTTTTTAACTTTTATCTACATATTTTTCTAAATATTTGAAACATAAAATTTTTAAATTTGACCCATTTACTTTTAAAGCCGTAAACAAACAGCTTAATATTTTCCTGCCGACTGGACCAGAGGCCACGACTCGACGACCGAAACTGTTGATTCGAGGACCCGGACCTGGAGTTTCCAAGTTTAGTGGCTTTCGTCAGTAAAGGTAGATTGCGGGTCACGAGATTTTCGATAAAAAAAACTACAAGTATTAATATGGGTAAAAATTGAAAGAAAATAATGGTGTACCTGGTGTGCACCATGCGCCTAGGTACTGTGTCGTACGATGCGTTCCCATTATTTTACATGGCGGGATCCCCAGTAGGCCTACACCATGGATCGACGTGAGTGTCAATGCCATCAAGTTTAGAATTTGTTACACATATCAAATCTATATAAATATAGATTGGATGTAAACAACTTAAACCTGGACATCAATACTCTGTCGTGCTAAATAAAAAGACAGTAATTTAACTTATATCTTTTTTATTAACTAATTCTAAATGAACATTAGTTATAAATTTAAAACTATGAACTTTTCAGCATATTGCTAGCATTTTCTATTTTATTATTTAGCATTGTTCTTATTTTTATACTATTATTTTCATAGTTTAAAAATTGTTTTGATTACTAATATTGTATATTAGAAACGTAAATTAAAATCCAAAAAACACATTATTCATAGTTTTAGCTTTACAATAAACCTGAAAATTATTACAATATATTGTTTATTATATCTATTCTTTGGCAATTTATAAATGTATCCAATCAATCAACACTAAACAAAATTGAAAGCTTGATAAATATTTCTCTTGTTACAGTAAAAAGAAATTATTATATAGATAAAGAATTTAAAATAATTGAATTAAAAACCACTCAAGCGGTAGATCCAAAA
Source organism: Cotesia typhae (assembly GCF_013202065.1). Classification (NCBI taxonomy): domain Eukaryota; kingdom Metazoa; phylum Arthropoda; class Insecta; order Hymenoptera; family Braconidae; genus Cotesia; species Cotesia typhae. The sequence continues at coordinate 1,072,416 of NW_027423778.1, read as the reverse complement.
AATTTTTGAAATTTTAATATTTATTGATTGGATTACTGTTTATTTTCTGATTTTATCGATCTAATTTAAAGAAATAATTATTAATATAGTCAAAAATCGAAAATTGAATACTTAAAACTTCTTTATATACAACATTTTTCGTTTTTCCTATTGGTTGAAGAATGACCAAGCTGTCAGGTGAACTTACTCTTGAGCATTTCACTAAATTATCATCAACACTATATTAACTGAAATTCTATTATAATTAAGAAATCACCTTATTAACAAAAAAAAATAATATAAAAAAATTATAGATTATTTAACTTCACTCAATTAAGCTGACTTAAATCCGGTCTAATAGATTTTATTAAATCAATAAGATCAGTTTTTTTAATTATTTATCGTGACAGCTGTCTGATAATATTTTTATTTTGACACAATAAAAAAAGTGTCAAAACAAATGTCATCCTAAAATATAAGCATACTGAAGTTATATATTTACAAATAATTAACCTATTTCAATTTAATAACTAAAATGATATATTTATAGACTAAAAAATTAATATTATTTACAAAGAATATTCAACCAATATTATTAATAACTATATTTACAAAATAATTAACTAATGTAAATGAAAATAAAATTTAAAGTTCAATAAATAAAACAATAAAATAACCAAATATAAAATAACAAATTAAAAAAAAAAATTTTTCCAATTTTTTTTTCGAAATGGATTTAAATAATTTGGATTTAGAACAATTAATAGTAAATGGAGATAGAACATTTGTACCTCACGATTGGTGTCATGAAATTAAAAAACAAATAATTGGTAAGTCAATGATAGTCATTATTAGTTTATCATGTTTGATACAAATCCATACATCATTGATTAATTTTTTTTGACTCAAGAAAATATTTTGGATAGCTTTAATTATTTTAGTTATCTAATATTTTAGTTACTTATGTCACACTTTCTTTAGTGAAGAGTATTTTCTTGACTGAATAAAATTTTTTCTTGTTCTAAAACAACTTATGTCTTACTGAATACTTTTTCCATTGAGAATTAAATTTTTCTTTGATGATAAGATCAATTAATTTCACAAAATCATTAAGAATTTTTTTTGTTCTTAAATAGATTTTGTCGACCAGATTGATGGAAGTTACGTCGTTGGATGCACTACTATTGTGAAAATTTTTTTGAGAGATGGTCGCATTCATGAGGCAATGGCTTTTAAAGAATCACGAAGTGATTCCTATGGAATTGCATATGATCAAGCACGAAATGTAAAACATTAAATTTCTTTGATTAGTATTAGAGTTAATAATTCATTTTGCTTAATTAACAATAATAATTTCTCTTTATTTTCAACAGGGATCATTTGTCAGGGCTCTTTATGACACCTTCTTGTTTTTTAAGGAATTCCGCGACAATTTATTCTCTTTAACCGAGCAAAAATTAAAAAGATTGGCCAATCAAGAACGATTAAAATATGAGTGGAGAAAAAAAAATAATTCATAATTATTTATGATTCATTAAATTTTATTATAGATTTTAATACTCATAAGAGAATTTTATTTATTATTTATTGACGCCAGATGTACAGCTTGTCTAACAAACTCTGATACATCTTTCGCTTAAATCTACTTTTCTTTCACTAATTTTATAATTTATTATTGTATTTTAGTATTCCAACTTAATAGTTAATCTATATTTCAATATATAACGGTAGTAAATACTTTCGTAGACGTTGGGTCGTTTCCTTAGTTTCAGCTTATCGAATATAGCAGATTCTTTTCAAATTTTGAGCTTATAGGAGCTACAGCTCGGAAATTTAAAAATTCGATTGTTAACACCCACCCCCGCAACCCCCTGTCGGACGGGATATCGTAAAATTCGTTCATAAATTATTTTTACATCACTTACACAAAATTCATACAAAATTAGGAGTCTGTAGTAGCTAGAAGTCGAAAATTTTTAATTTTCATTGTTAACGTCCACCCCCGTAATCCATATTGGGAGTAGATTATATGACATATAGATAGTATATGTCATAAAATACGATCTTAGATCATTTCTACATCCCATAGAACAGATTCTTACCAAATTCTTAGCCTTTAGAAGCTACAGCTAAAAAATTTAAAATTTTCATTGTTAAGATCCACCCCCGCATTCCTCTGTGGAGTAGGATATCGTAGAATTCGTTCGTAAATTATTTTTACATTACTTACACAAAATTCATACAAAATTAAAAGTCTGTAGGAGCTAGAAGTCAAAAATTTTTAATTTTTGTTGTTGACGTCCACCCCCGCAATCCATATTGGGAGTAGATTGTCATAAAATCCGCTCTTAGATCATTTCTACATCACATATAGGAGATTCCTACCAAATTTGAAGTCGATAGCAGCTATAGGTTAAAAATGGGAATTTTCCATTGTTAACGCCCCCGCAACCCCCCTTGGGGGTGGAATTTCGTAAAATCCGTTCTTAGCTGATCTCTACTCGGCGAAAGGAATAATCCTACCAAATTTCAAGTCGGTACGCCTTATGGTTCCAGAGATATCGTGATGAGTCAATATATAGGTGGAAATCTCTTATTTATATATAGATATAACCCAATTTGTCACGACGATAGCGTTTATAATTCTCAACGGATCTTAATCAAACTCAATATACTTATTCTATCGGCGATTACAAAGATCAAGTTCAATTTTGAGGTCGATCGAACAATTGGTTTAGAAATTACAGCAATTTTAAATTCTGAAAATGTGAAAAATTCACATTTTTACTACTTTTTCTTTAAATAACTTTCGAACGTGATAACTGATCGGATTTCTGAGAATTACCACTGAAAGCCCGTGAAATAAGCTTTTATTTTCCTACAAATTAATAATCATTCATCCAAAATAATCCATGTTTCTGCTATTCAAATATGAAATTTTTAGTAGATTTCATAGAAATCTAACTATTGCATTGGTCCTCATGACGGAACTTTTATAAAATTTTGTCATTTTCCGACTCAGTTCGTCGCCCTGATTCAGAAAATATATATGGTTCAAAAGTAATCCGCTGGGCGAATATTAAGGGGTACATGGATGTTGGGTTAGAGTGGTCAAAAAGATTTTTCAAGTTTTTGTAGGCATATAATAGTATAGGAAAAAAGTTATGAGCGCACCCTGAGTCCCTGTGGGAGAAGACGGCAGGGCCTCAGAGGCAAAAATCAGCAGTTTTTGGTGGTTTTCGCCTGTTTTTCGACGAAAAGGGGTCTCTATAATTCTGGAATCGGGCCGGAAGGGGTTGAAACATCTTTCATGTTTTTGTCGGCATATAATAGTACTAGCTGATACCCGCCCGCTTCGCTGGGCATTTATAGAATTGTATTTTTCGATCTAAACTTAAAATTTGATTAGAGTATTGTTTTGACTTTCACAAATTCCAAATTTCATCGAATAAGCATATCCTCTTATCTATATATACCTTTTATCTATGAAATTATTCCAGCTAATATCCATCGTAACTTTCAATGTGCAATCACTATAATGTTTGCGTGTCCTTTTTTTCAAAAATGAATAATAATTGACACGAAGAAAAAAATTTGAAATGAGAATTTGGAGTCTATAGCAGCTATAGCTTGAAAATTAAAAATTTTTAATGTTAACACCCACCTTCCCAAACCCCTGTGAGATGAGCTATCGTAAAATTTGCCGATAGAATTTTTCTAAATCTCTTACCGAAGATTCCTACCAAATTTGAAGTCGATAGGAGCTATAGTTTAAAAACGGGAATTTTTTATTATTAACGCTCCTACAATCCTCTTTGGGGTAGAATATCGTAAAATTCGTTAATAAATTATTTTTTCATCATTTATAGAAAATTCCTACAAAATTTGGAGTCTGTAGGAGTTATAGCTTGGAAATTAAAAATTTTGATTGTTAATACCCACCCCCGCAACCCTCTGTGAAGTGAGATATCGTAAAATTTGTTTATAGATTATTTCTACATCTCTTACAAAAGATTCCTACCAAAATTGGAGTTGATAGGAGCTACAGTTTAAAAACTGGAGTTTTTCATTGTTAACGCTCCCGCGAACCCTTTTGGAGGTGGAATTTCTTAGAATCTGTTCTTAGCTGACGTTTACAGGGCAAAAGTATAATTCCTACCAAAGTGTCTAGGTCCGATAGTTCCCGAAATATCGTGATGAGTCAATTTGTCTATAGAACAGCTCCTATATATATCACACACAATTTACCATTTTATTTTTAATCATTTAAATCAGTATAATCATTAAACAATATTAACATTAATATTTATGTTATATTTATCTGTTTTATGATATAATGGAGTTCATCTTTCATGATCATTTCAATACATATTAGCTATTTCAGTTATTAATGATCCGAACAAAAACAGTTTCACTGTAAAAAAATTGCGCCAAGTCCACGTTCATAAAACTCATCTCAATAACGTTTGCACTTTACAAAAAAAAATAAGACTCAATATAATAATTGTCATTCTCTACAAAAAAAAGTGAAATACAAAAAAATACCAAGAAACTGTCATAATGTTAAAAAAATTGAAAGAAAATTTGTTGAAAATTTAAAAATTAAAAAAAAAATTTTTTATCGTACTTGGCGCGCGTCATTGACTACCCCAAATTTCTTCGGAAGAATTTCAACCCGAGAAAAAACGATTTTGCTCGAATTTATGTAATTATGTATAGTTATACATATTCGGGCTGATCAGCTCTAATTACATAATATATGATTTCATACATTCTTATACTTATAAATTTACATTAGTCAAGCATACTCAACTCATTAAAAACACTGCTTACTCGATTAATTATCAGTTTCAGTGAAAAAATCCGTTTTTAAATTTTTTTAAATTTTTAGTGGACATAACTATCAATATGGTGGTGTGGTGAAATCATCTGAAATTATATAAAATTTTTGGATTCAATTTTTTTCAGCTCTGTCATTAAGCTTCAATGAAGAAACTTGATATGACTTAGTTTAATTGTAATTAACACATTTTGATTGGCAATCACACCGCATTTTCTCAATTTAGTCGGCCATATGTTTTCTTTTCTAGAGCACTCAATTGTATCTACTTTGAAGTAGTTTTCATAACCAAACACGAGAGGGCGTTTTAGTAAAATCATAAATGATGTCTGGAAGATTAAAAAATTTCAAATAACATATGTATGACATGTCGATTTTACCTAAATTTTGTAAAACTTATTATTAAATAATAATAGTTGATTAATTAAATTCATGCATTTTATAGGTTGACTTAATTATAAATTTTTAATCATTCAAAGGATGTTTATTTATCCTGAAAAATTTGGGGTACTCAATGACGCGCGCCAAGTACGATAAAAAAATTTTTTTAATTTTTAAATTTTCAACAAATTTTTCTTTCAATTTTTTTAACATTATGACAGTTTCTTGGTATTTTTTTGTATTTCACTTTTTTTTGTAGAGAATGACAATTATTATATTGAGTCTTATTTTTTTTTGTAAAGTGCAAACGTTATTGAGATGAGTTTTATGAACGTGGACTTGGCGCAATTTTTTTACAGTGAAACTGTTTTTGTTCGGATTTCACATCTTTTTGTAAAGAATGAAAATTTTTGAAACGAGTCTTATTTTTTTTTGTAAAGTGCTAATGTTATTGAGATGAGTTTTATGAACGTGGACTTGGCGCAATTTTTACAGTGAAACTGTTTTTATTCGGATTTATTAATAACAACAATCATTTTAGTAATAATAATGATAATGATAAACATTATTATTGCTTTCATTTTTAACATCAATTTATTATTACCGATATTAATACTTTCAGTATTATAATTACTATTATTGTTATTTTTATTATGGTTACCAATATTATTTATTGTTATTATGATATTGTTGTTAGTAAGTGACGCAATATATTAAACGCATAGTCATGTTTCGTATTATCAAGAGATTAAGATTATTTGAAACCCGCTCAATTGGATGACAGTGCCACCTACAGGCAATAACCATAAGATCACAGAATGTTCACACTTTTTAATGAGAATTCCCCAGACACTGAACATCTGGTTTATCCGAAGAAAGTATAACTCATACAATGTTTGTGTGTTTAAACTGGTTAACAAATAAAATTTAATTAAAAAAATATGTTTCAAACATAAACATGGAAGGTTGTATGATAATTTGTTCTATAAAATTTTTTGTTTCATAAGATACTTTTACATTTTTAATTTCAAACGTAAACTTTTCCCGCGCAATATTAAAAATTCATAAATAAATGAATTTTTCAGGCAAAGCTATAATCATATGAAAAGTCGTTCGTTCTTTGATTTTACAGCTCAAATTATGATAAAAAAAATTAAAGTTTTCTTTTCTCATATTAGCTAGTGGTATTAAAAAATTTAAACTGACTAATCCGCGAAAACGCCTCCGGTTTAAATCGATAACTTAAATTATCGATGGAAATTATACATTTCTTATATATACAAAGAGAATTTTGACATTTTCTTAATAAGAAAAAATTTTAATTTAGATTTAATACTGCAATACACATTAATTCAATGAAAATAACAAACAATTATTTTAGTAATAATAATGATAATGATAAATATTATTATTGCTGTCATTTTTAACATCAATTTATTATTACCGATATTATTACTTTTAGTATTATAATTAGTATTATTGTTATAAAAAATTATAAAAAATTATAATAGGGACAAAATTTAAGCAGTTATATTCAACGCTGTCTGAACCGAAATAATTCTGATTCATAGAACTAAACAATTTTTTCATATTTTTTCAATTAATTAATATTAGGAAAAAAAGGTATGAACTACTGTTATAATAGAAATTTAAGAAAAAGAAAGAACGTAGAATTTAAAATAAAATTTGCAACCTCAGAAAAACGTCACGCTTTCAGTAAACACAGTCGGTAGTCTGACGCTCCGTTTACAACGATATTTTTGAACGGAACTTGGTGCCAGATTCTACCGAATCTGTGGATTATTTTTTTTTTTATTTAGTATTATAATTTTAAAAATTTTTGTTTTGTTGTTTGTGCTCATTTACTTAAGTATTTTTTTTAACTTTAAAAGAAGTTAGTAGTAGTTATTTTATTTAATTTCTTGTTAAGTTTAAGATAAGTTAATATATTTTAAGTATTAAGATGTCATATATACATAGAAAAAGAAAATTTCTTGAACTAAGAAAATTGTAAGGAAGACCGAAGTTATTTTGGAGCAAGAAGGAATTTTCTTGGCTTAAAAAAAATTAACTTCATACAATAAATTTTCAATCTTCCTTAAGATTTTTTTGATTTAAGAAAATTTACGCTTGACTTAAGACTTTCTTTCTTTCGGTGTACCTTAAGTTTTCAATTTACTTCTTTTGTAAGAAAAATACGTAAGCACTTTTAGAATTCGCAGGCCATCTTACTGATTGTACAGTCTCATCATCTATTTGGATCCATGATAAATTATGTTTAATCATCGCAACATGATGATTTTCAGGGTGCCGCGACTAGTCAACCGCGGACATTTCAACCGCGACAGTTCAACCGCGACATTTCAACCGACGACTTTTCAACCGAAAGATACTTCAACCGACGGACAATTCAACCGAAGGATACTTCAACCGACGGACAATTCATCCGCAAGACAATTCAACCGATGACAGTTTAACTGCAGTTTTCTTGATAAATTGATCACAAAAACCATGTTAAAAGGGCGCAACACAATTACTCGCATTTGTAATGGCCTATTAGTGAGTAAACACTCAAACAAACCATGTTAAAAGGGCGCAACACAATTACCCGCATTTGTGTTGGTCTAAATAACACGATAACATTATTGTTATTATGAACGATGAACAAGAAAGTGTTTGAAAATCCCGCGTATTTGTTTTTATCGATATCGAACTGCTTGAGGTCGATAAAATGGTAAACTTTTTGGAGAAGCCAAATATTTATATTGGTGAGATTTTGGTATTTTCGCATTAGCTAGAGCATACTGTCCTAACCTTAAATATTTATTTTTTGAAGAGTGAATTTATTAATATCTTGAAGAATGAATTTATGTATATTTTGAAGAGTAAATTTATTAAAAATATACCTTGGTATTTTCGCATTAGCTAGAGCATATTGTCCTAACCTTAAATATTTATATTTTGAAGAGTTAATTTATTTATATTTAGAAGAGTAAATTTATTAAAAATAAATAATAATATATTGTTAGTGTATAATTTTCGTTTCAGTGAATTTATCATGCCGTTGAAGTTTATTAAATCGACAAAGGGTGAAAAACAATTGTATGAAGATGGTTATTTATATAACAAATAGTCAGAAATGTAGTTTTTTTTTGTATTTCAATATATGTAATAATAATAATAATAATAATAATAATAATAATAATAATAATAATAATAATAATAATAATAATCATCATAATTATTAAGTTTTTTTTTTGCATTATTTCAAAAATAAAAAAATGATTCTTGCGGTTGAATTGTCATTCGGTTGAAGTATCCTTCGGTTGAATTGTCCTTCGGTTGAAATGTCGCGGTTGAACTGTCGCGGTTGAAATGTCCGCGGTTCAACTGTTACAGAACCGATTTTCAGAATTACCATCTTTTGAAGAGTTAAATATAGCACTTACAATAGCATAGTTTGTATTACATATTGATATTTTTGCTTTGGGTACCGATTTTATAAACCCTTTTTCCTATTTATTAATTTATTTTTCCTTTGATGGACACATGTAACTTCACAACTAATATCTGTTGCAAGGAATTTAATGAAATTTTTGTTAGCGTTTCTTTGACTTCTATACAATTTTCACAAAATTTGAAATTAGTAAACCAATATCCAAATGATGAATCAATTAATTCTTGTAGTTCAAATGTTTTTTTCTCATCATATATTGAAACATGTAATACATTTTCTAGTATACTGTAAGAATTAGAATAATTGCATGTTTTGCATCGATCATTAATTTCTAATTTAAATTGTACTAAATTTCTAATATCACAATTATCATTACAAATTTTAAGAAATACTGATACAGGATCGTTATTTGTCATAGAATAAGGCTGCTCTATTAATGACTCTTTAATGTCACTGGACTTTAGAAGTAATTCGCGATTATTATATTTGCTAAATAAATTACTAAGTTTATTGTTGACAGATTGATACTTTAGGCCATGATTGATTAATAATGTCCTAATTATTGTATTATTAAACATACATTGAATAATTGAATTAAGACCATCGGAAACGTTATCACAGTTTTCGATACCTCGACAATCTAATAAACTAAGAGAAGCTTTTTTCGCATTTTTGAGTTCAATTTGAATAGAATGTTCTTCAACTGCCCAAATCATGTCCCATACTTTTTGCCAACGTGTATCAGGAATTGGTATGGTAGGTAAATCAGACCTATAAATTTTTCTTAAACGATTATATTATTTAATTGCTGAAGAGCTTGCTTTAACGGAATGAGGATCAAAATTGATTAAATGTAGTCCACGTAACTCTGTTACACGAGATAGGGCTACATAAATTTGACCAACATTAAAAATGGTGTTCCCTGCTTCAATGATGGCATTTTTTAAACTTAAACCTTGACTCTTATCAATAGTTACTGCATAACTCAAGCATAATGGAAATTGTTCTCTTACAACGAAAGCTCTTTCAAATAATTGAAATTTTACTTTAATACCATTTTAAAAATCAGCTCCTAAATTATCATTTATTATTATTATGATATTGTTGCTAGTAAATAAGACAATGCATCAAACGCATAATTACAATACGAATTATCTAAAAATTATGATTATTTGAAACCCGCTCAATCGAATAACAATGCCACCTACAGGAAATGACCAAAAGATCATAGAATGTACACACTGCTTAATGAGAATTCTCGAGATCCTGAACAGCTGGTATATCCGAAGAAAGTAAAACTCAAACAATGTTTAGCGTATTATCTATTTGGTCTGGTTAATAAATTAAATTAAATTAGAACAATATGTTTAACAACATACACATAGAAGGTTGTTGGATAGTTTAGTTAGTAGTTTACTCTGTAAATTTTTTTGTATTCATAAGAAAATTTTTTACATTCTTAATTTATAGTTTGTACTTTTCTCACGGATATGAAATGTTCATAAAATTATTATAAAAATAAATTAAACTTTTATTTTCCGTAAAGAAACTAGTAGCATCGATAAAATTTCATGAAAATTAGTCGCGTATATCTTTTGAATGAGATTGATAGACTTGAATTATCAATCATAATATTTATATTTTATAAAATCGTAGGAAAAATTTTTTATATTTTTGTAATTTAGGAAATTGTGAATTTGGATTTAATACCACAATCCTTAATAATTTAATAAAATAATCGTATTATTCAATATTATGAATGCAATTATTTTTAACATCAATCTATTGTTATCGTTATAATAACTATCAGTATTATCTTCATTTTTATTGTTATTATTAGCATGATTATTTTTATTACATATTATTATTATCATAATTATGTTGTTAGTAAATAATACGATTCATCAAACTCAATGAATGTAAGCATTATGTACAGAATATTGTCGTTTTGAATGTCCGCGCAGTTCGGTCGCAGTATAGCAGTGCCACCTATATCTGTACAACACTCGACCAGAATTACTTAGGCAATGATCAGCTGACTATTACATAGAAACTAAACCCAAACAATGTGAGCTCTTGTAGATATTGACTCTAGTTAATAAATAATACTTAATTTAAAAAAATTCATATGTAAAGTTGATAGATAGTAAATTCTAGAGATTTTATTTAAAAAAAAAAATTTTAACATTTTATGTGATTGAAAAAATTTTCAATTCAAATTATGTAGTTTTACCGCGGAAAATTAGTGCACAAACAATTGTAACAATAAAATCACGTTAAACTTTTATTTCTCGTAGAGTAACTAATAAGCATTAATAAAATTCCATCAAGTATATCCTTTGGTTTAGATTGATAGACAAATTATCAATCATAATATTTATATTTTATAAAATCGTAAAATAAATTTCCATGGTTTTTATAATATTGGTGATGATTGTTACTATTTCTTTTATTTTCGATTTCGAACTTTCTAACTACAGTTTGTGTTAGAGTAACATTGACGAGCCCTAGTGAGCATCGACGCAAGCTCATAACTTTTTTTTTTTTAACTGTAGTCTCCCATCTAGTGGAGAGTTACCATACATTCTCGAATTATTTAGTCTGTGGAATGTCACTTTCTCCATAAGAAAAAGTCAAAATCTAAAAATCTGGGTCGCTATAGTTTGTGCTAGAGAATTTAATTAATTTTAAATAGAATTTATTATTTTCAATGACCATTATCAATTAATATTGATAATATAACATATAATGTATAATTATAGAGTAATATTGGAGAAAAAAAGTTCTGTAGAATTAATAAAATTTTACAACCTAAAAATATCGTTCTGCTTACGGTAAACACATTCGGTAGTCTGGCGCTCCGTTTACAATGGAATTTTTGAACGGAACTTGGCGCCAGATTCTACCGAATCTGTAGATAATCATAAATATACTAATCACAAAAATCTAGGTCTGTAAAAATTGTTGACCGCGACACCTGTTACCGCTAATAATTAAAAATTCGACAGACGGATCATAAATCAATTAAACTGTCAAATTTGATAACTAGTTACATTAAATGGAAACGAAAACACTAGGTGTCAGTGTTGGTGATTCAAATTTTAGTCACCAGGTGGCATTTCATTCGTCATCTTCATGACTTATGTATTGAAAATACGCCTGAAATGTATATGATATTAAGGCTCACTAAAATTTAGTCCCCCAGAATTTTTTTTTTTGATAATTTTTAGACTTTTTTTATGACGTCGTTAGTTCGTCGTTTATTTTTTTGTTTACTATAAACATAAAATAATTTAATAAAAATATAATTAAACGGAAATGTAATATAAAAAAATAAATATGTAAAGTTGTTTGATAGTTAATTCCAGATTTGAAATTGGAGGAATTTTCACATTTTTGTAATTGAAAAAGTTTTTAATTCAAAATTTGTATTTTTCCCGCGGAAAACATATGTTCATAAAATTGTAATATCAATAACTTGGAGTTTCATTTTTCGTACTGTTGATATTTAATATTGATAAATTGAATTACAAATTGAAAGCATTTAATTTCACATAAATTTTTTAATTTTTGTAATTGAGATGGTTATAAATTTGAATTTAACACATCAACGCTGAATAATTTGAAAAGAATAATAATAACAATAATGGTGATAAATGTTATTATCACAATTATTTTTTTTTCAATTTTTTTCATCACTATGATTATTTTCAGTATTATCTCTAATTAATGTCATAGTTGATATTATCTTTATTATAATAATTATTATTTTTTTGTTGTTTATTGCTGTCGTCATATTTATGTCAGTAAATACAGTGAATGCTGTTAAAAGTTACATTAGTTTTGTCTCAATTTCTCATAAAACGGTAACAAGAACGAGAAAGACAACCTGGATAACGTTAAACCGCTTCCACTGTAATATAAGTCATCAAACTCATCATTACTATCAGTACTATGTAAAGAAATTGTCGTTTCAAACCTCCCGCAATTAGCCCGTGATGCCACCTACAGGCAAAACTCATCAAAATAAATATCTTAGTATCATTGAAAATATTTTGGTATATTTTGTCATTTAAAAAGTTTATTGTCCAAATGTAATACTGTTCTACTCGAACTGAAAAGTCAATAAATAACAAAATAAGTACAGCAACGACACTTTATTCTATTAACATCTGTGAGAGTCTCTCTAAAATTTTACTTCACTTTTCTACGTTACCAACCTAAATCTTGCAATGGCTGTATTTTTCATAGCAACCCTGGCGGTTTCACGCTCACGGTAGATTCAAGGTGAATTCATGGTGAAAACATCGTCGATCGACGGTCGATTAATAATACGGTCATTTCACGTTATATTCAGGGTTTGAGTATAGTCAATTCACAGCGAAAAACTGGTGTATTTGTTTCATTCTGTCACTATCTAAGGATAGTAAATAAATAGTGACAAAATAATCGTTTCACTGAAGAAAGGTTGTTCCTAATTCATGAAAATAAGACGTTTCGACCGTCGATACACCATGTTTCTACTGCAGGGCAATAAGCATTTCGAGGTCGATATTTTAGGAAATGATAGTAGTAACGTTGTCAATTGACTACGATTCGACCAGCAATTCACTACGTTTTCACCGTCAATTCACGACGATTTCACAATTTTTCGGCTGTCGATTCACAGTAGAATCGCTTTCTTTTCACTGTGTTTTTCCGTTTGTTTATCTAATGTACAATTTATAAAATAAAGCATGGTATCCTCGAACGCATATAACAAGAAAAATTATACTTAAAGACTCAACTTTCAAAATATAATTTATATGAAATTTCAAATTCTATTGATATTTTATTACATTAAATTATATTAATTCGAATATTTTTAGTGTACAAAAACTTACCAAAAGTACGCTCGGGACGAATTCATTACCTTTAAAAATAATCAATTCATATTAAAACAAATGAGTCGTGTTATTGATTAGTATGAGATTATTAATTTTTAAAAAATTTATTATTTATCATAAATACAAAACATAGAAAAATATTGTGTTTAGTAAAATATTCGGAAATCAATAAATTCAATTAATACATTATTATTTATATGATGAACAAAAATAATACCCTACGCAACAATACGTTCAGGAAATAGAAAATATACTCTCCATTAATCTGTTTCCCAACAGTTTGCAAGTTTGATTGCATATGTTGCTCCGATGGTTATTATTTTTATCGCTGGTCTTATTCTAGAGGTTTCTTGAATGAAGTTAATATGATTTTCTTCAACTTCATGAATAAATTGGGTATCGAATCTATAGCAAGCATGTGAAAAATTCTGAGCAATCAAACCTGAAATCAAATTATCATCTATTTGGAATTGGACAATTTTTTTAATTTCAAAAAATACTCCATCACGCTCATTGAATGCAAACGAGTTCGAAACTTTGCTTTTGAGTTGAGGATTTACGCTACTAAATTTGATTCCATTTAATCGCATGTGTCCATAAATATTGATTTTTTCTGGTGTGTAACCAGCTGCACGTAGAAGAATGCGCTCGCTTTCAGTTAATGATCGAATTGTAGGTTTTCTTTCCAAAACAAATTTATCTGCGAATCCTACTTCTATAGTTTCATCGACAACTTTAAGTTTTTTAACAATGTACTCTCTTGTTTCAGAAGCGATAGACTTGTCAAATGCTGAAATGTTGAGAAATCTTTGCATCAGAAAACGTGTGGCGATTTGATCTTCGCGAGCGTTTGGGCTACTTAGAGATTCAATAATATTCCGGTTCCAAGCTTCAAAAATAAAAGCATTGTGCACCCAAGAAGGACCCCAGTTCATTACACATCGAACAAGATGAGTTAATGAATGGATATTCGATGTCATTTTTTCAGTGCCAAAGAACTTTTCAAATAGCCTGACGTATTCTTTCAATAACATTGACGCACGATCCAGTTCTGATAACGTTATTGAATCACTATTCAAATAATGCATAGCTTCTGAAAGAAGGGCCAGATGATTAACATATTTTTCCTCTAAAACCGGTTTTAAACATGCTGGAGCATAGTCCAACCAGTTTCGCCATTCGGAAGCTTTCCATTGCGCGTAAAAATGAATACTTCTAGGAGTTCGAGCTCGACGAGAAGGAGGTTTTATAGATAATAATATTTTATCAATTATTTTTATCACATCGAGGTGTCCAATATAATAGGAAGCTTTTGTTGTCGTTGACAGAATTGTCATATGTAATTTTGCAGCTCCTAGGAAAGCTGCATGCATAGTATCAACGACTACACCTTTGGTGATACTGAACAATGGTAAAGCTGTTAATGCAGAAAATCCTTTTATACCATGTCGCTGAATACCTTTTTAGTCACAAATTTCATGTCCGCTAACAACTCGGAGTCAGTTCTTAATTTGCCATAAGACTGACTAAATGGATAGATGAATTTTCCCCGTGACAAACTTTTACCTTTCGCATAACAAAATGTACAGCCAAAGTAACCATTAAAATTTTTGATGCGAACCACTGCTGCACGAGCTGGTGCATCTAAAGTGCAGGTAACAACAATAAATTTTGAAGTTACTTTGGCTGTTTCAGAAGGTCTCCATGCTACTCCTTTTGTGTACAATTTTCTTAATTCTGACGTAAAAGGTCGCAGCAAATTGTTCATCTTGGGATGTTTGTCGTCAACAAATATTGCTGCTAACATTACATATTTTTTGCGCATATGTGGCGGCAATTCATTGAGCTCTACATATACGGGCCATGCACTCGACCGAGAGGAATTTGATATTTGACAGCCGTCGGTGTTGATAGTGAAAGAAAAATTATACCATTGCTCCAAAATCTGTCCTTTCGAAGATAGTTTTTTGTATGCTTCACCGTCATAGATGTCTTCTATCGCATGGATATTTTTTTTTTGTCTAGAAAATCGGTATTTTAAGGATCGTTCCATGTTGGGAATTTTCAACAATTGTTTTAATTGTGATTTCAAGCTGATGTATAAAAAAATCCTAAATGTTCTTCAGATTTTGTAGGTCCACATTTTTACAAAAACATTCGGTTTGTAACATGTCACGATCATTTTTCGACCTAAGTATGTAGTGCACATCTTACAATAATAGTAGCGTGAAATCATTGAGTTATTACGGCATAATGCTCTCCATAACGCTGCTTTTGTTGTTGGTAAACTACTAAGTATGTGTGATGATTTATTCCACCGAAAAATGTCTAAAACGGCTTCATACGACATACGGTGCTTTATGGATGTAGCAATAATGGACAAAAAGTGATCTTTCATTTTTAGATGTTTCTTCGGAATCAGTGGATATTGGTATTTGATAGAAGAATTTATAGATAAAAATTCAGCCTCGTCACTTTCATTATCTATATCATTATCATCGTTGTTATCATTATTATCGGTGTCATTATTATCATCATTGTTATCGTTGTTATCATTATCAACTTCTACCTCATCAGTAAAAGTATTATTCTGCTCACCACCGTCGGAGAACACAGTTTCATTGTGATGATAATTGTCTTCATCTTCATAATCTTCAGAGCTGTCGGCATCCGTACTTGTATCAGTAGTTTCTTCGTCGTCAATGTCTGAAGTGTCATACCTCAATAAATTATTAGACGTATTAACATTCGCACGATTGATGTTAACATGATTATAAATAAATGTATTGTTTGATACTGGCTGTAAAAAAAAATATATAACTATCACAGTTTTGAAATAAAATTATGTGGTGTGAGAAATGTAAAAAGGCCGTATTACAGCTGTTAAATAAAATTTGTGAAGAAAAAGTATAAAAAAATTGTGAGGAATTAATGCAGAGTGGATGATTATTTAAAGAAATTCATTTCAACGAGCGCTTCATTTATGTTATCAAAAAATACTTATCAATTACTTCGAAATAAATATAAATATTTAAAATTTTTTATCCAAATTTGAATTTTCTAAAATAAATAACACTCGTCAATTTTTTATAATTTTCAAACATTCCAACTTTTTCGAAAATTTTGATTTTTTTTTTTGGTTTAAGTTTTTTGAGATTTTAACAATTTTGACAACTTCCTTTTTTTAAAGTAAAAAATGAAATCTAGAAATGCAAGAAATAACTAAATGGCTGAAGAAAAAAATAAAAACTGACAATTTTTTCTCTACATTATTATTTATATTTATTAATTTAAAATCGTTAGGGAGAAGAAAAAAATTTTTGCACGTTCTTTTAACATTTATCACACGATACATTTTTAAAAATTCTCATGATGTTACTTACCAATTTATCAAAGAAATTTTTGGGAATACGGACTTTTGTTCCAAAAGTCGAAAATAATCTTTTCAACTTGCGCTTGTTTCGCAAATAAATTGCCGTGCGAGATGTGCCGGGACGTTTACTGTCGGACATTATTGACAGTGCATAATAATTCAATAATTATGGTAATAACAATTTTTTCATCCACTGTTCTTAATTGGTTCGTAAGTATCTATTTAAAAATAATCGTTTTTCGAGTAACCTATAAAATTAATAAAAATATAATTTGCTGACATGTACAATTTTGTATAAAAAAATGTAGTTCTAACTCAATTATTAAAAAACATCAAAAACTATTAAACGTTTGACAATTGGAGTATTGTAAAAATTAAAATATTTTTTCTATGACAACACGGAGCGAGAATTATAGAAATGGATCACTTATTCGAAAAACTTAACTTGTTATATAATAATGCTCACCTCTAAGTTTTTCAAACTAAACCTTCTCCAATAACATTGTTTGGTTAACTGAATTATTCTTCAATACATTGTAAGAAAACTTGTACACGTGCTTAGTTGATAGTATTAATCGCGTTTGTTTATATTTAATATTATTCAATATTATGGTTATATCTCCGCATGCATAGTAAACTTCGACAACAAATATGTCGGCGCATGTAAGCCAAGAGCAATTTGTTAAAATTGATTGAAATGAAGCATGTGTGCAACTGAAAAAAAAAAAAATTTAATGCTTGCGCAAAAATAAACTCGCGAATTTATGCGCATATTTTTTGCGCAAAAATTTCAAATAATTAATAAAATGATCTTTTTTTAAGAAAAGAGGCTTAAAATTCATAAGTAATGTTTTTTAAATAAGATAAAACGTTCAAATTCGATTCTTAAAAAACAAGCATTTATTATATTTTATTTAAATCTTTTATATTTTCTTTTATAACATTTGAAATTTGTACGCTCAACAGTTACTCGCTGACGCTTCACGCAGGTGTCCTTTGCGCATGCTTGCAAATTATTTTTCTATAAAAAATCATAATCATAATATTCCCATTGCACTTTGTTATCATTGTGATTTATAACCTATAAATTAACAAAATGTCTAGTGAAATAAAAAAACTAAAGAAGCATGTCCTCATAAAATATAAAACATCTTCTGGTATAGAAAAATTTAAAGTGGTCTACAAGCAATCCATTCATCATCGTGAAGAGAATGATGATATGTTGCCAATTACTGACTTGGATACCTGGGATTCAAACTTATTGTATTCTATCAATGGTGAAAAGATGGTGGGGCCCATTACAATTTTAGACGATGATGGTAAGTTGGAAAAAAATGATGTGGATTTAGTTCTATATATATCCCTGATAAATTAAAATGATTAAAAATGATTAATTTTTTAATAATTTTTAATTCTGTCAAATCATGCAAATCATTTCAAATTATATCTCTTATGGGCATTTAACATTGTGTAATCATTTTTAATCATTTCGTTTTATAAGGGATATATGTATATATCCCTTGGGTAATGGGGGTATGTATACATACATTGTTAATCGTTATAAACTGGATTTTTCAGAATCATTACAAGAGTTAAGAGAGCGCAATAATCATCTGACCGATAAAAGGATTCCAGCTGACAAACGCTACAGCATGACACCACTTGGGAACAAAGAAAATAAAAAAGAAAAATAAAATATACAAAAAGCTCTGGGTTACGTAAAGACGAAGCAGCTCTACGGGTACCATTTAAATATTGTTATAAGAGATCTATATTTATTTTACATAATTGTTTTCGTATACATATATTATGATTTAAACTTTGAGTAAATCACAAACCACTTTAAGATTTAAACTTTGAGTAACTGTTAAGAATTTTGATCTCCATTTTGTCTCAATTCACAGCAGATGTATTTATAAAATTTAAAATAATTACAGAAAATGATATTGTTAATCTTAATTTTTAAAAATTTAGAATAAATATTTAATACTAAAAAATAATATCGTAATACTGTAATTTGGAATCATTTTATAAATGCATCATGTTAGCGAACTTCACAAATTTTGAACAATTTCAATTATTGATAATCAGTCCATTAATTCAATAAAAATTTCAAATTTTAGAAAATAATGAAAAATGCAGAACAACTAGCAGACAGAAGTGGAGACGACTTTTTTAATGAACTCAATGTGGATGATCACAATAATAACTCAGATGATGGTGAGGAAGAACCAAATTCGGACCTACGAAAAGACGCGAATGAAACTCCTTTACAGTCTACAGAATATGAAATTCCTCCGCTAGCTAGTCCTGGACATAGTTCTGATGAGGAAACTGAAGGAAATGAAGAAATAAACCCTCAATTGAATTCTTTTCAAAATATATTGAAAGAAGTAACTAATTTAACTCACCGAATTACGAAATGCCAAAGAAACATGACAATAATGAAAAACTCGATGGTGACAAAAGAAACACTTAATGAATCTATTAACAATGCTCTAAGCCGTAACTCAGCAGTTTCAAAAGAAAATCAACCCTCTTTCGAAGATCCTGATTTTGATATAGATGGCAAGGTAATATGTGGAAAATAAATTATTGTTCAGGAAAAATTTTAATTTACACTCAAAAATGAAAATTTTCCGAAAAATTAAAATAAACTACTTTCAACAGTACGAATATTTTCATAACTTTCTAAAAAATATTGTTTTAAATTTTTAACTAGTGGATAATTCAGCGTTGGCTTCATGAATTGTTTTTCAATATGTTTTTACTTTTTAGTTTATTTTGCTTTCAACTGATGTTTTTTTATTTAGTTTTTAACTGCATTCTATGGCACGCCGTTTTACTATTTAATAGCAGAATATTTTATAAGAACATGAAAAAGAAATTTTTCTTTTTCATTTAAGAAAAAATTTTTAAGTCAATTACTTTTATGTACCCTGGTTAAAAATATTGATTGAAAAGGATTGAAAATGATGAAATTAGAATACTTTTGAATAATTTCAATTCTTTTTCATGTATATATAGATATACAGTTCACATAGGGTGACTGATTCCCAATACTTTTCAATCAATATTTTTAATCAGGGTACTGACATAATACAAATATCATAATTTTATGTACTGACATAAAATTAAATGCTTATACATAGTAAGAGATACAGGAATAGTCGAATTATAATTATGTTACAACATAATTAAAATGTTTTAAAATTTTTGGTTTGGAAAAATAAAATTATTTTTATTATCTTGTAACATAATAATAATTAATACAATTCGATTATGCTCAAAGATAATCAGTATTTTTATACAACACGAAAAACATAATAAAATATATTAAAATTATGTCACTACATAAATAAATAAAAATAGGTTGATTAAATTTGAAACAGTTAATAATCTTTGCAAAATTTATATTAATGTTTATCGAAAAAAAAAAAAAATCGCTTAATTTTGTAAAAGTTCAAGTCATAATAAAAACTAAAAATAAATTTATGTTGCAACATAATTAAAATTAAGACATTTTTATTATGTACTGACATAATTATTTACATTGACAACGAATTTTAATTATGTAGTAACATAAATGTAATTTGAATTATTCATTATAAAAATAAATCAAATTATAAAGATAAATGAAAATGTAATAATATAGAAGCGATCAATAAGATCAACATACATAATTTTAATTGAAACATTTCCATTATGTACATAATTTTAAATGAAACATTTCCATTATGTACATAATTTTAATTGAAACATTTCCATTATGTACATAATTTTAATTCCAACATTTCTATTATGTACATAATTTTAATTCCAACATTTTCATTATGAACATAATTTTAAGTCCAACATTTCCATTATGTACATAATTTTAATTCTTAATTTCCATTATGTACATAATTTTAATTCTTAATTTTCATTATGTACATAATTTTAATTCCAAATTTTTATTATCTACATAATTTTAATTCCGAATTTCCATTATGTACATAATTTTAATTCCGAATTTCCAGTATGTACATAAATTTAATTCCGAATTTTCATTATGTACATAATTTTAATTTGTAATTATATTTAATTTTAGATTAAAATGTTATAAATAATGACTTCAATAATAGGAATTTTAAGGAGACAATTAAATTTATGTCACAACATAATAAAAACTGCTATTTAAAATTATGTCCCTACATAATTATAAAACTTTCATTTTTAATTATCATGACACATAATAAAAATACGCTTTTGATATTTAACTCAACTCAGAATTTTAATTCTTCTATATTTTATTATGTCACGACATAATAATTATTCATTAAAAATTTATGTTCAAACATAAAATTAATCTATAACATTTCAATTATGTTTTGAAATAATATTTGTATTTTTAATTTTAGTTATTAATTTTAAGATAATTTTTCTGTTACTATTAAATAGTAAAACGGCGTGCCATAGCATTCTTTAAGTTTCTTGAATAAAAATTTAATTCGGTATAATCATTTGACATCTACGACTTTTGTAGGTAACCATTCTAGAGGACTATAAAATGGGCTTTAATGATTTTAATGAAGCTTTAAACGCTACATCCAACTGTCGCAGGGCTAAAAAAATAATGAGAACGATGTGGACCACAGAACAGAAAAAAAACATGCGAGTCAAATTTGATCGTAAGAAGCCTGACACCACTATAGTTGAAGAGCGAGCTTATATCAAAATACTTCGTAAGTGTGATTTGTCAACAATTTTTAATTAGAATTAGTCAAATTAAATTTTATACTAATAAATCTTCTTTTCTTTCTTTAGGAATTATGACTGAACTCCAAAAATACAAAGTTATCCCAGTGTATACGGATAATGATCGAGCATCAGTTAATATAAAAATGTGGGTTTCAAACTGGCTGAAGCAGACTTCTAAATAAAATGGAGCCTGCTCATTGTACTGATTTGAGTAATCTAACAGCCCTAGTATATGATCGCGTACTCGTATATGATCACTCCATTTATTTGTATATCTATATTCACAAATATAGGTATACAAATACATGGAGTGATCATATACTGGTGCGTGATCATCTATCGGGGCTTTTACCCTATATAATAAAATAGCCAACTAATTAAAAGGCAATAAAGAAACAACATTCAAAGAATCGCTCTATTAAAAAATCAAAAAAGGCTTGATCATTCTAAAGCTATCTATTTAACATAGTTGTAAACAGGAAAATACCTTGTGATTATTAGGGTAATTTATATATTATTTATAGGTTTCATTATTATTATTTCATATGATATTTTTTATTGCAATTGCTTGTGATATTAATGGATATTATAATTATAATTAGTTTTTTACAAAAAAAAAAATATGAAATAACAGATATGTTTGTTAACTGATGTTGTGTATTGATAAGAGAAAAATTAATAAAAACTTTATAGAAAAACCGATAAATCTTTGCTTGACAATTATTAGTATTATAATTATCAATTATTTATTTTTGAGAATACCGTACTGACATACATTTGTATTTATAAACTACAAGTCACTGGTTTGTCAATAGTAAAAAAATCGGTTATCGACCGTGAAACGACCAGGAATTTACTCCGTTTTCATGGTTTAATAACAGTATGACGACCGTGTTTGAACTGTCTTGTAATCGTGCAGGGACTCATTATTCACCATGTTTTCACTGTGAATTCACTATGGATGTGTAGTGCTCATACTGCGCAGTCTCCGGATAGTGACTTGAGTATTCACCATGTTTTCACTGTGAATTCACTATGGATGTGTAGTGCTCATACTGCGCAGTCTCCGGATAGTGACTTAATATTCACTATACTTTGACGGTGTTCAAATTAAACAAATGCACCGATGTTTCACCGTGATCACGCCATGATTAAACTTAGTCAGCTCAGTCGAACATTGAAAGAAAAACCGATTTTTCACCCTATTCCAAACGTGATGACAAAACCGCCAGGGAAATTATCCTCTTGAAGCTACAGTAAAAATATTTCCAGCGCGGCCCCTGACGGGTGTAAGTGCAAGCTGCGAAATATCTTTTTTTAGCTTTAGTCTCCCGTCTAGTAAAGGATTATTATGCATTCTCAAAATATTTAGTGAAACTGTTGTTACTGAATAACTAAATGCATCAAACGCATATTATATTAGGTATCATCTAAAAATTATGATTATTTGAAACCCGCTCAATTGAATAATAGTGCCACCTACAGGAAATGACCAAAAGATCATAGAATGTACACACTGCTTAATGAGAATTCTCGAGACCCTGAACAGCTGGTATATCCGAAGAAAGTAAAACTCAAACAATGTTTAGCGTATTATCTATTTGGTCTGGTTAATAAATTAAATTAAATTAGAACAATATGTTTAACAACATACACATAGAAGGTTGTTGGATAGTTTAGTTAGTAGTTTACTCGTTAAATTTTTTTGTGTTCATAAGAAATTTTTTTACATTCTTAATTTAAAGTTTGTACTTTTCACACGGATATGAAATGTTCATAAAATTATTATAAAAATAAATTGAACTTTTCTTTTCCGTAAAGAAACTAGTAGCATCGATAAAATTTCATGAAAATTAGTCGCGTATATCTTTTGGATGAGATTGATAGACTTGAATTATCAATCATAATATTTATATTTTATAAAATCGTAGGAAAAATTTTTTATATTTTTTGTAATTTAGGAAATTGTGAATTTGGATTTAATACCACAATCCTTAATAATTTAATAAAATAATCGTATTGTTCAATATTATGAATGCAATTATTTTTAACATCAATCTATTGTTATCATTATAATAACTATCAGTATTATCTTCATTTTTATTGTTATTATTAGCATGATTATTTTTATTACATATTATTATTATCATAATTATGTTGTTAGTAAATAATAAACGATTCATCAAATTCATAATGAATATAAGCATTATGTACAGAATATTGTCGTTTTGAATGTCCGCGCAGTTCGGTCGCAGTATAGCAGTGCCACCTATATCTGTAAAACACTCAACCAGAATTACTTAGGCAATAATCAGCTGACTATTACATAGAAACTAAACCCAAACAGTGTGAGCTCTTGTAGATATTGACTCTAGTTAATAAATAATAATACTTAATTTAAAAAAAAGTTAATTTAAAAAAATTCATATGTAAAGTTGATAGATAGTAAATTCTAGAGATTTTATTTTTAAAAAAAAATTCCAACATTTTATGTGATTGAAAAAATTTTCAATTCAAATTATGTACTTTTGCCGCGGAAAATTAGTGCTCATACCATTGTAACAATAAAATCACGTTAAACTTTTATTTCTCGTAGAGTAACTAATAATAAGCATTAATAAAATTCCATCAAGTATATCCTTTGGTTTAGATTGATAGACAAATCAATCATAATATTTATATTTTATAAAATCGTAAAATAAATTTCCATGGTTTTTATAATATTGGTGATGATTGTTACTATTTCTTTTATTTTCGATTTCGAACTTTCTAACTACAGTTTGTGTTAGAGTAACATTGACGAGCCCTAGTGAGCATCGACGCAAGCTCATAACTTTTTTTTTTAACTGTAGTCTCCCATCTAGTGGAGAGTTACCATACATTCTCGAATTATTTAGTCTGTGGAATGTCACTTTCTCCATAAGAAAAAAGTTCAAAATCTAAAAATCTGGGTCGCTATAGTTTATGCTAGAGAATTTAATTAATTTTGAATAGAATTTATTATTTTCAATGACCATTATCAATTAATACTGATAATATAACATATAATGTATAATTATAGAGTAATATTGGAGAAAAAAAAGTTCTGTAGAATTAATAAAATTTTACAACCTAAAAATATCGTTATGTTTACGGTAAATACATTCGGTAGTCTGGCGCTCCATTTACAACGGAATGAACAGAACTTGGCACCAGATTCTACCGAATCTGTAGATTTAGCTATTCTTTCTTAATTTTCTTCCTCCGGGTGATGTCGATGTTAGAATGATCTCATATTGAGGACGAGATCGTCACCTAAGAAAGGTTTAATTTTAGTGTGAGATTCGTCAATGAGAATGATTGTTGATCTAGAAGTTGATTAGAATGCTGGATATTAACAAGATACTTCTAAGTGTAAGAAGAGGTTAGAAGATAACCCGCGCTAGTCATGAATTATTGTTCTTATAGACTAGCCACAGACATTGACAATAAGGGTTATTTACCTAACTATTTTGACGTATGACACTTGAGGTGTTATAGATAATTGTATAAAACTTACCAAAATCCAAGTTGTCGATTTAATAATTATAAACAAACGTACTCTACCAGCTTATCCGTCCTCGTATTGTCAGAATAATAATAATAATAATAATAATAATAATAATAATCGGGAGCATGTCTTTTTGACACTCGGAAACGTTCGCGCGTCGATGAGAAATCAGAATCTCAATTACCAATAAATCACAGATGGTGATGTATTGGTAAGTTAGAATTCTATGTGATCAAGCTTTATTATAGAATTCCGTCCTCGATGGAACAATGGTCGGTTGATTTTTTTATATCTTTATCAGAGTATATGCTACTTGTAGCTAAGTCATGAGCAGGAACGTATGTCCATGAGTAGTTGGTATTTATCTCAAGTTCTTGTGGTGTAGGGTTTAGAAGTCAACTCATACCATGCGTTTTCTAATCGATACATAGGTGCCATGAGGGGATTACAATCTTTCTGCGTTCCTGCTCTAACTAATATGTGTGTTCTTGGTAACATGAAATAGGGATCCTTATTTTCTTCATGTTCTACAGGTAATTCTAAATAACAATGTCCAGTTTCTTTGCATTTAACTTCCGCTGGGATGCATTTTGCGAAACGGACAACTTCTCCTAAAACGTGAGCAATGTAACCTGGCTTTCTAAAGAATTGTTATGCAAATTCATCAGGTGACAATGTAGCAATAATCACGGCATTTTGTAGTACTTCTTTCGATTTCACAAGACTGTTTGATTATATTATTATATAATTCTACTAACTGGTTATGGAAATGTTGTTGTGGATAAACAAACTTAGTATTAATATTGGTAAAGAGATCCATCGACTTTGTATTTATCCTATTCGCGTGACGGAAAAATGTGCTGTTTGTTCCATCAAGAATAAATATCCTTGGGTGTTCGGTACGGAGTAAGTTGCTGAGACAATTAGTCCGAACGCCAACTGTAGTTAATGCAAATGTAACGTCTTTTACATAGTCTCGCAGGTAATCTTGCTCAGCATCTCGGACATGGTCTTGTTTGGGGTCTTTTTCATGGTCTTGCTAGTGATCTTGCTTGTGATCTTTCTGATCGTCTTGTACATGATCTTGCTGGTAATCCTGCTCAGCATCTCGGACATGGTCTTGCTGTTGGTCCTAATCCTGGTCTCGTTTACGGTCTAACTCGTAATCTTTCTCTTAGCCTTGCTTATGGTCTTGCTCGTGATCTTTCTCATGGTCTTGCTCATGGTCTTGCTCGTGAACTTTCTCGTGATATTTCTTGTGATCTTTTTCAGAGTCTTGCACGTGATCTTGCTTAAGGTCTTTTACATAGTCTCGCTGGTAATCTGACTCAGCATCTCGAACATGGTCTTGCTGGGGGTCTTTTTTATGGTCTTGGTAGGGATCTTTCTCGTGATCTTTCTGCCGGTCTCGCTCTTGATTTTGCTCATGGTCTTGCACATGGTCTTGCTGGTTATCCTGCTCAGCATCTCGGAAATGGTCTTGCTAGTGGTCTTTCTCATGGTCTTAGCTCGTGATCTCGCTTAGCATCTTGGTCATGGTCTTGTTAGTCACCTTGCTCAAGGTCTTGTTCATGAGAGATACTTGAATGATTTTTATTTTGACCTTCAGCGAGATATTTATTAAGATCTCCAATATAATTGGTAGTGATAGCACTACGAAACTGTCCCGTTAACGTATCAGTAAACATAGTGACGAAGATCTTTTGCATGGTATTCAATAATAATATCACTACGATAGTTGGCAGGTTTTTAAAACTGATTTGGAATTATCTCAAATACAGCGATTAGTCAGACGACCAATAAAATTTTTTTTTGGGAAGAGCATATTATAATCACGTTATTTTTAACTTGATTAGATCCATGTCCACCTCATGACATACTTACTTCATCATATATTTCGTCTTTTACATAAAAAAGGAGTAGGGGAAGCTGGGGCACGACGGCCTACCGTTTTACATGGAAAAAGGTAGGCCGTTGTGCCCCAGCTTCCCCTATCTACTTTTCAATAGTTTACAAAATAATTCAAACAACCAAATTACAATTAATTGTAATTTATTTGAATTTTTTATTTGGATTTTTTTAATTATATAAAAACAAAGTTACGCATCTCTTAAATTCAGTTGACGTTAACTGATGTTCAGGGCTTGTGTTCTGTTGTGTGAAGCCTGTAACATATCAATAGATTTCGATATCCACTAATCTGCACTATAATTACTTTGTTATGAATTTAATATATTTATAAGAGAAATTGAAATTATTTACTTTCAATAGTTGTAGGTATTGTAGATAAGTGGAAACTCGAACGAATCTCAGTGAGAGTGAGACGTTTCAAGTGTTCCTAACCAATAATACTGCGCAACAGCCGTCGAGTCATTTCCTTCGGTTTATTTGAAAATCTCATTAAATCCTTTAGCTTTAATCACCCGATAAAAACATTACTCCCTTCAATTAATTCAACCGTAGCTGTATTAACAGAAGGTCTGTTCTGATAGCATCATGGGACTTAGCAGAAGATGAAGTCGTAGGATTAGCAGATGCATCGGTACTCATCAAAACAGAGGCGTAGTTAACAGCGGCAACAATGACATAAATTAACCATCGAAAAATCAAAGCAGTTTTCGTAGCAATTTGGCTGATAACAGAAAATGCATGATTAGATGAAGTAACAGAAGTAGGAGCAGTTATTCGGTCAGGAAGAGTAGACGCTGATCCATCAAGAGTAGTATATACGGTTCGAGGATTAAAACGGGAACACGCAGTTGAAATAGCTGTTTGATTGGTGTCAATCGTCACCGCATCATTCAAAGCTGCAGAAGCAGAAGCAGAATCATTGTGAGCAGCAACCGCCACAGAAACATTTAGATCCGTAAAACTTAAAGGTGTAGATGACCGATCAACAGAAGCAGTCGTAGAAACAGAATCATTCAGATGATCATCGACATTGCAATCAGGAAAGTTACATTTTGAGCTTTTTTTGTCATCTGAACAGGAAGGAAGTTTAGCAGATGCACCAAGTTTCAAATAACTATCTGTATGGCCGATAATAGAGCCACATGTATTAACGACCAAACTCTCCAACCAAGTAATGTCTTCTGTAAGAACAAGAAAGCGATATTAATCGATTTAATTTATAAGATTATACAGTTCTTAAATTATTTTTATGAAAATCTTGAAACAATATAAAAGTTTATTACTTACTGCTTTCCGCAATTGCAAAAGCGGAAACGGACTTTCGCCCTTATCTGACTGTCACATGATTAAAATCAAGTCGCTTATTAATTAATTTAGATCCAATAACACTTGAGGATTTTTCTACTGGCCAAAAGACTAAAGAAAACATCTTAAAAACTGAAATTGATCGTAATAAATCGCGAAAAATTGATAATAAAAACAATATTAGATTATCAACGAAGTAGAAGAAAGGTTGGGAAATTGACCGATAGATTTGACAGATTTCACAATAACGTGAACTGTGCCGTTGTTGAGCTACAGGAGACAACTTTCAAATTAGAATTTTTATGTTACAATGCATATAAAACTCGCAATTCACAAAAGAGAAACAGTATGAAATTATTACGCAATTCAAAAACCTCTTCTAACCAAAAAAATAAGCATAACTCTTTTCAGACGAAATTTAGGACAAAATTATCATGAACCTTAAGTTCCGAACGTTCGAGAAAACATGATTGGAAAAAAAAATGTGGAATATCAAGCCCCTTTTTCAGAAACAGCGAAGTAATAAAATTTTCAAGAGTAGGGGTGGCTTTTAGGGGTTGTTTCATTGGTCGCAGGGGTTTGTAATTTTTTTTTTCTTCCCTTTGGAGTAAAATAAAGACGCAACAAAAAAATCGGCTTGATATATTAATAAACAGAAGAATATCAAATTATTTAAAACTAAGGGTGGCTGTTAGGGGTTGTTCCGGTTGTTGCAGGGGTTCGGTATTTTTTTATATTCTCTTTGGGGTAAAATAAAAATGCTACAAAAAAATTGGCTTGACATTTCAATTATCTCCGTTCTATATTGATCAGTTATTTTTCTCTGTAAAACTAGCCTATTTGGTAAGCTCAGGCAGTTCAGCACAAGAAATTCAGAAATCACACGTAACTTCCATAAAAATTGTGAGTTTCATCCAAAATACACACATATCTATATCATAATTAGTCCTAGTCTAAAAACATCTCTGTTAAATATTGTTAAGCTTTTTTTTTACAATAAAAACAAGACTCATAATTTAATTTTGGTATGTAACTGTCAAAAATAGAAAAACATAAGTTTACTATTACAGAAAAATCAAGATATTAGCGAAACTTTTTATAAGCTAGGTGTAGGTCAAAATGTCTTTTATTCTAGTTTATTCAAATAATTTTGCTCTCTTAAACTAGCCTTTTTCCAACAGCCCAAGCAGATCAGCACAAAAAATTCAAAAATCACACTCAACTGCTAAAAAATTGTAGGTTTTATCCAAGATTTACGCGAACTATGTCTCAGCTAGTCCTTGTCCTAAATCATCTCTTTAAGTTTTTTCAGCTTTTTTTATAATATAAAAAGAGCCCAATAATTTTTTACGAGAGGTAACTCTCAATAATAAAAAAAATAAGTTTATTATCATACAGTAAAATCAAGAGATTTTACCAAGACACGAGTAAAACTTTTTCTAAACTAGGTTTAATTCAGAAATACTTTTATTTTAGTTTGTTCATTGAATTTTTCTCTATAAAATTTGCCGATATAGTTAGTTAGGTTGGTTATTAAGCATTGAGAAATAAATCTTCATTTCTTCATTAATGTACTAGGCTCTACCGAGATATGGTCGTAAAGTTTTTGGGCTAGCCCTGAGTCTGAAAAAACTCAATTACATTTTTTTTTAATTAATTATTTTTAATGTCTGTTTACTCAGATTTGCGATCATAGATTTAAATTATATTTTTCAACTGTTTTAACTACTCTAAAACTTATTAGTTTACTTCCTTCCAATAAATGTCAAACTGTCAGATAGTCTTTGTTTGAAATTATAATCGTCCATTCAAAGCAATTGCTTACGCATACTTTGGGTTTGTTATCTCGATATTTTAATATCATTTCGGTGTTATAGTGCTGTAGTTACGAATTATTTTCTTTTTAATCTGTTTTTTTATCAATTTACTGGGTAGTCTCTGTGTGTGTTTCATACACCTCGCGAGAGCTGTGGTATTTGCTTACTTGGCCTTTTATACACTTGATCTTCCCAATAATACCTTTCAATGCCCAGACCTCCTATCCAAGAATATTGGGCTAATATCAGGGCAGTTTTAGCGATACCAGATGGTATATATAATCTTGTAAATAATGATCATCTTTATTGTACGTATTGCACCATTAATCTCCATCACGTCACCGAAACTAATGTCCGCCGTCATCATTTCTCAAAGCTCCACCTTTGCAATACTGAATTACACGCCGCTGATGCTGAGCCGACTGATGAAGCTAAAAGTGAATGTTCCTCCAGGATGCATGCTTTTTATTACGATTTAGCGGAAGCGTTTATGGCTGCCGACATTCCTTTTGAGAAGTTAAATAACACCAAGTTCCTTGACTTTTTAACTAGGAATATTAAAAGGAAAATTCCTGACCCATCAACCTTGCGAGAAACCTACACTGATCTAGTATACAGTAAGAATTTGCAGCAAGTTCGGGATGAAATCGGCTACCATCGAATTTCATTATCTGTGGACGAGACTAATGATTCCTTGGGCAGGTTAATTACTCATGCGATTGTTACTCCACTCATTGCTGATACTCCGGGAACACCAAGGATGATCCATTGTGCTGAAATTAATCATGCTAATGCTCGAGGTATTGCTGAATTTATTGAGTACGCTTTGATAAAGCTTTGACCTGGTAGGATCATGCGGGAAAAAGTTCTGTTATTTGTATCGGACGCAGCACCATATATGATGGCAGCCGGGCGGTTACTTAAAACTGATTATAATTACGTGAAGCTGGTTCACGTGTCTTGTCTGGCTCATGGACTCCATCGTGTTGCTGAAGAGATCCGTGGAACTTATGGAGTAGCTAACGATGTTATTGCTGAAACAAAAGCTGTTTTCATCAAGTCTCCAAAAAGGAAACGTTTATTTAATGAACTTGATCCTAGAATCCCTTTACCTCCTAAACCTATCGTTACCAGATAGGGCGAGTGGTTGAAAGCAGCTTCCTATTATTGTGAAAACTTTGAAGAAGTTCATGCAGTAATTCAGCAACTGGAACCGGATGCAGCCGTTGTTGAACACGCTCAAGATCTATGGGAAACGCTTAATCTCCATCAAATTCCGGTTCATTCATCAGCATTTTTGTTTCATGATTGAAGCAATTACGCAATTGGAGAGACGTGGAATTTCACTTCTTGACTCTGCTCGGATCTTCAATGAAGTTGCTGAAACGATCCAGAGAGACCCAGTTATCCCTGCAAATATTAAAGCGAAAATTCATAACGTTACTCTTAACAACGCTGGATTTTCGACCGACATATTTAATATTTGTAGAAGCTTACGTGGAGAACACAACCAGAACATTCCGAATGGATAGAATTATGCCGATATCCAGTGCATGCGGTACGCACCAACGACATCCTGCGAAGTTGAACGATCTTTTTCCAGTTTTAAAAGTATTCTGCGGTCAAATCGTCAATCTTTAACGAATGAAAATTTAGAGAAATTTGTTGTTGTGTACTTCAACCGACCGGAAATCGTCGAAGAACCCTGATAGCGTCCTCTATTCCACAATTAAAATAATCGTTTCGATTTTCTTTGAATATAATGGTATTGAATCTATAGTTTTATAAAATTATCAAATTATTCATACAAATTTTCTTTAATCTATATATAGATATAAGAGATTTCCACCTATATATTGACTCATCACGATATCTCTGGAACCATAAGGCGTAGCGACTTGAAATTTGGTAGGATTATTCCTTTCGCCGAGTAGAGATCAGCTAAGAACGGATTTTACGAAATTCCATCCCCAAGAGGGGTTGCGGGGGCGTTAACAATGGAAAATTCCCATTTTTAACCTATAGCTGCTATCGACTTCAAATTTGGTAGGAATCTCCTATATGTGATGTAGAAATGATCTAAGAGCGGATTTTATGACAATCTACTCCCAATATGGATTGCGGGGGTGGACGTCAACAACAAAAATTAAAAATTTTTGACTTCTAGCTCCTACAGACTTTTAATTTTGTATGAATTTTGTGTAAGTAATGTAAAAATAATTTACGAACGAATTCTACGATATCCTAATCCACAGAGGAATGCGGGGGTGGATCTTAACAATGAAAATTTTAAATTTTTTAGCTGTAGCTTCTAAAGGCTAAGAATTTGGTAAGAATCTGTTCTATGGGATGTAGAAATGATCTAAGATCGTATTTTATGACAATCTACTCCCAATATGAATTGCGGGGGTGGACGTTAACAATGAAAATTAACAATTTTCGACTTCTAGCTACTACAGACTCCTGATTTTGTATGAATTTTGTGTAAGTGATGTAAAAATAATTTATGAACGAATTTTACGATATCCCTTCCGACAGGGGGTTGCGGGGGTGGGTGTTAACAATTGAATTTTTAAATTTCCGAGCTGTAGCTCCTATAAGCTCAAACTTTGAAAAGGATCTGCTATATACGATAAGCTGAAACTAAGGAAACGACCCAACGTCTACGAAAGTATTTACTACCGTTATAGATTGAAATATAGATTAACTATTAAGTTGGAATACTAAAATGAAATAATAAATTATAAAATTAGTGAAAGAAAAGTAGATTTAAGTGAAAGATGTATCAGAGTTTGTTAGACAAGCTGTACATCTGGCGCCAATAAATAAAACATAAAATTCTCTAATGAGTATTAAAATCTATACAGGGTGTCTCTGAAGTGGCGGGAGTAATTGTTGGGGTCGATAGAGAAAAAAATACTGAATCGAAAGTTCCTGAGCCAAAAATTTTTTTGGGCCATAGAATTTGAGTTATGAATTAAAAACGATAGCCAATCAGAAGCGCGCTATTCGAGAAATGAAAATGAGCGGGGAAGTAGAGGAGACGCGAGAGTGAGATGCTGCAATAGCAGCTTACTCGCTCACACAAAGCCGAGCATGAGAGGGGATTGTGACGCTATGAGCCGAGTACGTAAGTGTGAATGAGTGGATGTATGAGGTCGCAAGCGGACGGCTTAATGTATGAGTGTGTGTCCGTGTATCGCAGCATTATTGGAGGCGTTGTAACGCTGAATTAAAGCTAACCGGGTACTCTAAGACAGAGGAAAAAATTTTAATTTTTATTTTTATTCGAAAAAATTTAATAAAAAAAAATAAAAAGGCCCAAGATTTAACCAGACCCACAGAAACGGAGAGTAAATTTTTAATTCTCATTTATTTTGCTGGGGATTATTTTCAAATACAAAAAAAAAAAAGGCTAAGATTCAACTGGAATCCAAAAAGAGATGGATGAAAAAATTTTATTTTTTATTTTTAATCAGCAAAATTATTTTTCTTTAAAAAAGAGCCCAATCTCGACTGGAGCAAGAAAAAATGATTGAAAAATTTTATTATTAATTTTCAATCAACAAAATTATTATAAAAAAATAAATGGGCCCAAGTCTCAACCGGACCCAAACAAACGGATAAAAATTCTTATTACTTACTTAATTTGGTGGAAATTATTTTTAAAAACGAAGAAAATTCCCAAGACTCGATCGGACCCAAAAAAAAATAATTAAAAGAATTTTTTCCTTATTTTCAATCACCAAAATCATGTTTCTTCAAAAAAAGGCCCAATCTCAACCGGACTAGAAGAAACTGATTGAAAAATTTTATTTTTATTATTAATCGAGAAAATTATTTTGAAAAAAATAGGGCCCAGAATCAACCGGACAAACAATGGACTTGAGTTCAATTTTTTCTTAATTTATAATTTGACATTCTACCTGTTAATTCACCGATAGATAATTCTAATAAAAATATCAAAATTATTCGGACTTGAGTTCAATTTTTTTCTTAATTTATAATTTGACACTCTACCTGTTAATTCACTGATAGATAATTCTAATAAAAATATCAAAATTATTCGGACTTGAGTTCAATTTTTTTCTTAATTTATAATTTGACATTCTACCTGTTAATTCACTGATAGATAATTCTATTAAAGATATCAAAATTATCAGGACTCGAGAGCGATTTTTTTTTTCAATTCCTTATTTGACATTTTACCTGTCAATTAATTAAAAAATAATTTTAATTAAAATATCAAAATTATTGGGACTTGAGTTCAATGTTTGTTTTAATTTATTTTTTGACATTTTACCTGACGATTAATTGAAAAATTATTTTACAGAATAATTCCCAGCAAAATAAATGAGAAATGAAAGTTTTCCATCCGTTTGGTTGGGTCCGGTTGAGTCTTGGGCAATTCCTTCTGTTTTCAAAAATTATTCCGAGCATAAGAAATAAGTAATAAAAATTTTCTATCTGTTCGTTTTGGTCCGGTTGAGTCTGGGGCCTTTCTTTTTTTGAAATAATTTTGTCAATTAATAATTGATAATAAATTTTTTCAATCAGTTTTTTATCGTCTTGTCAAGATTAGGCTGATTTTTGTTCAATAAATTTTTGTTTGTTATTGAAAAGAGAAAATAAATTTTTTTGCATTCTTCTATTCTTGGCTCTGGTCGAGTCTTGGGCATTTTTTCGTTTTTAAAAATAATTCCTAGCAAAATGAATGGGAAATAAAAGTTTTCGATCCGTTTGTTTGGGTCCGATTGAGTCTGGGGCCTATTAATTTTTTTTTAAGAATAATGTTGTTAATTAATAATTGATAATAAAATTTTTCAATCAGTTATTCGAAGTCTGTTTGAGATTGGGCCTTTCTTTTCAAGGAAAATTAATCTTGGTGATCAAGTAATAAAAAATTTCTATCCGTTTATTTGGGTCCTGCTGCGTCTTGGGTCTATTTTTTTTTCTTAATAATTTAGTTAATTAATATTTAGAAATAAAATTTTCGATTTATCTTTTTCGGGTCCGGTCGAGTCTTGGGCAATTTTTTTGTTTCGAAAAATAATTCCCAACAAAAAAACAGGAATAAAAGTTTTCTTTCCGTTTGTTTGGGTCCAGTTAAGTCTGGGGCCTATTTTCTTTTTTAAAAAAATTTTGTTGATTAAAAATTCATTATAAAACTTTTCAATTATTTTTCTTGCTCCAGTCGAGATCAGGCCCTTTTTCAAAGGAAAATAATTTTGCTGATTAAAAATAGAAAAACAAAGATTTTCAATTTATTTTATTTCGGGTCTGGTCGAGTCTAGGGCATTTTTATCGTTTTCAAAAATAATTTCCTGCAAAATAAATAAGTAATAAAAATTATTTATCCGTTTGTTTGGGTCCAGTTGAGTCTAGGGCCTCATTTGTTTTTTTAATTAGTTTTGATGATCAACAATAAAAAATAAAATTTTTGGATCATTTTTTCTGGGTCCGGTCGAAATTGAGCCTTTTATTATAAAAAAGTTAATTATGATGATTAAAAATGAATAGTAAAATTTTTTTATTCATCTCCCTTTCGGTCTGATGGAGTCTTGGGCATTTTTTCGTTTTTAAAGATAATTTCCAGCAAATTAAGTAAGTAATAAAAATTTTCTATCCGTTTGTTTAAGTCCGGTTAAGTCTGTGGCTTATTTTCTTTTTTAAATAATATTTGATTAATAATAAAAAATAAAATTTTTTAATTAGTTTCTCTTAGTCTGTTTGAGATTGGGCCTTGTTTCGAAAAGAAATTAATTTGGCTGATTGAAAATGAAAACAAAATTTTTCAATTTATTTTTTTTTTTTTGGGTCCGGTCGAGTCTTGGGCGATTTTCTTCGTTTTTAAAATAATTCCCATCAAAATAAATAAGTAATTAAAACTATCTATCTGTTTGTTTGGGTCCGGTTGAGTCTGCGGACTATTTTTTTTTTTAAATAATTTTGTTGATTGAAAATTAATAATAAAATTTTAATCATTTTTTTGCTCCAGTCGAGATTGGGCCTTTTTTAAAAGAAACAATTTTGCTGATTGAAAATAAGGAAAAATTTTTGTACTGTTATTTTTTTGGATCCGATCGAGTCTTGGGCATTTTTTCGTTTTTAAAGATAATTTCCAGCAAATTAAGTAAGTAATAAAAATTTTTATCCGTTTGTTTGGGTCCGGTTGAGACTTGGGCCCATTTATTTTTTTATAATAATTTTGTTGATTGAAAATTAATAATAAAATTTTTCAATCATTTTTTCTTGCTCCAGTCGAGATTGGGCTCTTTTTTAAAGAAAAATAATTTTGCTGATTAAAAATAAAAAATAAAAATTTTTTCATCCATCTCTTTTTGGATTCCAGTTGAATCTTAGCCTTTTTTTTTTTTGTATTTGAAAATAATCCCCAGCAAAATAAATGAGAATTAAAAATTTACTCTCCGTTTCTGTGGGTCTGGTTAAATCTTGGGCCTTTTTATTTTTTTATTAAATTTTTTCGAATAAAAATAAAAATTAAAATTTTTCCTCTGTCTTAGAGTACCCGGTTAGCTTTAATTCAGCGTTACAACGCCTCCAATAATGCTGCGATACACGGACACACACTCATACATTAAGCCGTCCGCTTGCGACCTCATACATCCACTCATTCACACTTACGTACTCGGCTCATAGCGTCACAATCCCCTCTCATGCTCGGCTTTGTGTGAGCGAGTAAGCTGCTATTGCAGCATCTCACTCTCGCGTCTCCTCTACTTCCCCGCTCATTTTCATTTCTCGAATAGCGCGCTTCTGATTGGCTATCGTTTTTAATTCATAACTCAAATTCTATGGCCCAAAAAAATTTTTGGCTCAGGAACTTTCGATTCAGTATTTTTTTCTCTATCGACCCCAACAATTACTCCCGCCACTTCAGAGACACCCTGTATATAAGCGAAATACCACTCACTCACTCATCATAAGATCTCCGAGACTATTCGCCCGATTGACTTGGAATTTAGCATAATTACTCCATTGGTGATGTAGACGCTCACTAAGAACGGATTTTACGCAATTCCTAGCTATAATGAATTTTTCGTCTACCATCACGTATGCTACTCCCTCCCCTCCCTCTCGTTCTTCCCCTCCCCTCCCGTGAATTCTTCCCCCTTCCGTATATCTCTCTCTCTTTTTTTTTTTAGAAAATGTCATTTTGATTCGCCAATCTAAGAAACCCATCAAGTGGCACCCATCAATTATAGAACTCCAAATTTGGTAGGAATCTTCTGTTAAAGGTATAGAAATAATCTATAAACGAATTTTACGATATTCTACCCCAAAGAGGATTGCGGGGGCGTTAATAATGAAAAATTCCCGTTTTCAAACTATAGCTCCTATCGACTCCAAATTTGGTAGGAATCTTCGGTAAGAGATTTAGAAAAATTCTATCGCCAAATTTTACGATAGCTCATCTCACAGGGGTTTGGGAAGGTGGGTGTTAACATTAAAAATTTTTAATTTCCAAGCTATAGTTCCTATAGACTCCAAATTCTCATTTCAAATTTTGTTTCTGCGTGTCAATTATTATTCATTTTTGAAAAAATTTAACGCAAACATTATAATGATTGCACATTGATAGTTACAATGAATATTAGCTGGAATAATTACATAGATAAAAGGTATATGCTAATTCGATGAAATTTGGAATTTGTCAAAGTCAAAACAATACTCTAATTAAATTTCAAATTTAGATCTAAAAATACAATTCTATAAAATGCCCAGCGAAGCGGGCGGGTAACAGCTGGTAATAATATATTCACATGAAAGCCTAATTTTTGTTTCAGACAGATATGAATGCATCAATTAATGACGCTATGACGTTAAATATTGCAGCCAGCAAGAGATTTTTGAACTGCCACATGTGTCCTAAGGGTCGTCCCAGTATGATCTTTGTCTTTATAAGCTTGTTGTCCAAAAACTTTCTAAAGCAAAGTAGCATGATGGCATTTTGGCTTCATTAAATTTCTTTCATGTTCTTCAGCAGTTCATACTACTCCCATATTGCTAGTCGTGTTAATTTCTCATTGATTGTTTACATTGAGATCGTTTATAAACAATAAATTTTATACAAAACTCGAGATTATATCATATCCGTATATTTAATAATACTTAAGCCTGTTGGTCATGGGCGACTATACATACGTCATGAAAATATTTTGATTAAAAGATCAAAACAAATATTTTAATATTTACATCGCCTAATCGAATTTCTGCAAATAGTAAATAAATGATTATTGTCGGTAAGTATACGTTTCTAGTATTTGAACATTATTTAATGTAAGCCCTTGTAAGATAATGATCTTAACATTAAATTTTTATTTTGCCGGGACTAGGTGTTAAGAGATGGAGGAGACACATTCGTGGTTATAATGATATTTATTCTAAAATTAATAACAGGCATAGTTTTGATTGTACAGAGTTTGAGTAGTCTACAAATATTGAGCACTTTGAAAACTTATTATGATCTTGAATTATTACATTGATTCATGAGTACGCGTTGGTTGAGTTTAATTGAGTTGTATCAATTAATGTATATTAATTATACTGAGTGTGAGTTGTAGAAATTTGATCTTCAATTGAACTGTTAATTAATTTACAATGTAATTAACACTAGCAATTATGAGCGATAAATATGAGTAATGTTGTAGAATTAGGTCACCAGACGATTAATTAATTACACTTAATTAATAGTCATAGTATGAGCGTATGAATTGGATTGACTGAATGCAATGATTAATAGAGTGAATGAATGCAAGTGTAGTGAGAGCTTGAGCTTGAATCTGTAGAGTTCACAGTAATGATTAATTGGATGAGCTGTATAAATTAGAGTCACTGGATTATTAATCAATTAATAATATAATTAACTTTCACAGTGTGAGCGAATGAGCCTTAAAACTAATGAGCTTAATTGATTACGTGGGTCTGCGAGATAGAACACACCCTGTTGAACTCAGAATGGCTAACAGGCCCAAGAGTTGGTAGCAGTCACCCCCAATCTCCACCAAGCAACATCTGCAATGCGACATTTGATTTTGCCGCATCATGACGAATTTCTATTAACACTTGTAACACGTGATTGTTGCTGGGTGGAAAGTGTAGGTGGCTGCCATACATATGTATGAGAAAGAGCGACACATGGGTAAGCCATGTGACAATGAGTAAGAGAGAGAGAGAGAGAGGGAACATGAGAGTATAGGTTGTGATAAAGTGATCTCAGATGATTTACAATAGATACTTAATTGTACCTGAGTTGCCAATGATTTCTGGTGAATAAAGATGAGTAGCGATGCTGTAGTTGGCTTCAGTAAAGTTGAGTGGATGAGCTTGATGATTTTTTTAATACACAAAGAAATGCACCGGTCACGGTAAATGCGTGTGTACACTGTACAATTAGCACGTGTTATGAGGAGTATGGCTGCTTGCCGGTGAGATAGTTGAGTTGAGGTAGGACACCCGAGGGCGCTTGTGTAGCAGCGCCTCGGTGCTACCAGTTTGTTGCGGGAATGTTTGAATGATTCCGCAACAGCCCTTCTCTATTCGTTGGTCTCTGTCCAGTGAAGAAGAAGATTCACAACAGCATTATGTTTCTTTAGGTTAAGGTATTACGATACTTTCGATATGTATTATTCACGACGGGATACGTCAAACAAGATCACGAGCAAGATACTGAGCAAGATTGTAAGTGATTACTATGTGCAAGACCATGAGTAAGTCCATAAGCAAGACCACGTATAAAACCGTAAGCAATACCATAAGCAAGATCACGAGCAAGACCGCTAGCAAGACCATAACCCAGATGCTAAGCAAGATTTCCAGCAAGACCATGAGTAAGATCACGAGCAATAGGGTGAGCAAGACTACCAGTAAGACCAAGCCCGAGGTGCTGAGCAAGATTACTAACAAGATTACCAGCAATGTGTGAGACCGTGAGAAAGATCACAAACAAGACTGAACAAAACCATTAAAAAGCCCACAAGCAAGACCATGTCTGAGATGCTGAGAAATATTAACAGAAAGATCATGAGCAACACCATGAAAAAGATCACAAAATAGACCACGAGGAAGACCATGAACAGGAACACGAAAATGACCACCAGCGAGACTATGGCCTAGACGCTGAGCAAGATATACAGCAAGACCATGTGCAAAACCGTGAGCAAGACCATAAGAAAGATCACAAGAAAGACTATAAACATAACCGAGAGAATGACCACCAGCAGACCATAGCTCAGATGCTGATTATGTGTAAGACCATGTACAAGACCATGAACAAGACTACCAGTAAGAACAAGCCCGAGGTGGTAAGCGAGATTACCAGCAAGACGATGTGCAAAACCGTGAAATAGACCATGAGATGGACCACCAGCCAGACCATATCCAAGGTGCTGAGCAAGATTACCGGCAAGCCGATGTGCAAAACCATAAGCAAGATCAAGAGCAAGACTGTCAGGAAGATCACGAGAAAGATCACGAGCAAGGCCATGAGCAAGACCATGAGAAAGACCACCAGCAAGAGCATGGCCCAGATGCTGAGCAAGATTACCAGCGAGACCATGTGTAAGACCATAAGCAAGATCACGAGCAATACTGTGAGAAAGACCATGGGCCAGGTCACAAGTGAGACCATGAACGAGACCATGAGAAAGACCATCAAGAAGACCATGAGAAAGACCACTGGACCGTGGTCCTGATGCTGAGCAAGATTACCAGCACAACCATGTGCAAGACTATGAGCAAGATCAAGAGCAAAACCGCCATAAAGATCACGAGAAAGATGACCAGCAAGACCATATGCAAGACTGTGAGAAAGACCCTAGTAAGACCATGATCAAGACCATGGGAAAGATCACGAGAAAGACTAGAAACAGACTACTAACAAGATTATGTCCGAGATGCTGAGCAAGATTACCAGCAACCCTATGCGCAAGTCCATGAACAAGATCACGAGCGGAGAATGTCCATTAGAAAGACCATGTCTGAGATGCTGAGCAAAATTATTAGCAAGACTATGATCAACACCATGAGAAAATCTACCCGCGAGACCATGTGCAAGACCATGTGCAAGACCATGTGACAGACCGTTAGCAAAATGCTAAGCAGGACCTTGAGCAATTTTACGGACGAGTTCATTAGTTAGATAACCGATACGACTATGTGCCAGACCAAAACCAACAACTTGAGCAAGACCAAAATTTCTAGCGCGAGCTTCAATAAAATGAACGATATCAATTTAAAATTCTAGGTTAATGTTTTTATTATTTTTATTTTGGTTTAGCAATCCAACTTTTTTTTTTACCATGCAACTTGTTTCAGGTCTAAGCAAGGAACAAAACAATTTATTTTTTTTTTAACTAATCAGAGAGCTTGGCCACGCCTATCTTTTATCTTTGTCTTTCAAAAAAACCAAATTCCCGGCCTTAGTTATATTGTACTCGAAATTTTGAACCATTATTTTCGTACTCACAACATTGTTTTTGTACTTTTGTACTTGTACTTTTGTGCTTGTTCCTTTGTACTTGTACTTTTGAACTTGTACTTTTGTACTTGTACTCTTTTACTCGTACTTGTGTACTAGTACTTTTGTACTTGTATTCTTAAACATGTAATTTTGTAGTTGTATTTTTGTACTTGTTCTTTTGTACTCGACCTTCTGTACTTGTACTTTTGTACTTGTACTGTACTTGTATTGTTCTACTTGTACTTTTGTACTTGCCCGGGAAAAAATGAATTTGCCTAATCATATATACTTATATATGATTATACAGGGTGTCTCTGAAGTGGCGGGAGTAATTGTTGGGGTCGATAGAGAAAAAAATACTGAATCGAAAGTTCCTGAGCCAAAAATTTTTTTGGGCCATAGAATTTGAGTTATGAATTAAAAACGATAGCCAATCAGAAGCGCGCTATTCGAGAAATGAAAATGAGCGGGGAAGTAGAGGAGACGCGAGAGTGAGATGCTGCAATAGCAGCTTACTCGCTCACACAAAGCCGAGCATGAGAGGGGATTGTGACGCTATGAGCCGAGTACGTAAGTGTGAATGAGTGGATGTATGAGGTCGCAAGCGGACGGCTTAATGTATGAGTGTGTGTCCGTGTATCGCAGCATTATTGGAGGCGTTGTAACGCTGAATTAAAGCTAACCGGGTACTCTAAGACAGAGGAAAAAATTTTAATTTTTATTTTTATTCGAAAAAATTTAATAAAAAAATAAAAAGGCCCAAGATTTAACCAGACCCACAGAAACGGAGAGTAAATTTTTAATTCTCATTTATTTTGCTGGGGATTATTTTCAAATACAAAAAAAAAAAAAAGCTAAGATTCAACTGGAATCTTAATTGCTTAATAAAAGGAGTAAAGTGTAATGATGTGAATGCAAACTAATAACATTAAAGTAAAGTTATCCTTGAACTGCCGAAACACCTGTAGATTTTTTTGAAATGATTTCTTTGCTAAGAAAAAGGGAAACTAAAATATCAAAATTACTAAAACGTGAATGCCATTTCTTTTTCATATTTTCTTCGACATTTTACCTGTCAGTGAATAAAAAGAATATTTAAATTGAAATATCAAAATTATAAGGACTTGAATTCAATGTTTTGTTAATTTATCATTTGACATTTTACCTATCAATTAAGTGATAAATAATTTAAATTAAAATATCAAAATTATCAGGGCTTGGGTGCGATTACTACTCAATTTGATACTTGGGATTTTACCCGTCAATTCATTAGAAATTTATTTCAATTATAAGATCAAAATTATGAGAACATGAGTGCGATTTATTTTTAATTTATTATTCAGGATTTTAACAGTCAATTGATTGATAAACAACTTTAATTAAAATATCAAAATTATCAGGACCTGAGTTCAATTTTTTTTTTTAATTTATTATTTATTTACCTGTCAATTAATTAAAAAATAATTTTTATATAAAAATATCAA
This sequence comes from Cotesia typhae, assembly GCF_013202065.1. Lineage (NCBI taxonomy): Eukaryota > Metazoa > Arthropoda > Insecta > Hymenoptera > Braconidae > Cotesia > Cotesia typhae. Next base: position 1,029,232 of record NW_027423778.1, on the reverse strand, counting down.
AATTGTTCGGACTTGAGTTCAATTTTTTTCTTAATTTATAATTTGACATTCTACCTGTTAATTCACCGATAGATAATTCTAATAAAAATATCAAAATTATTCGGACTTGAGTTCAATTTTTTTCTTAATTTATAATTTGACACTCTACCTGTTAATTCACTGATAGATAATTCTAATAAAAATATCAAAATTATTCGGACTTGAGTTCAATTTTTTTCTTAATTTATAATTTGACATTCTACCTGTTAATTCACTGATAGATAATTCTATTAAAAATATCAAAATTATTCGGACTTGAGTTCAATTTTTTTTTTTAATTTATCATTTGACATTTCGCTTGTTGATTAAGTGATTAATAATTTTAATAATAATATCAAAATTATCAGGACTCGAGAGCGATTTTTTTAGTATATTTTTTTACATTTTACCTGTCAATTAACTGATAAATAATTTCAATTAAAATATCAAAATTATTCGGACTTGAGTTCAATTTTTTTTTTTAATTTATTAGTTGACATTTTACCTGTTAATTAACTGATAAATAATTTTAATAAAAATATCAAAATTATCAGGACTCGAGAGCGATTTTTTCTTTCAATTCCTTATTTGACATTTTACCTGTCAATTAATTAAAAAATAATTTTAATTAAAATATCAAAATTATTGGGACTTGAGTTCAATGTTTGTTTTAATTTATTTTTTGACATTTTACCTGACGATTAATTGAAAAATTATTTTACAGAATAATTCCCAGCAAAATAAATGAGAAATGAAAGTTTTCCATCCGTTTGGTTGGGTCCGGTTGAGTCTTGGGCAATTCCTTCTGTTTTCAAAAATTATTCCGAGCATAAGAAATAAGTAATAAAAATTTTCTATCTGTTCGTTTTGGTCCGGTTGAGTCTGGGGCCTATTTTCTTTTTTGAAATAATTTTGTCAATTAATAATTGATAATAAATTTTTTCAATCAGTTTTTATCGTCTTGTCAAGATTAGGCTGATTTTTGTTCAATAAATTTTTGTTTGTTATTGAAAAGAGAAAATAAATTTTTTTGCATTCTTCTATTCTTGGCTCTGGTCGAGTCTTGGGCATTTTTTCGTTTTTAAAAATAATTCCTAGCAAAATGAATGGGAAATAAAAGTTTTCGATCCGTTTGTTTGGGTCCGATTGAGTCTGGGGCCTATTAATTTTTTTAAGAATAATGTTGTTAATTAATAATTGATAATAAAATTTTTCAATCAGTTATTCGAAGTCTGTTTGAGATTGGGCCTTTCTTTTCAAGGAAAATTAATCTTGGTGATCAAGTAATAAAAAATTTCTATCCGTTTATTTGGGTCCTGCTGCGTCTTGGGTCTATTTTTTTTTCTTAATAATTTAGTTAATTAATATTTAGAAATAAAATTTTTCGATTTATCTTTTTCGGGTCCGGTCGAGTCTTGGGCAATTTTTTTGTTTCGAAAAATAATTCCCAACAAAAAAACAGGAATAAAAGTTTTCTTTCCGTTTGTTTGGGTCCAGTTAAGTCTGGGGCCTATTTTCTTTTTTAAAAATTTTGTTGATTAAAAATTCATTATAAAACTTTTCAATTATTTTTTCTTGCTCCAGTCGAGATCAGGCCCTTTTTCAAAGGAAAATAATTTTGCTGATTAAAAATAGAAAAACAAAGATTTTCAATTTATTTTATTTCGGGTCTGGTCGAGTCTAGGGCATTTTTATCGTTTTCAAAAATAATTTCCTGCAAAATAAATAAGTAATAAAAATTATTTATCCGTTTGTTTGGGTCCAGTTGAGTCTAGGGCCTCATTTGTTTTTTTAATTAGTTTTGATGATCAACAATAAAAAATAAAATTTTTGGATCATTTTTTCTGGGTCCGGTCGAAATTGAGCCTTTTATTATAAAAAAGTTAATTATGATGATTAAAAATGAATAGTAAAATTTTTTTATCACTCTCCCTTTCGGTCTGATGGAGTCTTGGGCATTTTTTCGTTTTTAAAGATAATTTCCAGCAAATTAAGTAAGTAATAAAAATTTTCTATCCGTTTGTTTAAGTCCGGTTAAGTCTGTGGCTTATTTTCTTTTTTAAATAATATTTGATTAATAATAAAAAATAAAATTTTTTAATTAGTTTCTCTTAGTCTGTTTGAGATTGGGCCTTGTTTCGAAAAGAAATTAATTTGGCTGATTGAAAATGAAAACAAAATTTTTCAATTTATTTTTTTTTTTTTTTGGGTCCGGTCGAGTCTTGGGCGATTTTCTTCGTTTTTAAAATAATTCCCATCAAAATAAATAAGTAATTAAAACTATCTATCTGTTTGTTTGGGTCCGGTTGAGTCTGCGGACTATTTTTTTTTTTAAATAATTTTGTTGATTGAAAATTAATAATAAAATTTTTAATCATTTTTTTGCTCCAGTCGAGATTGGGCCTTTTTTAAAAGAAACAATTTTGCTGATTGAAAATAAGGAAAAATTTTTGTACTGTTATTTTTTTGGATCCGATCGAGTCTTGGGCATTTTTTCGTTTTTAAAGATAATTTCCAGCAAATTAAGTAAGTAATAAAAATTTTTATCCGTTTGTTTGGGTCCGGTTGAGACTTGGGCCCATTTATTTTTTTATAATAATTTTGTTGATTGAAAATTAATAATAAAATTTTTCAATCATTTTTTCTTGCTCCAGTCGAGATTGGGCTCTTTTATAAAGAAAAATAATTTTGCTGATTAAAAATAAAAAATAAAATTTTTTCATCCATCTCTTTTTGGATTCCAGTTGAATCTTAGCCTTTTTTTTTTTTTTTTTTGTATTTGAAAATAATCCCCAGCAAAATAAATGAGAATTAAAAATTTACTCTCCGTTTCTGTGGGTCTGGTTAAATCTTGGGCCTTTTTATTTTTTTATTAAATTTTTTCGAATAAAAATAAAAATTAAAATTTTTTCCTCTGTCTTAGAGTACCCGGTTAGCTTTAATTCAGCGTTACAACGCCTCCAATAATGCTGCGATACACGGACACACACTCATACATTAAGCCGTCCGCTTGCGACCTCATACATCCACTCATTCACACTTACGTACTCGGCTCATAGCGTCACAATCCCCTCTCATGCTCGGCTTTGTGTGAGCGAGTAAGCTGCTATTGCAGCATCTCACTCTCGCGTCTCCTCTACTTCCCCGCTCATTTTCATTTCTCGAATAGCGCGCTTCTGATTGGCTATCGTTTTTAATTCATAACTCAAATTCTATGGCCCAAAAAAATTTTTGGCTCAGGAACTTTCGATTCAGTATTTTTTTCTCTATCGACCCCAACAATTACTCCCGCCACTTCAGAGACATCCTGTATATAGGCTTATATATCGTCATACATAACTATATATGATCAGGGAAATTCATTTTTACCCGAAATATGAGTTCATACATAATTATATCTAGCCATCTATGATATATTAAAATCTATATATAATTAGATCTAATCAGACCTGGCTTATGTAGGCCTATATATGATTATATATACATCCATATATGATTAGATCTGATAAGACCTGGCTTTCCGAGGCCTATATATGATTATATATACGTCCATATATGATTAGATCTGATCAGACCTGGCTTTCCGAGACCTATACATGATTATATATAGACCTATACATGATCAGATCTGATATGACCTGGCTAATCTAGATCCATATATGATTATATATAAATATATATATGATTAGATCTGATGAAACTTATTTCATAGATATCCATGTATAATTCTATATAAGGAAATACATTTTTATAATTTAGTTCTGTTCAGATCTCACTAAGCTGTGCATAATTATATACACTAGTCACAAAAATTAAGGGATATAAAAAAAATTCCAAATTTTTTGGTGATTTTCAGCGAGCTGTAACTCCGAGGAAAATGATCGCACAGAAAAAAAAAAAAAAGCAAATTGTAGCTCCAAGTGTCTAGTTTTTAGATATGACCATGAAAATTTTTGTCATCGTCAGGTCTGGAGAAATCCTAAGAAAACTACTGAAAAAAATTTTTCGAAATTTTTTTCGTCTTAAAAAGGTCTACGGGCTTCAAAAAAATTTTTTCGATTGTTTAGTTTAAAAGCTCTTTTAGTAAATTTAATACCCTTTAATTTGACGTAATCAAAAAGCCTGTACGATAATTTGCCGCGGAGTTATCGTCAATCAAAGCAAAAAGTTTTTTTGACTTTGGAAATCAATAACTCTGGAAATAATGACCGTATAGGAAATCGAAGGAGGGTTTTGAAAACTACACAATATTCTCTATAAGAAAACGTAAACCGCTTTTGAAGAAAAAAATTTTTTTGAATTGAAAACTCGGACTGAAAAAAAGACAAAAATTCGCATAATTAAGGATATTTGGATAACTTGGTATAACTTTGGATAAAATGGATGAACGAAGGATATCGTTGGTAATTTATTAACTTTAAAGTGTCCCCTAAAATCTCTAAGAAATTCAAAGCGCTGCGATTTTTTGTTCATAGTGCCCAGAAGCTTCAAATTCTGTGTTTTCGCAAAATTCACCATTATGAGCAATTTTGTGATTTTTATTCATTTTTCCATTGAAAAAAATTTTTTTTTAAAAATTCTTTATTTTTTCGATCAAAGAGATTGATTTTTCAAGAAATTTGAAAAAAAAATTTCAATTTTTTCGAAAATTTTTTCGAAATTTTCTCAATTTTTTCGACTGTTGTTTTACCGCCGGCATTAGCGTTACCCAAAGCGTACCACGTGGAGGTTGCTCGGTCGGATTTACGCTTCTCACACACGTGTGTGTGTGTGTGTGTGTGTGTGTGTGTGTGTGTGTGTGTGTGTGTGTGTGTTGTCTGCGTGTGTTTGTCAGTTTGCAGCTGCCGAATGACCTCTGTACGCACGGCAGTAACTGCTCAGTACCGTGTATTGCCACCTCTGTTCCGAATCACAGCTCGTAAACGCTCTTGCATGTTGATGCATCGTCGAATATCACGTTGCGAAATTCCTTGCCAACAACGTAACAACGCTTGAGTCAACTGATGAAGATTGTGCAGTTGCGGATAGTCTCGCCGCAATCGACGCCCAAGCATGTCCCAAAGATGCTCAATTGGGTTCAAATCAGGACTCATCGCTGGATGATTAAGCCTTGTTACGTTGTTGGCGCGGAGAAAAGTTCGCGTACGAACTGCAGTGTGAGGACGAGCATTATCCTGCATCAAAATGAACCGTCTTGCCCCTATGCGTGTGCGCATAGGCAGGACGTGTGGCTCCAGAATTTCGTCGACGTACCTATCGGCAGTCAACGTCCCACGAACGATGACCAACGGGGTTCTGGTATTGAAGGACACGCCTTCCCACACCATGACTGATCCACCATTGAAAGCTGTAACTGGTCTCGTAAAACCATCCCGATCTCGTTCTCCACGACGGCGCCAAACGAGAGATCGTCTATCGCTTCCATGAAGACAAAATCGAGATTCGTCAGTCCATAATACACTGGTCCATTGTCTACGACCCCAATGGTGATGATCATGAGCATAGGCCAATCGGGCTCGGCGATGTCGTGGAGTGAGCATAGGCACGCGATTTGCGCGTCTAGCGCGTAGTCCTTGCTCTCGAAAGCGATTTCGAACCGTCGATGCCGATATGTGTTGTTGGGGAGGACGTTGTCGACGATTGCGAAATTGATGAGCGATCGTGTGGGCATGCGCAGTAGGGTTTCGACGAGCTTCTCGAATGATAGCTCGATCATCACGCTCGGTAGTGATTCGTAGTCTACCTTGACCCGGACGACGATCGTAACTTTGAGTCGCGTTAAATCGGGCATAGGCCCGACTGATAACGGACTGGCTCACTCCCATAGAAGCTGCTACTTCTACCTGACTGTAGCCCTCTTGAAGGAGGGTAACAATGCGAGCCACATCTGTGGCAGCTAAATGTCGACGAGGCATATCAAAAGGTGCTTATCAAAGAAAAGCTTACATAAAATTCACGTAAGGAATTTAGGCTAAAAAGAAAACGTAAAATTCAAGTTTTGTGTGAGGAAAAGCCGAACTCCGCGGGGGTATATCAATTTGTTTTTATTGAATTTTTAAAATGAGATTTAAAACTAAGGCAGTTGTAGCGGACAGAAAAAATTGAGTTAATTTTTTTGACAATAGTGAAGCATTCTGAAGACGATAAAAAAAAAAAAATTAAAAAAAAATTTTTGATAAAAGAAATTTCGAAAAAATTTTCGAAAAAATTGAAGATTTTTTTTTTTTTTTCAAATTTCTTGAAAAATCAATCTCTTTGATCGAAAAAATAAAGAATTTTGAAAAAAATTTTTTCAATGGAAAAATGAATAAAAATCACAAAATTGCTCATAATGGTGATTTTTGCGAAAACACAGAATTTGAAGCTTCTGGGCACTATGAACAAAAAATCGCAGCGCTTTGAATTTCTTAGGGATTTTAGGGGACACTTTGAAGTTAAAAATTACCAACGATATCCTTCGTTCATCCATTTTATCCAAAGTTATACCAAGTTATCCAAATATCCTTAATTATGCGAATTTTTGTCTTTTTTCAGTCCGAGTTTTCAATTCAAAAAAATTTTTTCGTCAAAAGCGGTTTACGTTTTCTTATAGAGAATATTGTGTAGTTTTCAAAACCCTCCTTCGATTTCCTATACGGTCATTATTTCCAGAGTTATTGATTTCCAAAGTCAAAAAAACTTTTTGCTTTGATTGACGATAACTCCGCGGCAAATTATCGTACAGGCTTTTTGATTACGTCAAATTAAAGGGTATTAAATTTACTAAAAGAGCTTTTAAACGAAACAATCGAAAAATTTTTTTGAAGCCCGTAGACCTTTTTTAAGACGAAAAAAATTTCGAAAAATTTTTTCAGTAGTTTTCTTAGGATTTCTCCAGACCTGACGATGACAAAAATTTTCATGGTCATATCTAAAAACTAGACACTTGGAGCTACAATTTGCTTTTTTTTTTTTTCTGTGCGATCATTTTCCTCGGAGTTACAGCTCGCTGAAAATCACCAAAAAATTTGGAATTTTTTTTATATCCCTTAATTTTTGTGACTAGTGTAGAATTAATGATAAAGGGTAAAATTTTTTTTACATCAATATCTTTTTTTTGGTTCTTTGCAGATCTTTAAAAATTTTAATGATTCATTATCTTATTTTATTATAATGTATTAGTACGCTAAGTTTTATTGAATTTTTTATGGTAATTTTATAACCCAGGGCTCAATCATAATGTCAAACACATATGAGGTCAGTTTGAACTTTCAATTTCAAATGAAAATTTCTTAAATTTTCTTTTCAAGTCTGATAAGCTACGTCAATTTCAAATTGTTTCAACATTAAAATATTGTTTTATATAATGTATATGATAAGCATAAAATTAAATCTATAAAATTTCGTCTTTTTACATTAAGATTAAAAATGACTTACGATTGTTTTTTAAGCTGTATTTTGAAGTTCCCACAACGATTCTGTACTCGTAGTTAACTCCCAAGCATTCTTAAAAAAATAATAATAAAATTTAAAAAAAATTAAACATGAAAAAATATTTTATGTAAAAAAAAGAAAACTTACAGGATTACATTCAATATGAAGTGGTTGAAATCGATTATTAGAATCTCTATTATCATTATTACTTGTTGGTTTCATTTGTGGAAAGTTATCAATAACATTTGAATCCCTAAATTCTTGACTATTTTGTATTGTTTTTAATTGTAGTAGTTGATAAATCAATTTTGCTATCATTATTAATGCCGTTCACTTGATAACCATTAATTTGACTAGAAGACATATCCCACGAAACAACAATAGTATCTTGATCAATTTCATCATCGTTATCGTCATAATTTTCTTCATAGTCTTCAGACATACTGTTATTCAACTGTTCTAAAAGTCCGCTGATGAATGAAGCTAGACAAGTTCATTGACGGTCGTTCTTCAGGGCGTTTACTCCAACACCTATAAAGTTTTATAATTATTTATTTTTCTTACATTTTATAGAAAAATTAAAAAAAAAAGCTTCAAAAATTACCTGGTGATTAAATTTTCAATTGGGATAACCTTCAATAAGAGTTGGTCGTTGTCCAACATGTACTGCCCACATGATGCGATACGCAGATCCACCAATATCATCGAATGGTTTTCGACGGGCCAATATCTCCCACAATATCACCCCCCCAACTGAATATATCACATTTTTCAATATAACGCGAGCCTTCAAATACTTCTGGTGCCATCCATGCTGCAGAGCCTTTGTTATTTGTCATATTCAAGTCACAAGCCGTACCAAAATAGCAGATTTTTAGCGTTCTTCCACCAAGAATTAATAATAAATTTTGTGGTTTAAAATCTCTGAAAATTAATGACTTAAATTAGCTATAAAAAAATAAAAAAAATAAAAAAAAACATCAAATGATACTTGAAGGACTGTAATTTTTTATTTACTTTTGAAGATTTCTCTATTATATTACCCGAGTTTCGCATTTGAATAATTTATTTAAGAAACCCATAAGTCACATTTTTTGCGAAATTGAGTTATTTGTATTTTTTGGTTCTTTGCACATAATCCCATCAAAACCAACAAAAAAATCTCAAAGATCGGCGTTTGAATAAAAAATAATGGAGTGAGAAAAATGTAATTCTATTGAGAAATTCCTCACATCACCGGCTTATGGGGTTTCTTAAATAAATATATAAATATATTTTTTCAAGAATACATAATTTTTTTCTTTTAATCGAAAACTTATAGAAGGAACGTTATTACCAAACAAAATATACAAAATACTAAGTAACAGTAAAGTATACAAGATCAACTATTTTAAATTACTTTATCTAATGACATCGAAATTATCAATTAAAAAACTCCATTACTTTGGTTTATCGCAAACGATTTTCTGTCAATGATTTTTTGATAGACTAATAATTTTTAAATATTGTTTCATCCTCAATTGCTTGTCTTAATAATAAAATAAATTATAACTTTAATTATTATAATAAGTTATTGAATAGATTAAAAAAAGTTTCAGTTAAAGAGATTTATAAGTTCTTCTTCAAGGAATTTTTTTTACATTTGATACTGAATAATTATCACATATCCACTTTCCTATCCTATCTAGATATTCAATAATCTTTATAATTGCTCATGTTATTTTTCTTAATCTATATTATTAAGATAATAAGAAAAATTTCGTTTCCTGGATAGTGATGTGATAAAATGGATTTTTTAAATGAAATTTAGTGTCATTTAATTCCAATTGAATTACATTAATATGCCTTCTTTTGGTTCAACACATATAAGCAAGATGTTCCAAATTAAGAGGCAACAAACGCAATAACATAAAAATTAGTTGTTTAACCACTTACCCAACGATCAGCTTCTGCGAAATTAGTTTCGCGATCATATTAATTCAAAAAGTTGCTCACATTATTATGGAGAGTAGAGATATCCGAGGATACCTCTACCCTCCATAAACTCCACAAATTTCCACCATAATGGATATTTTAATTTGGAGTGATTAAAGGCGGAAACACATGTTGTCGAGATAGAAAATCACTTAGAAGAGCACCGTTATGCTAATATTTTTTTCAAAATAATCATAGATAAAAGATGTTAATGAAAAAATTTATTATTATTATTATTATTATTATTATTATTATTTATTATTTATTATTTATTATTATTATGTTGTATTACATATTCAACAATCTGAGTAAATTTATCCAATGTTCGCGCATGTGCAGCAATATTTATTTGAACATGTGTAAAGGAGCGAGGGTGTAATGATATTAAAAAATTGATTATAAAAAAAAATACGATCGAACAAACGTTTTTTTTTAACGAACAAACAAGAATTCATCACAATAGATTAAAAAAAAAAAAAAGTTCAAATAGTTGAATTTTAAGAGCCAGGTTCAGATGGGATTTTAAATAATTATTAAAAAAAAAAACAATTATCGAACAAACGCTAAATGTAATCGAACATTAAGGAACAAACGACGAACAATCGAATTAGCAAAAAAAATTTGCAAAAAGTTGACTTTTCCCCGCCAACTTAAGGAAGCTGTACAAACTGCACTGTCGCCTAGGATGGGTCAAAAAAATCGAATAATTTATTTTTGATTTTATACTCTGAAAAATAGGTTCGTAGACACCTAAAAAGAATTCTCTCCAAGTATAAGCTCTTAATTATAACGGGAAGGTCCTCCGCTTTGCGGGTTTCTATTTTTTTCGAATAATCAGATAAAAAAATTTATATCTCGCTTCCAACTGCTTGGAAAAATATTCCGTGGCATAGATTTTGTGAGAAATTGAATGCTTTACAAAAAAGGTCTCTTATGACTTTTTCAAAAACTCAACCGATTAAAAGATATTCATAGTTGAAGTTTGGCTATTTTAAGGAAAATATTCGTTTTTATTATGAATTTTATAAGTCGATGAAAAAAATTATTTCGGATTGCGGAACTCATGATTTTGTAGGAAATTTACTGCTCTACAAAAATGGTCTCTTATGATTTTTGATTAAGTGAAGCCGTTACGAGATATTCATCGTCAAACATTAACGAATATCAATATTTCCAGTTTTTGATCAATAATTCGATAAATTTTAATTTAAACTATGAGTTTCAGGAAAATTTACATAAATTTGAGTTTCGATCGATAAAGAAATGTTATAATAAGTTAGATAAAGAATTATTGGAATTATCATTGATTTTCCTTGGAGAAATGCCTCAAGAAAAGATTTCTTTCAAACGTCCTGGTGCTGTTCATCATGCTAGATGGATGGCTAAGGCCATTCATAGTTTGAAAATGTATCTATTCAGAGATGAATTCAAACTCTCTCAGAAAGAATTGCATGGTCTTCGTCATTTCTGTATTTTTATAGTCACATTTTATTTAAAAGCTTGGTTTTCATCAACTTCTGCAACAACTGCTGCTTATCATGACTTGCAGTTTATGAAAAATTTATTGGAGTACAAACATATCAATCCTTTGATTTCTTCAGCTACGTGTGAAAAAATGATTTCGCACTTATGGTATTTGAGCGATGAACTTGCCATTTTATCACTGTTTGACGATGGCGTTCCATTAGAAGTAAAAACGTATTGTTGAAGCTGTTAATACTCGTGAAGGTACAGATTCTAAAGCTAAAAGATTTGTAATTGCTAAAAAGATTTGAATTCATTGGCGCAGAGAACTCTGAGTGACTTTGTGTCTAAAAAGTCATTAAATCTTTTCAAAATCTTCGATCTACCGTATGACTTTCTTGATGTCGATGTTGAATTATGGCCTACTAATGAGAGTTATCTCGAAAATAAAGAATACTTTCAACAACTAAAAGTTGTCAATGATTCAGCAGAGCGAGCTGTTGCATTAGTCAGTGAATATAATCAATGCTTGACAAAAATGAAGAACAATTCCAGTACTTATTGCAAGTTGTCAAAGAACATCAAAAACATTCCCAAATTGTAATAAAAGAAATTATTTATAGTAATAGCGTACTGTTATGTTAAAAATATAGACAATTATATTGCAATTGATAATTCAATAAAAAATTTATCTATAAAAAAGTTAAATACTGGTTGTTTCTCACTTGATTCAATACTTTTCATATTAAATTTGACAAAGAAATATGTCATTCACTTCAAATTAAACTAATCATTGGCTATATGTCGAAAAAATGCTCTAATTTCTTGTTTTAATGCAATCAAACAAGCTCAAGACTGAAAACAATATTAAAAAAATTGTTTATAACATTTCTTTATCGATCGAAACTCAAATTTATGTAAATTTTCCTGAAACTCATAGTTTAAATTAAAATTTATCGAATTATTGATCAAAAACTGGAAATATTGATATTCGTTAATGTTTGACGATGAATATCTCGTAACGGCTTCACTTAATCAAAAATCATAAGAGACCATTTTTGTAGAGCAGTAAATTTCCTACAAAATCATGAGTTCCGCAATCCGAAATAATTTTTTTCATCGACTTATAAAATTCATAATAAAAACGAATATTTTCCTTAAAATAGCCAAACTTCAACTATGAATATCTTTTAATCGGTTGAGTTTTTGAAAAAGTCATAAGAGACCTTTTTTGTAAAGCATTCAATTTCTCACAAAATCTATGCCACGGAATATTTTTCCAAGCAGTTGGAAGCGAGATATAAATTTTTTTATCTGATTATTCGAAAAAAATAGAAACCCGCAAAGCGGAGGACCTTCCCGTTATAATTAAGAGCTTATACTTGGAGAGAATTCTTTTTAGGTGTCTACGAACCTATTTTTCAGAGTATAAAGTCAAAAATAAATTATTCGATTTTTTTGACCCACCCTAATATATATATATATATATATATATATATATATATATATATATACAGGGTGTCTCTGAAGTGGCGGGAGTAATTGTTGGGGTCGATAGAGAAAAAAATACTGAATCGAAAGTTCCTGAGCCAAAAATTTTTTTGGGCCATAGAATTTGAGTTATGAATTAAAAACGATAGCCAATCAGAAGCGCGCTATTCGAGAAATGAAAATGAGCGGGGAAGTAGAGGAGACGCGAGAGTGAGATGCTGCAATAGCAGCTTACTCGCTCACACAAAGCCGAGCATGAGAGGGGATTGTGACGCTATGAGCCGAGTACGTAAGTGTGAATGAGTGGATGTATGAGGTCGCAAGCGGACGGCTTAATGTATGAGTGTGTGTCCGTGTATCGCAGCATTATTGGAGGCGTTGTAACGCTGAATTAAAGCTAACCGGGTACTCTAAGACAGAGGAAAAAATTTTAATTTTTATTTTTATTCGAAAAAATTTAATAAAAAAAAATAAAAAGGCCCAAGATTTAACCAGACCCACAGAAACGGAGAGTAAATTTTTAATTCTCATTTATTTTGCTGGGGATTATTTTCAAATACAAAAAAAAAAAAGGCTAAGATTCAACTGGAATCCAAAAAGAGATGGATGAAAAAATTTTATTTTTTATTTTTAATCAGCAAAATTATTTTTCTTTATAAAAGAGCCCAATCTCGACTGGAGCAAGAAAAATGAAAAAAAAATTTTATTATTAAATTTCAATCAACAAAATTATTATAAAAAAATAAATGGGCCCAAGTCTCAACCGGACCCAAACAAACGGATAAAAATTTTTATTACTTACTTAATTTGCTGGAAATTATCTTTAAAAACGAAAAAATGCCCAAGACTCGATCGGATCCAAAAAAATAACAGTACAAAAATTTTTTCCTTATTTTCAATCAGCAAAATTGTTTCTTTTAAAAAAAGGCCCAATCTCGACTGGAGCAAAAAAAAATGATTAAAAAATTTTATTATTAATTTTCAATCAACAAAATTATTTAAAAAAAAAAATAGTCCGCAGACTCAACCGGACCCAAACAAACAGATAGATAGTTTTAATTACTTATTTATTTTGATGGGAATTATTTTAAAAAACGAAGAAAATCGCCCAAGACTCGACCGGACCCAAAAAAAAAAAAATAAATTGAAAAATTTTGTTTTCATTTTCAATCAGCCAAATTAATTTCTTTTCGAAACAAGGCCCAATCTCAAACAGACTAAGAGAAACTAATTAAAAAATTTTATTTTTATTATTAATCAAATATTATTTAAAAAAGAAAATAAGCCACAGACTTAACCGGACTTAAACAAACGGATAGAAAATTTTTATTACTTACTTAATTTGCTGGAAATTATCTTTAAAAACGAAAAAAATGCCCAAGACTCCATCAGACCGAAAGGGAGATGAATAAAAAAATTTTACTATTCATTTTTAATCATCATAATTAACTTTTTTATAATAAAAGGCTCAATTTCGACCGGACCCAGAAAAAATGATCCAAAAATTTTATTTTTTATTGTTGATCATCAAAACTAATTAAAAAAACAAATGAGGCCCTAGACTCAACTGGACCCAAACAAACGGATAAATAATTTTTATTACTTATTTATTTTGCAGGAAATTATTTTTGAAAACGATAAAAATGCCCTAGACTCGACCAGACCCGAAATAAAATAAATTGAAAATCTTTGTTTTTCTATTTTTAATCAGCAAAATTATTTTCCTTTGAAAAAGGGCCTGATCTCGACTGGAGCAAGAAAAAATAATTGAAAAGTTTTATAATGAATTTTTAATCAACAAAATTTTTAAAAAAGAAAATAGGCCCCAGACTTAACTGGACCCAAACAAACGGAAAGAAAACTTTTATTCCTGTTTTTTTGTTGGGAATTATTTTTCGAAACAAAAAAAATTGCCCAAGACTCGACCGGACCCGAAAAAAGATAAATCGAAAAATTTTATTTCTAAATATTAATTAACTAAATTATTAAGAAAAAAAAAAATAGACCCAAGACGCAGCAGGACCCAAATAAACGGATAGAAATTTTTTATTACTTGATCACCAAGATTAATTTTCCTTGAAAAGAAAGGCCCAATCTCAAACAGACTTCGAATAACTGATTGAAAAATTTTATTATCAATTATTAATTAACAACATTATTCTTAAAAAAAAATTAATAGGCCCCAGACTCAATCGGACCCAAACAAACGGATCGAAAACTTTTATTTCCCATTCATTTTGCTAGGAATTATTTTTTAAAAACGAAAAAATGCCCAAGACTCGACCAGAGCCAAGAATAGAAGAATGCAAAAAAATTTATTTTCTCTTTTCAATAACAAACAAAAATTTATTGAACAAAAATCAGCCTAATCTTGACAAGACGATAAAAAACTGATTGAAAAAATTTATTATCAATTATTAATTGACAAAATTATTTCAAAAAAGAAAATAGGCCCCAGACTCAACCGGACCAAAACGAACAGATAGAAAATTTTTATTACTTATTTCTTATGCTCGGAATAATTTTTGAAAACAGAAGGAATTGCCCAAGACTCAACCGGACCCAACCAAACGGATGGAAAACTTTCATTTCTCATTTATTTTGCTGGGAATTATTCTGTAAAATAATTTTTCAATTAATCGTCAGGTAAAATGTCAAAAAATAAATTAAAACAAACATTGAACTCAAGTCCCAATAATTTTGATATTTTAATTAAAATTATTTTTTAATTAATTGACAGGTAAAATGTCAAATAAGGAATTGAAAAAAAAATCGCTCTCGAGTCCTGATAATTTTGATATTTTTATTAAAATTATTTATCAGTTAATTAACAGGTAAAATGTCAACTAATAAATTAAAAAAAAATTGAACTCAAGTCCGAATAATTTTGATATTTTAATTGAAATTATTTATCAGTTAATTGACAGGTAAAATGTAAAAAAATATACTAAAAAAAAAATCGCTCTCGAGTCCTGATAATTTTGATATTATTATTAAAATTATTAATCACTTAATCAACAAGCGAAATGTCAAATGATAAATTAAAAAAAAAAATTGAACTCAAGTCCGAATAATTTTGATATTTTTAATAGAATTATCTATCAGTGAATTAACAGGTAGAATGTCAAATTATAAATTAAGAAAAAAATTGAACTCAAGTCCGAATAATTTTGATATTTTTATTAGAATTATCTATCAGTGAATTAACAGGTAGAGTGTCAAATTATAAATTAAGAAAAAAATTGAACTCAAGTCCGAATAATTTTGATATTTTTATTAGAATTATCTATCGGTGAATTAACAGGTAGAATGTCAAATTATAAATTAAGAAAAAAATTGAACTCAAGTCCGAACAATTTTGATATTTTTATAAAAATTATTTTTAATTAATTGACAGGTAAATAAATAATAAATTAAAAAAAAAAATTGAACTCAGGTCCTGATAATTTTGATATTTTAATTAAAGTTGTTTATCAATCAATTGACTGTTAAAATCCTGAATAATAAATTAAAAATAAATCGCACTCATGTTCTCATAATTTTGATCTTATAATTGAAATAAATTTCTAATGAATTGACGGGTAAAATCCCAAGTATCAAATTAAGTAGTAATCGCACCCAAGCCCTGATAATTTTGATATTTTAATTTAAATTATTTATCACTTAATTGATAGGTAAAATGTCAAATGATAAATTAACAAAACATTGAATTCAAGTCCTTATAATTTTGATATTTCAATTTAAATATTCTTTTTATTCACTGACAGGTAAAATGTCGAAGAAAATATGAAAAAGAAATGGCATTCACGTTTTAGTAATTTTGATATTTTAGTTTCCCTTTTTCTTAGCAAAGAAATCATTTCAAAAAAATCTACAGGTGTTTCGGCAGTTCAAGGATAACTTTACTTTAATGTTATTAGTTTGCATTCACATCATTACACTTTACTCCTTTTATTAAGCAATTAAGATTCCAGTTGAATCTTAGCCTTTTTTTTTTTTTTGTATTTGAAAATAATCCCCAGCAAAATAAATGAGAATTAAAAATTTACTCTCCGTTTCTGTGGGTCTGGTTAAATCTTGGGCCTTTTTATTTTTTTATTAAATTTTTTCGAATAAAAATAAAAATTAAAATTTTTTCCTCTGTCTTAGAGTACCCGGTTAGCTTTAATTCAGCGTTACAACGCCTCCAATAATGCTGCGATACACGGACACACACTCATACATTAAGCCGTCCGCTTGCGACCTCATACATCCACTCATTCACACTTACGTACTCGGCTCATAGCGTCACAATCCCCTCTCATGCTCGGCTTTGTGTGAGCGAGTAAGCTGCTATTGCAGCATCTCACTCTCGCGTCTCCTCTACTTCCCCGCTCATTTTCATTTCTCGAATAGCGCGCTTCTGATTGGCTATCGTTTTTAATTCATAACTCAAATTCTATGGCCCAAAAAAATTTTTGGCTCAGGAACTTTCGATTCAGTATTTTTTTCTCTATCGACCCCAACAATTACTCCCGCCACTTCAGAGACACCCTGTATATGGGGTATTCCATGCCAAATCGACCACTTTTGACCCCGACCCTTTTCGATTTGGCCGAAAGTTTTCCATCCTTTTCTACCCTATAAAAAACGGTTCTCAGAATTTTTTTGAATTTTTTTACCTAACTCCAAAAAAGTTATGAATTTTTCAAAAAAATGGCTTTTTTATTTTGAAATAGCCATAACTTTTTCAAAACTAAACATTTAGGTACCTTTTTTTTTTTTAATTTTTGTTTTTAGATGTACTTTCCGATAAAAAATATTAAAAAATTTTTGTAAGTCAATACATATGGAATTTTTCAGTTTTTTGACAAAAATCAATGATTTTTCGAAGTTCGACATTTTTTTTTTTTTAATTTTTTTTTTTTAAAATAAACTTTAATCAATTCCACAGTTATCCCTGTAGAACCCAGATTGGGCCGATTTCTCTTTCTATTTTTTTTATTCAATTGAAAAAATATTGTTAAATTTTCAAAAATGGAAAAAAAATTTTTTTTCATAAATTTTATTTATATAATGAGATAAATACAATTCAACGATTTCACGGCATTATATTCACAATTTAGAGGCTTCATCGATGACTCTATTTAGTAAGATTCAAATTTTAATATATCAATTAGATCGATAAACTAGGGATAACAATTATCGACTTACCTATAGCCAGTAAACTAGATGCTATAAGCTAGTATGTTTTGATTAAAAGTGCGGCTTTTTCATTTTGAGATCTAAAACATAACCTATAAATCTTTTGTGCAATCTAGTGTTTTATAAAAGATTGTCATTACATTTGTTGTATAAATAAATAATTTCTCTAGTTTATAAGCGCTTTTTTAATTTGTCTTTATGGCGTCAAAAAGGTATTTGATCGGTGTTGTAATCCTTTTGAGTTGGAATCTCATTTTAAAAAAATTGGTTTACGTCCGGCGACTGATATTATGAAAGTAACGTTAGGATTAGATGATAATTATTTATTATGCAGTTCATGTCGAAAAAAGCTTCAGAGTTAGTGAAGCAACAAACAAATGCTCGTAATGATCCTAGTGCTGATGTAAGTGACCGTGAAGACAACTATAGTGACAATAATGACAACAATGATCAGGCTGATAATGATAGTAATACAACTGCCATGGATCTCCCATTATCTTTATCATTCCGTAAGTTTTTTAATTATTTATACGTTACTTGAATACATTTCTAGTAGCTATATGTTTCACTATTATTTTTTAAGGTTCCATGTCATTTGATAGCGAACCCCAAGCATCACAATCAAGCTCAGGATCCCAAGTTAGCGCTGCAACTCAATTACCCGTAATAAACCATGCATTAGAATTGTTAAATCAATCACCGATTCCATCGAAGAAATTGGATGATAATCAATTTTTGAACAATAAAATAAATCGGGTATCCGACAGCTTTAAAAAAGTTTTGCTTTCTTCTTCAGATGAAGAATCGATTGATGACGATGGTGAAAATTTTCGCTCTCTAATTAAAATGTTGTATGATAAATTCAACGATAAAGAAACTGATAAGTCTTTGAAAATACAAATTTTAACATTATTACCTGTAAAATGGAGTGAGAGACGTATTTGTGAAACTATGAATACATCTGAAGACATTTGTCAAGAGTAGCAAAAAATTTGGTTGAAGAAACGGGTTTACTTTCTACACCTGAATCGAAATTAGGTATGGGTAGCGTAAAATCGATGTTTTAAATACACTTGAAAATTAAATTACTCAACATTTTTGTATAGGGAGGACAATTACTGATCAGGTAAAATTAAAAGTTGAAAATTTTTACAACGATGATGAGTATAGTGCTCAAATGCCCGGTATGAAAGACTTTGTATCAATTCGAAGTGATGATAGTAATCGGATACACGTCCAAAAAAGACTTATCCTGTCTAACTTAAAAGAATTATACCAATGTTTCTGTGAAATAAATCCTACTGAGAGAATTGGATTTTCAAAATTCGCTTCTTTGCGACCAAAACATTGTGTGTTAGCAGGGGCAAGTGGAACACACACCATCTGCGTGTGTACGATTCATCAAAACGTGAAGTTAATGATGCTTGGTAATTATCGAATTAATTAATAATTATAAATGCGAGAATTTTAAGTTTACTAAATTACTGTTATTTTAGGTGCAAATATTTATTCTTTGACAAGGAACACAGAAAAGCCCATTAAACACTACAGCGATTACTTGAGCATGATTATATGTGAAAATCCATCTTTTCAGTGTTATTTAGGTGGATGTAAAAACTGTCCTGGGGTCGATGAGTTGAGTAAAATTTTACTAAAATGTTTTGAGGACCGGGAAATCGAGAATATTACATATAAATATTGGATATCAAAACCGAGAAGTAGTTTAGAAACTATTATTAAGCCTACAGAAGAATTTGTGGAAAAATTTTGTAGTGAGTTAGAAATTCTTCTACCTCATTCGTTCATTGCTAAGGAGCAAGCCCAATTCTTGAAGACATTGAAAGAAACATTGAAACCAAACGAATACGTTATTATTTGTGATTTTGCAGAAAATTATGCCTTCGTAGTACAAAATGCGGCAGCTGGTTTTCACTGGAATAATAATCAGGCAACAGTTTTTCCAGTCGTTATTTATTATACAGTAAATAACAAACTTGAACACAAAAGTTTAGTAATTATCTCAGATTCTAACAAACATGATGCCGTTGCTGTTCATGTTTTCATCGAAATAATAACTGATTACGTGAAAAGTCTTCCTGAACGTTGTAACAAGATTTATTATTTTTCTGATGGAGCTCCTCAACAATTTAAAAACTTTAAAAACTTTGTAAATTTATATTACCACGAAGATGATTTTGATATTCCTGCTGAATGGCATTTTTTGCGACTGCCCATGGGAAAGGTCCGTGTGATGGAATCGGTGGTATTCTCAAACGACTTGCAGCGAGAGCAAGTCTCCAACTCGCGGTAGACAAACAAATAACGACACCAGAAGAACTTTTTGAATGGGCTTCTGCACCGGATAACTTGCCGAATATTATAGTGAAGTTTTCCCCAGAAGAAGATTATGACACAGCAGTAAATGATTTAAATGATCGATTTTTGAAAACGAAACCGATTACAGGAACTCAACAACTACATTGTATAATTCCGGACAAAATGGTTGTTTACTAGTTAAAAACTTTTCGAATTCGAATGAACACAGAATTTGTAAAATATTTAAACGACAGAGAGAAAAGTAATTAATTTTAGCTGCATCAATTATTGATCTTACTAATTACAGTCATCGATGAAGCCTCTAAATTGTGAATATAATGCCGTGAAATCGTTGAATTGTATTTATCTCATTATATAAATAAAATTTATGAAAAAAATTTTTTTCCATTTTTGAAAATTTAACAATATTTTTCAATTGAATAAAAAAATAGAAAGAGAAATCGGCCCAATCTGGGTTCTACAGGGATAACTGTGGAATTGATTAAAGTTTATTTTAGAAAAAAAAATTAAAAAAAAAAATGTCGAAGTTCGAAAAATCATTGATTTTTGTCAAAAAACTGAAAAATTCCATATGTATTGACTTACAAAAATTTTTTAATATTTTTTATCGGAAAGTACATCTAAAAACAAAAATTTAAAAAAAAAAAAGGTACCTAAATGTTTAGTTTTGAAAAAGTTATGGCTATTTGAAAATAAAAAAGCCATTTTTTTGAAAAATTCATAACTTTTTTGGAGTTAGGTAAAAAAATTCAAAAAAATTCTGAGAACCGTTTTTTATAGGGTAGAAAAGGATGGAAAACTTTCGGCCAAATCGAAAAGGGTCGGGGTCAAAAGTGGTCGATTTGGCATGGAATACCCCGTATATATTAGGGTGCTTCATTTGGGACAACTTTTTTTTTTTTACTCTATTGACGAAATATTGTTCCAAATATAGGAAAAAAAATATTCACCAATGGGTAGCTCTTCTTAACTTGAATTCTAAGTACTCGCTGGATGAATTTGAAGTTTTCCCATTTAATTAACTCGTAAAAATTATTTGTTTTGTATAAATTATCTATAGCATAGCGACATTTCATGATATTCATTTGACCATGGGCGGAAGTTGTAGAGGGATCCTTCCTCTTTAAAAGCTCTTTTACAGCTCATTTCCAATTTATGAGCTATCTCGCCAGTAAAAATTTGAACATTCGATTTTTGCTCAAAAGTCGTGGTTTTTCGATGTTTTCTCCTAAATTACTGATCTGACACCAAAATTGCAAAGGACCTTTTTTGTGAAGAATTCAATTTTCTACAAGATAAACTGATAGATAAACCCTTCAAATGAATTGTCTCTGAAAAACATTCAATTCATTACAAAAAAACAATCAATGACACTTTTTAATGTAATTTTAATATTTTTTAATAAAACAACAGTTGAAAAAAAAATTATCGTATTGTATGTTTTTATATTTAAACATTTCAATATCGTTTTAAGGCCTAAATTCTTTTAATTTTGAATTATCTTACAAATATTTTAATAAATATATTATTTATATAGAATATATTCAAAATACATAGTCATACATAATTAATTGGACTTAATTGAAATGTATCTTAACCTCCAAATATCTCTCTCTGTTTGTTCATTCGGGTGTCTATGTCTATTATTACTACTCTTACTGCAAAAATATTCCCACTCCGACTACTACTCTTAATGCAAAAAATATTGTTTTGTGGTTATGTTTCGTGAATGTAGTTTTTTCTCTATTTGTTTACTGTGCACATCGTTTCCTTTGTTCTATCTACACTTTGTATTGTTGGATTTGTACCTTTCAACAGTTATCTCCTCAATGATTTAGAAAATGAGAGAAGAAATTGGAAATAAAGCTTATAATTATTTACTTGGCTTTGAAATTAATAAGTTTGATATAAAAAAATTACCTACAAATCCAATCTTATGAATGTCTTCATGCATAAACATCGTGGATTTAAACTAACCGTTCGACGGAGCGCGAATGGAATTATTAGTGAATTGAATGAAATTTGGAGTTATTTTCTAATTTCTACTTGCCAACAACAACAGAGAATTAAAAAACTCAATATATTCCATAAAGAGTATCTTTACCTAAAAGAAAATCGAAAATCAGTGAAGAAATCAAAGAAACAACAAGAAAAAACAGATAAATTCAATGTTAAAATAAATCAATAATTTGATATCACGGACAATAGCAGATATCATTACTCGCCAGATAACTGTAAAGAATTTCTTCTCAAAAGTAGACAGTTGGTTAATTGTTTTTAATTAGCCAATGAGTTGTTAAATGAATCTGCTATTCTTGATGATCAAGATATCGATGAATCAGTACAATATGATGAACCTGGGAAAAAATAAATTTTCCTAACCATATATATTTATATATGATTATGTATAAATTGTTATATAAAATATATATAATAATATATGGACTCATGTATTATATGTATGTTTTATGTAAGTCTATATATGATTAGATCTGATTAGACCTGAGTCATTTAGGGCTACATATGATTATATATAAATCTATACATAATTAGATCTGATCAGACCTGAATTATCTAGGTCCATACATGATTATATATAAATTTATATATGATCATATCTAATCAGATCTAATTTATATAAGACCGCATATATATATATATATATATATATATATATATATATATATATATATATATATATATATATATATATATATATATATATATATTTATAATCAAACGTAAAGCTATGTATATAATTATATCTAATCAAATGTAAATTATAAATTTATCAATGATTACTGATTTTATGTTCTTTAGTGATATTAACATAAATATAAGATCTGAATTTTTTTGTTAATAATTGCAGATGAAGAGCTTAGTTTTATTTGATCTTATTTTTTCATTATTACTATTTATAAATCAATACTAAATTAATAATACATTTTCCTTATATATATTGAAGTAATACATTTATTATAGATTTTATGTGTAATATTTCGGAAATTTATATGATATATTTATTAGTATTTTAATAGAATATACTTTGTTAAATTAAATCTGATCATACTCCCGAAGAAAATAATTTTGCCTAATCATATATAGTTATATCTAATTATATCTAACCATAGGTAGACATATATGATTATACCTACTCATACTTGACTAATATGAATCTGTATGTAATCAGATCTGATTATATACGGGTCCATATATAATTGGATGTGATCAAACTTGGCTAACATAATTAGTCTTTTATAGATTATCATGTATTATTAAATTATATATCAGTTAATATATTATACATAGGTTCATGCATAGTCAGACCTAAGCAAACATTTTTTTGGATATCACTTAAAGTGCAAAATGATGTTTAACAATACGCTTAAATAGTTATAAAATAAAAATTTTATTGCACTTCCTATAGGTTTGCCATGCTACTGTTTAATAACAAAATGATTATTGGAATAATTATGTTATTATAATTAGATTCAGTGAAATAAGCAAATCAAGAGTATCAAAATTTAATATAAAATTAATTTTTATATTATATTTCTGATAAATTGATTCGATACGTTATGTACATTATAGAATCATCAATACATATGAGACGACAGCATAGCAACCGGGAATTTCAAGACGCACTGGGACCATCAAAGCTAAGCAGCATTGAGCGTGGTTAGTAATTAGATAGGTGTCTGCGTCGAAGGTATAGCTGTAAAATCATCTGTAATGATTTTTTTTTGGTAACAGGATTAGGTACGACGAAATCAAATATTATATTCCTAAAAATAACCACATATTTAATCAGGGGTAATGATATATAATTTAATGTTGTTACATGTAGTTATATACGAGTATAGAAAATTATATATGATTATATATAACTCATATATGATTATATATAATGAGACCTGGCGAATTTTTAGATCTAATTATATATGTTACATTATATACAACCATATATAATTAGGCAAAATCATTTTTTCCCGGGAAAATACAAACATCGTTCAAAAAGAGTTAAGTAAGTATAAATTGAGCGTTATAAAATATATCAAATGTGATTATCAATTATGTTTATTCTTCTCTTAACGTTTACTTCATTTAAAAATATATTTTCTAATATTTGATTTCTATTTTCGCTTTAAATCAAAATTCTTACCCTTCAAATGCAACTAGTTTTAGTAGTCAATCATCAACCGACAATGAACTGAAACGATGTCACTCTAATTTTGAAGATGAGCTAGAAGTACCGAAATCTAAAGTGGCAAAAAAAAATATTATCACACCTGAACTAGACTCAGCATTAGATAGAACCAATACAACAGACAGAAATGCTATGCACATTACTGCATCAGTTCTTTTAAGTATTGGAGAAGATCCGGAAAGTTATAATTGCAGTTATTCGACCATTCATAATCATCGTGTAAAGCTTCGAAAAGATATTGCCGTAAATGTAAAAAACACATTTCAAAATGATCTCTGTCTTGTCATTCATTGGGATGGTAAATTACTCACTTCAGGATCTATGAAAGAAGAACGATTACCAATTATTGCATTTGGAGTAAACGTAGAATAGTTACTTTCTGTTCCAGCGATAGACAGAGGAACTGGAGTGAAAGAAGCTGATGCAATATATACCGTCCTCAATGAGTGGAATCTTATCGATTGCGTTAAAGCATTTTGCTTCGACACGACTGCTACAAACACTGGTAAATTTAGAACTCATCAATGTCTTCTATGTGTTAATGATAAACATAATAGAACTAAATGATTTTTCAGGGATTAGTTTCAGTGTGTGCACTTTATTGAAAGAGAAATTAGGTCATGATGTACTTTATTTAGCGTGTCGTCATCATATTCTGGAAATCATATCAAGAAATGTTACTGAAATCGCTTGGCCAGTAACTAACAGTCCAAACGTTCCAATATTTAAGAGGCTAAAATATAATTGGGCTAAAATTAACACATCTAAGTATGATATCCGCATCGAAGATGACATAATTACAGATGTCTTGCATGAGAATAGGAATAATATTCTAGAATTCACAGAAGATCAATTCCAGGTAAAAATCCTTTCATAAACATTATGTTGTCGACCTTAGTCTGTTTAATTTTAAATAATATTTCGTAAAATTATGTCTTAGACAATTTTTTTTTTATTTCATTAGCATTATCAGCCGAGAAATGACTACAAAAAGTTACTAGAGTTATCCTATATCTTTTTAGGAGGAATACCAAAAAATGGGGTCAAATTTAAAAAACCTGGAGCTATGCACCACGCTAGATGGCTTGCTAAAGCAATATATTGCCTAAAAATATACATGTTTAGGAATCAATTTGCCATAAGTGCATCAGATCTTCGTTCTTTGTGTGAAATTTGTGTTTTTATAGTTAAATTTTATATTAAAATATGGTTTAATGCGTTGACAGCAATCCAAGCACCTAACAGTGACCTAGAATTATTTAAAAGCTTGATTAAATATAAACAAATTCATCCCAAAATTGCTGAAGCAGCTCTGGATAAATTATAGAATCATTGTTGATACCTTCATGAACAACTTGCCTGCTTAGCTCTTTTTGACGGGGCTGTCAAGTGTGAAGAAAAACTTAAAATAATATATAATATGAAAAATAAAGACTCAACAATCACTAATTATGATATCAAACGCCTGAATGTGACACACGTAGAGATGGAATAGTAAAATATCAGTGATTTTGTTAGTTAAGAATCAATTTTCATCTTTAAACAATTCAAACTATCATAAAATTTTATGGATAATGATTTGGACTCATGGAATAATAATGCATCTTGTAACAGTTTTACCTGCTCAGGTTGGCCCCTAATCAATTTTTAATTTAACTAAACAAAACTAACAACAATAAAAATTATCAGGGCGCCACCAGGATTATTAATCACGGTTCCTGGAACCGGTCCAGAGCTGAGAAAACTTATCTTAGGGTAGAGAGAGTGGAGGAAGGTGCTGTTAAATAATAAAAATTTAATTAACAATCTGATCAGTTTTATTAACAATAAAAATTTACCAAACTTAACAATTTTTAGCGCTCACACACACACTTATAATCTAACGAAGCGGAGAACAACTGCGAAATAAACGATATTTACAAACGAACCTCCAATTTGACGATACGATGACTAGACGGGCTTTTTCGAACAAACGGTCTCCCACACCTGTCTTAGAACTAATTGGGCTTTTTCGAACAAACGGTCTCCCACACCTGTCTTAGAGCTAAACTTAAAACTATAAGTCCACCGGACTAACAACAAACTAACTCCACACTTAAAATTAAGTCCACCGGACTACCGAACTTAACACTATTAACACTCTCTATCACGCATAACCCGTTCAATTCTTCACACACATAACCCACACTTCGCTTAAATAATTTATTTTTTTATTTTAAAAATGATTTTAAATTAATTATAATTTACTTTTATTTTACTCAATCATTGGCTATCGGTGAAACGAAAATTCCTATATAATGACCAATTTCTTACTAAACTTTTTTCGTGTTGACCTTGACTCAATATCACTGATTACTTAGACTTAATATCCACGCTGACAATTATCAAGTGTCATTCATTTTAATTTAATTACTTTACGGACTTAATCCCCAAAATTTACTTAAATTATAGTTGTTAAAATAATTTATAATATAATAATTTCGATAAAAATTTCCTAATATAACCTTCTTAATAATTTTCCTTGATCGGTATTGTTTTTCAATAATAAATTCTTACTATAATATTCTTCACAATTAATACTTTTCTTAATATAAAACATTCTTAGTAATTAATTCTTAATATAAAATATTGTCAACAATTTTCTGATCATTTTATCAATTATAAAAATTCGACACGAGTCGAAATAGTCAAATTTAATTGCTAGAACATTCGCTAGTCAAGTCTTTGCTTGACCTTGGGTATTGGAATTTATGCGACACACAACTGACGCTTGACGAAAATTCCACGAATAAAAATTTGTCTAATTTTCTCAATGACAAGGATCAATCAATTATACTCAGTTAATTATTGAAAAATTAGTTTAATGAATTTTCTTAGATGTTAGTTAATTGATTGAAAACTTTTAGATATTAAAACTTTCCCCCGCAAGGTCGATTAAGTGATCCTCGGGTATAAACCCCCATGAAAATCACTAATCCAAAAACTAGCAAATGTTCTACGATTTAATTATTGAATAAAATTTAAGAAAAGAAGAGGAATGATAGACCGAGTACAAACCGCGGTCTATTTTCCACCCACGGAATGAAATAATGTACCTGGGTAATTGTCTTACTACGTCCACGATGTCTGTCTACCGTAGTGAGTCCTCCAGGTACCGGTTGTTAGATTCTTTTTCACTCCGGGGAATTGTCCTCACTCTAAGTTCAGTTTTTCCTGTAACAGAACTAACGTTAGAAACCTTGTCTAAAAGATTGGAAAGACAATCTTAAAAAATCATCGCAGCGTTCCGAAAATTCCCATGCGAAAAAATAATTACCTGCTGCTTTGTTGAGTAGTGACCGGTGCGGCTGACTATCAAACCTCTTCTGATTTTGTCACTCTCCGACTCCCGAGCACTTACCCAATCCACCCCCCCTTCTCTTAATTACTACACGGAAAACCCCGAAGATCGGGGCGCGCCAGTGCTGAGTCGACTAATTATCGATCTCTGGCGACTTATCGATTTAGGGTAATTTACCCTGTTACAATCTTATCAAGAATGTCTTAATACATTCAGTAATTTAAGAGTTATTAACGACACTGCTGAGAGAGGAATTGCTCTCATTGAAGAGTTTAATAATTACTTGACAACCGATGAAGAGCAACGACAATACCTATTACAGGTTATCCAAAACCATCGCAAAAATTATTCGACATGTTTAAAATCTGATTACAAATCATTATCATCTTGAGTTAATTTATTCATTGAGTACGTGATACAAAATATAAAATATTTTATTGATGAGAAGATAACATACACTTCTCACAAAAATTAAGGGAGCAGAAAAAAAATCCAAATTTTTGGGGGATTTTCAACAGGCTGTAACTTATACAAAAATGGTCGTACAGCAAAAAAAAAAAAAAAGCAAATTGTAGCTCTAAGTATTTTGTTTTTGGATCTGAGTTTGAAAATTTTTTTGAAAATATTTTTCGAGTAATCATAAGAAAACCACCGAAAAAAATTTTCGAAATTTTTTTGGTTTTTTTTTTTAATCTACGGACTTGGAAAAAATTTTTCGACTCAACCTCCATATGGACCGGATAGCTTGTTTATTCAGATTTAATTTCGTTTTTTAAAATCTCGATACGAGCATTTCTCGCTGAGATATCGATGTTTGAATGGAAAAAGATCATTTTGTCTTTGATTACCAATATCTCAGCAACCAATGATTGCACAGAAATTTTGAGGTTGGTTTTAAAAACTTGAATAAATTCTCTACAAGGATTGGCAATTGAATTTTGAAAAAAAAATTTTTTTTCAATCATTACATGAATTTGAAAAAGCATCCAAAAAAGGGCTTTTTGTCGTTTTTTGGAAAATCAAGCGCCCAATCAAAAATATTGCGGAAACCACTGACGTTAAGTGTGCCTCTTACTGTTCAATATACCCACAAAAACCCTACAAAGTTTCAATTCAATACAGCCAACCGTTTTTTTTTTCCACTTGATCGAATTTTTGAAAAAATTAAAGGAGCAAGAATTTCGCTCTGAAAATGTCATAATTTTTATCAAAAATGAACAAAAATTTTTTTTTTCATTTTTCTCTCAATTCTGTATTAGTGACTTGAAAAATTTAACGGAAAAAAAAAAATCGAAAATTTTTGTGAAAAAAAAAAAAAATTTTTTTAATTTTTTTTCAATTGGTCCAAATCAAAAAAAATGTAGCGACTCACTTTCTCACCGAGTTTACTCTTCATTTTACACTCCAGTCTCACGGAGACGATTTCGAACCGTTTGAACTGAAATGTTCCGCGGTTGTTGTTGTCGTCGTCGTCGTCATTGTTGTTGCTGTTGTTGTTGTTGTCGACGGTTCAAAAAATTTCGGGCGACAACGTTCGCAGGAACGAAAGGTTCTTGACGAACGCGCCGAACGATCGCTCGGTCATCACGAGTATTTGTTGCGCGACGACGACCTTGGCCAACTCGTCGTTGATAACCACCGGATTCCCAATACCGATTGTATGCGCGAGATACGACAGATGAACTAACGTCCATACGATCCCCGACTTGTCGGTAATTGTACCCTTCTTCCACTAGAGTCACTATCTGAGCGACTTGTGGCGCGGATAAATGCCGCCTAGGCATTATGAAAAAAAAAATAAAAAGAAAACTAAAGTTTGCAAAACTCAGTTAATTTGCTTTTCTAAAAATTAAAAAATACGGTAGTTTTGAGAAAAACTGTTGATTGGCTCGATTACCAAGAAAGCAGGTTAGTTTTAAGAAAAACTGTTTTTTTTTAGACACTGTTGGAATTCGCACGAAAAAATTATTGTCCCAATTGTCCCAATATTCGTAGAACGAATATTCGACTTGCCTTGGGGGTATCAACTTTTAATTTATTGAATTAATTTGTGACTAGGAAAATTAAAGTGCGGAAGAGTAAAATCGGTGAGAAAGTGAGTCGCTACATTTTTTTTGATTTGGGACAATTGAAAAAAAATTAAAAAATTTTTTTTTTTTTTCTCAAAAATTTTCGATTTTTTTTTTTCCCTTAAATTTTTCAAGTCACTAATACAGAATTGAGAGAAAAATGAAAAAAATTTTTTTCATTTTTGATAAAAATTATGACATTTTCAGAGCGAAATTCTTGCTCCTTTAATTTTTCAAAAATTCGATCAAGTGGAAAAAAAACGGTTGGCTGGATTGAATTGAAACTTTGTAGGATTTTTGTGGGTATATTGAACAGTAAGAGGCACACTTAACGTCAGTGGTTTCCGCAATATTTTTGATTGGGCGCTTGATTTTCCAAAAAACGACAAAAAGCCCTTTTTTGGATGCTTTTTCAAATTCATGTAATGATTGAAAAAAATTTTTTTTTTCAAAATTCAATTGCCAATCCTTGTAGAGAATTTATTCAAGTTTTTAAAACCAACTTCAAAATTTCTGTGCAATCATTGGTTGCTGAGATATTGGTAATCAAAGACAAAATGATCTTTTTCCATTCAAACATCGATATCTCAGCGAGAAATGCTCGTATCGAGATTTTAAAAAAACGAAATTAAATCTGAATAAACAAGCTATCCGGTCCATATGGAGGTTGAGTCGAAAAAATTTTTTCCACGTCCGTAGATTAAAAAAAAAAAACAAAAAATTTCGAAAATTTTTTTTCGGTGGTTTTCTTATGATTACTCGAAAAATATTTTCAAAAAAAAATTCTCAAACTCAGATCCAAAAACAAAATACTTAGAGCTACAATTTGCTTTTTTTTTTTTTTTTGCTGTACGACCATTTTTGTATAAGTTACAGCCTGTTGAAAATCCCCCAAAAATTTGGATTTTTTTTCTGCTCCCTTAATTTTTGTGAGAAGTGTATGTCATTTACTTACCAGCATCTCCTTATTTCTTTAAAAATGAATAAATTGAATGGGAAAAAAATCAAAATAACATAGAAAAATCAACTTTATATAGTAATAATTATATAACAATCATATATATAATAATAATATATAAATAATAATCATTTAAATATTTAAATTAAAGTCATAAATTATAATTAAGTGCGAAAAAATTAGTCTTTTTAATATTTATCACAAATCTGTGACGTCATTCAAAACAGAGAACAAATTATCGGCTTCCTGTTCGATTTGAAAATTCGAATCCTCGAAATCATACATTTTAACATTGAATAATTTCAGCATGTCAGGAGATGGATTAAAATTAACACACGAGCCATAATCTTTTTGTAAGCTGAATCTTATGGTCATTAAATTTTGTAATAAATCGAGAGATAGTTCATTTCGTAGCTTATTCTTCACAATGTTGTAGATCAAAAAAGCACGTTCAACACTAGCATTCGATATAGGCACAGTTAGTAGAGCTATCGCAAACTTCGCAATATTTTCGAAACGTTTGAGTCCAGCAGCATCGCAATCTTCGTACACTTCAGCGTAAAACCCAACAGAAGCATCAAGATTAGACCATGATTTATTCTGTAACCTATCCCATTTGGATTCAATGTTATCTTTGTTACCAAACAACGCAGTTCTATCAAAGTTCTTTAAAACAGTATTTAATTTCGGCTTAACTTGAGATGTAACAACTTTAGGATGAAGATCTGTCATCATCTTTAGTATCGCTAAATTGTCAGGCAAACGCTTTTTTATTTAATTTGCTAAAACACTCAAAAAGTTTTTACGTCGATCCTTAACGTCTTCTAGCTCTGTCAGATTGATGGATTCAGCTACACATCTGAATCCATGACTGAAATTTAACGATGAGCTGTGCATTAAGTAAGGTGAGAAGTCCCAGGTTACTAAATCACTATTCTTAATTTTTTGTAGTTGAGCAAGTACTACAATTTTTTGGAGTAAGCTTTCATACATCATAATTAAATCCTCGAATAATTTCGTAGGTTCAACGTTGTCACTCTGGAATAGAGTATTTAATTGAGTAACTAGTTTTAGCTCGGTTCTCAAAAAAATCAGATAAGCCTTATCCGGCGCACGTGACATAGTATCATACAATACTGATGCTGAATAGCATTCTTTTTCATTTATTAGAAAACAAGTCTTGAGTTCTTCCCACTGATTCAGAACGGTATCAGTCGCATCACATCTTGCAAGCCAACGTGTACCACTTAAGCCTTGAATTTTTTTAGAATTTCTACTATCATTCATTGTTTCATATGAGTCTTTATATTTTTCTAAGCGCTTTGGACTATTCGAAAAATAATTATGCGCTTCGCGGACAAAATGTTCAAGTTTACTAGGTAAAGTAGCAGCTGCATTCTCAGCGCATAGATGATGCGAATGGCACACACATCTCATAATTATGAAGTCTTTTAACTCACGTTTAAAAAAAGCAGTAACAGAAAGATTTTTTCCGGTCATAACGTTAACACCATCAACACCAATCTCAACCATATTTTCAATTTTCAAATTGTCTGCGACTAACTGTGATCTTATTGCGCCATGGATGGTTATTGCATCACAATCAACGACTTTAATTAGTCGATAGAACGTTTTCACAATCTGTTATTTTTTTTATTGAAAAAAACCGAACCATGATACAGAGGGATTTTTGAGTAGTAACGTCAGTACTCTCATCAATAATAATAGAGTATGGAGAATCTCCAATCTCTCTAATCAATTGTTGCAGCATACATGGGTCAAGTACATTTTTTATTAGCATAGTACATTTTGTTCTGTGAAGCTTCAATTTTGACAAAGTACCCGACAGTGGATCTAATTGCGGCAACATGCTAACCATATGATCGACGGTTTTGAGCGAACAATGTTCAGCAATTAATGCGGTAATCTTCAGTTCAGCAATCTTTATTTTCTCGGTAACAACTGGTTTAAAGGTTGAGTCCAATTTTTTAGTGGTAAGCACTGACTTCTCTTTCAAAACACAATTTTGATGCTTGTTGGTTTTTGAATGATCGATTAAGCCTTTTCGATGACATTTTAGAGATATGCGACAATACTTGCAGTATGCTACGTCTGATACTCTAGAAGGGTCAGGTCCAATCCAATCTGCAGAAAAAATACTAATATCAGTTTACTCGTTTTTGTGCTAATTATTGAAATACAAATATGAACGAAAAAAATCGTGATTAAAGAAAATAATAAACAAAGTTTTAGTCGATTTTTGGAGATTATAGTAGCGTTAAAGTGTATTGATGCCATGTGAAAAAAAAACACACACACACACACACTAGGGTGGGTCAAAAAAATCGAATAATTTATTTTTGATTTTATACTCTGAAAAATAGGTTCGTAGATACCTAAAAAGAATTCTCTCCAAGTATAAGCTCTTAATTATAACGGGAAGGTCCTCCGCTTTGCGGGTTTCTATTTTTTTCGAATAATCAGATAAAAAAATTTATATCTCGCTTCCAACTGCTTGGAAAAATATTCCGTGGCATAGATTTTGTGAGAAATTGAATGCTTTACAAAAAAGGTCTCTTATGACTTTTTCAAAAACTCAACCGATTAAACGATATTCATAGTTGAAGTTTGGCTATTTTAAGGAAAATATTCGTTTTTATTATGAATTTTATAAGTCGATGAAAAAAATTATTTCGGATTGCGGAACTCATGATTTTGTAGGAAATTTACTGCTCTACAAAAATGGTCTCTTATGATTTTTGATTAAGTGAAGCCGTTACGAGATATTCATCGTCAAACATTAACGAATATCAATATTTCCAGTTTTTGATCAATAATTCGATAAATTTTAATTTAAACTATGAGTTTCAGGAAAATTTACATAAATTTGAGTTTCGATCGATAAAGAAATGTTATAATAAGTTAGATAAAGAATTATTGGAATTATCATTGATTTTCCTTGGAGAAATGCCTCAAGAAAAGATTTCTTTCAAACGTCCTGGTGCTGTTCATCATGCTAGATGGATGGCTAAGGCCATTTATAGTTTGAAAATGTATCTATTTAGAGATGAATTCAAACTCTCTCAGAAAGAATTGCATGGTCTTCATCATTTCTGTATTTTTATAGTCACATTGTATTTAAAAGCTCGGTTTTCATCAACTTCTGCAACAACTGCTGCTTATCATGACTTGCAGTTTATGAAAAATTTATTGGAGTACAAACATATCAATCCTTTGATTTCTTCAGCTACGTGTGAAAAAATGATTTCGCACTTATTGTATTTGAGCGATGAACTTGCCATTTTATCACTGTTTGACGATGGCGTTCCATTAGAAGTAAAAAAAGTATTGTTGAAGCTGTTAATACTCGTGAAGGTACAGATTCTAAAGCTAAAAGATTTGTAATTGCTAAAAAGATTTGAATTCATTGGCGCAGAGAACTCTGAGTGACTTTGTGTCTAAAAAGTCATTAAATCTTTTCAAAATCTTCGATCTACCGTATGACTTTCTTGATGTCGATGTTGAATTATGGCCTACTAATGAGAGTTATCTCGAAAATAAAGAATACTTTCAACAACTAAAAGTTGTCAATAATTCAGCAGAGCGAGCTGTTGCATTAGTCAGTGAATATAATCAATGCTTGACAAAAAATGAAGAACAATTCCAGTACTTATTGCAAGTTGTCAAAGAACATCAAAAAACATTCCCAAATTGTAATAAAAGAAATTATTTATAGTAATAGCGTACTGTTATGTTAAAAATATAGACAATTATATTGCAATTGATAATTCAATAAAAAATTTATCTATAAAAAAGTTAAATACTGGTTGTTTCTTACTTGATTCAATACTTTTCATATTAAATTTGACAAAGAAATATGTCATTCACTTCAAATTAAACTAATCATTGGCTATATGTCGAAAAAAATGCTCTAATTTCTTGTTTTAATGCAATCAAACAAGCTCAAGACTGAAAACAATATTAAAAAAATTGTTTATAACATTTCTTTATCGATCGAAACTCAAATTTATGTAAATTTTCCTGAAACTCATAGTTTAAATTAAAATTTATCGAATTATTGATCAAAAACTGGAAATATTGATATTCGTTAATGTTTGACGATGAATATCTCGTAACGGCTTCACTTAATCAAAAAATCATAAGAGACCATTTTTGTAGAGCAGTAAATTTCCTACAAAATCATGAGTTCCGCAATCCGAAATAATTTTTTTCATCGACTTATAAAATTCATAATAAAAACGAATATTTTCCTTAAAATAGCCAAACTTCAACTATGAATATCTTTTAATCGGTTGAGTTTTTGAAAAAGTCATAAGAGACCTTTTTGTAAAGCATTCAATTTCTCACAAAATCTATGCCACGGAATATTTTTCCAAGCAGTTGGAAGCGAGATATAAATTTTTT
This sequence comes from Cotesia typhae, assembly GCF_013202065.1. Lineage (NCBI taxonomy): Eukaryota > Metazoa > Arthropoda > Insecta > Hymenoptera > Braconidae > Cotesia > Cotesia typhae. Next base: position 994,352 of record NW_027423778.1, on the reverse strand, counting down.
TATCTGATTATTCGAAAAAAATAGAAACCCGCAAAGCGGAGGACCTTCCCGTTATAATTAAGAGCTTATACTTGGAGAGAATTCTTTTTAGGTGTCTACGAACCTATTTTTCAGAGTATAAAGTCAAAAATAAATTATTCGATTTTTTTGACCCACCCTAACACACACAGATGAGACATCATGGAGATAATGATATTTGTTAAGAAAAAAAATTAGAAAACTATAAGATTATTAATAAACCAACACCATTTTTATTTAATGCTTATAAAAACTTTATCCATTTAATTTATAACATACACATTACCTAAATTAATTATTTCTATTGAATAATTTCGGCACAGCTTCCTTATGAGCTTTATCAAAAGTCCTGGACAATTAAAATTGCTTATTTCAGATTATACTAAAATCAATGGACATTCAACAATTTTTTAGATTTTTACAACAAGTAAATTATTATCTAAAAAATTCCAGATGTAGAAATTTAAAAACATTAAGTGCGATTTCTTAAAAATTTTTTTAGTCCTAATTAAATTAATAAAAAAAATCTAATAATTCTTAAACGTCTGTTGATTCCAGTGTCATATCATAATTATAATAACATTAATTCATACATACCTTTCAGTTCATGATCTTTTTCCCATTTAGTGGTATATTTTTGAGAATAGCCAGAAACTTTTTCTCCCTTTGGCTTTTTTAACCTGGTATTTTATATTTAGTATTTGTTTTAAAAAAAAAATATTGCACAATGCAAAAACTAACAATTATAACTGACCGTTTTTAGCTGTCAGCTGTTAAGAGTATAATAAATAATGCATACAGCGTCATCCATTAAAATTGGAAACATTCAATCGATTTGAATTTTTTTTATTTTTGTCGATGTACGTAGAAAATTTTAAAAAAATACAAATAAAATTTTATCCCTAAAAATATCCCACAAAAATTTCACCCCCTAAAAAAATCCCTGTATAGATTTTTTTCCCCTAAATTTGGGGGGAAGACCCTGAAGTTGGCATCACTGGGCTCTTCAGTCACGTTACAATGATGAACTTACCAAAATACAATTGTCTGACGGATAAGCACTTTAAACAGAGAGTGCTGTGCAAAGTGCATACGGAAAAAAATTATCACCAATTATTGAATTCTTTCAGGCTTTCCATGATTTGAGTTGAAAATTTTTATTTCGACCAAAGAATTGTCATAATCGCTGAATATTAAGTAAATATAATGTTTCACATATTCTTGTTCACTTCTTTGATTGTTCAGTTTAAAATTGATTTATAAATATAATAACATACAGTGAATGTTTAGGTGTCATTTTATTCTTAAGCTTTTGAATCTACAACTATCTAGTAAGTCTATACTTTACTCGAATGCTTTACTTTCAATTCGTAATTCTAATCGCTATCAATGCACTATCAAATCTGCTAAGAAAAAAACCTTCTTTAGAGTAAAATTAATTTTCAGACTGGTCTAAAATCTACTGTTAGAAAATGTAAACATTTTTATTAATTGAAAAACTTAAAAACTGTCAGTTATTTGTAGTATATTTCGACATTTTGAAGTAGTATATTTTTTTACTCGATTTTAAATAAGCAGACGATACCAGACAAAGTTCGATGTTGTGTTTTTATCTGTGCTACATACTATATTTTTAATATACTCCGCATAGAAAGTATGATTTTCGATATCTGGAATCAACGAGAACTTAATTTTCAACGTTCCGCTATGGAAATCAATGATTTTCGAAATTCGGAAAGCTATCGGTTATCCTCCGTTTTTTGAAAATCAGGTTTTCATCAGATCTTCACGTTTTGTAAGTACCAAAAGGGCTTGACCATATTCAGATTCTCAGAAAATTTGAACATTCCAACCAGTAGATTTTGAGAAATCTCAAAAACATTATTTTGAAAAAAATTGTTTTCTTGAAATAATTTTTGAACGACTATCAATTTATTCCAAAAACTAATTAGCTCTCCGAATTGAAAAATCACGTCGATCATTACCAAAAACGTCGAAATCAGTCGATCCGTTTGAGAAATATCGTTAACTAAATAATTGCGAAAATGTTTTTTTGAAAATTTGATTGAAAAATTGAAAAAAGTCACTGTCAGTTCAGAATATTGAATATTAATCATTAAAAAAATTAAAGTTGACACCAGTCCATCAAAACAGCATATGAGAATCTATTTTCTTAAGCACGTTAATTAGAAAAGCATTTTTTTCAAACGCTAAGTTTAAATTAATTTCTTCATCTGATTATATGATCTTTTTTTGTTAGTGTTAAATTATGTCAATAATCAAATTTACATTAGACTAGAAATTTACAGAGCGCGTATACGCGCAGGTGTCCATTTACAAACACTTATTAACGTAAAGTAAACATAAAGCTTAGAGAAGCGGGAAAATTACAAATATCTTTATATTTATTTTTTATCATATTAAAATTAATAGACATTTCATTATTTTGAAATTTTTTTGTATAAGTAGTGTAACAGGGGGGTTTGAACCCCACAATACTAACGCCACCTAGCGGTCATCACCTGGAACTACGATGAGTTGTGTACCCCCTATCAATAATCTTCTATACCGACCGATGCTTTCTCTGTTTATCTATAGTCAGTTTTCTATGTCGAGTGTGTGTTTCTATCGATTATTAAAGAGGCTGCTAGTTCATTTTGGGCCTTGCGTAAAAGTGGGGAGATATGGATACTTTTGAATTTGAATATTAACATGGTCTATGATTTGGAGGGGGGTATTTATATGTTATTTTAACTGTTTATTAAAAATAATCTTTATCTAATAACTATTGTTATCATATCTTATATTAGTTAAAATCTATACAAACATTCTATTTTTATTATTAATCGAATTTTTTATATTAAATATGACAATTTTAATCAGATAAAGCTGTTATAATAGGATTATCAATTAATTAATCAGCTGATCAGCTGTATTACTCATTTATTAACAACAAATTACTCATTTTTCTGAGAATTTTATCAAAATTTCCCCCTAATTTAATTAATTTTTGGTGGGGATTCGGACTATAAGACTCAGTAATACTCATTATATATCCATAGTTCTAAAAGTTAGAACTTCTATAGCCGCGTGTGCAGTAGTTCAACGGATGGTGCTATATTTGTAGATCAGTTTTTTAAAGTGTTTGGTATCGAATTTCTTATTGAAAACCACGACTTGTTGGATGTTCTCAGAGTCTCGACTGTCTGCCCCAGCACACTCCAACTCATAGACACTATTGATGAGCTTATCCAATTTCTCAAACATTTGAGAAATAACGAAAAGAATATTCTTTAGTTTCACAGTTGTAGATATGATGCAATAACGATTTAGTCTATCCAGACTTCAAAATTAATGTTGACAACGACTCAGAACTTTCAGCCCCTTTTGAATTGTTCACTATTTATACAACTGCAAGCATCTTTATTAATCAAGCTCGTGAATTTGCTCAAGTTATTACGGGTATTATAAAATTATCAGCACTGAAGAAGCGTATGACTCAACCGGAAATAATCAAACAAATTTCAAAATTGGAGTTATTGAAAAAACGCTTAGCGGAGTAGATAAGATGGAAATCGTTATCGATGTTACCGGTTTCGCAAAAGATTGTGAAGAGTTCATAGTAAAAGAACTCTGTGCTATTTGTTTCTGGTGATATAATTTCTAAAAGTGCATATGAGTGTAAATATTACTCATTTAAGTCACCATATGATAACCCCAATGAAGGATTCGTTATCAAGACGATAGATCACCGCGGTTTCAAGCATGGATTATCATGGGACTCAGGGGTTACATCATTGGATCTTATCAAAATCATCCTGAAAAACTTGTCTGACAACGCACGGACTATTTATGTACATGGTTCGTGGAAAGCAAGATGGTTGAACCAGATGATGTCAGACCCCTGTCCTCCAATCATCAATATCGAAAACATGCGGTTGTACTCTATCGATGCTGTGAATCACTACCCTACGTTTCGCTGCCCTACGTTTCGATGTCACCATTTATTGACTTTAAATTATGCTTGCGCCTATGAATCCGCACAAAGATTCAAGCAATGGATCATGGAATTTTGGAGTACTGGAGCATCATATGAAAAATCCATTGGAATCTCAAGTATTTAACCAAGATGCATGCTATTGGTCTAGCTTGTTGAGATGAGAAATTTCTCCTCAGAGTCGCTCCAAAGCAGATAAAAGATATTTGGGATAAACTACCAGGTATATTACAGAGGAATAAATCAATCCAGGATTATCAATACTGCATGGAGCATTACCCACCTGAAGAAAAAGATAACCGTGATGTTTGTGGTATTTGGCTTTACCCAATTAAAAAAAATTGTTATGAATGTAGAAGAAAAAAATGAATTTTAATGTAAAATTAGGTTAAGAAATAAATAATAATAAAGCTTCGATTAAATTGAAATAAAATGTTTTTATTTATTTTATATCCTTAATCATTAGATTTATGTTATTTTTCTAACAGTACTACTTCTTGAATTATATTCAACAATGCGATCATGTAATATTAGATAGTATGCAGCTGTATGATCCAGAAACTGATTTTCCGATTCAAATTTAATTCGTATATCAACAAGTCCAGACTTGATTGATTCATTTTGCATTGAGCAATCTATAATGTAGAGTGGTGCGTCAGTTAGAAATTTAGCTTTCGTCAATAGAGGCTCTGGATCTTTATTATAGTATGAAACTTGAAAATTAGTAAACATATCATATATTAATGCATACTGATTTCTACTTATGTTAAGATTCAAATTTCCATAAGGACAACTCTGAGAATTAAGAAATACCTTCACATCTCTAATATGACAATGATCGAATTTGCTTGTGTCTTTTGTTGAAACGTTTTTTCTTGCAGTTTGAAATCCTAAAATTACGTATCGTGGTTTTTCCAGCTGAGTAGAAGTCTTAATTGGCCAAACATGCTTGGTAGTTTTTGGTAGCAGTGGGTACTCATATAATTGCCATGTTCGGAAACTTAATGGGATCGCAGGATCATGAGAGATAAAGTTTAATGTTTGAATTTTCTGCTTATCAGACATGGTGATGTATGGAACATTCCACTCCACTTTATTGAGCACAATTTTTACTCTATCAGCAGCAGCTTGAGCATGTGCAGGCTTATGAATGTATGCATTTGTATCAGTATTTGATCTTATAAGTATTAATTTATATTTAGCATTAATAATAATGCGATTGTAATCTTCAGCGAATCCAAATATGAACCTTAGCGGTATAGATATATCAAAATAACCATCAGCATCGGTTAATTTATTAGCTGCTTGTGTTAGCCAACCCGCGTTCTCCATAATATTTCCTCGTCCTGGACTCTGCGATCCATAATTTTTCATAAGGCTTGTAATACCAACATTTTTACATCTATCAATCTCTACAGCATTCAGTCCATAGCGTATCTCCTCAAATATATGACAAATAGCCATATTGACTAATTTCATAGATTCCATCACAGCTGTGTTATCTTCCTTAACAAATCTCCCACAGATGTGTAATGAACTTTTGCTTGGTAGAATACACAGATCTTGATGTTGAATACTTATTTTAATTTCATCACTATTATTTAATGATGATGACGTATATGGTAAATGAGAATGAACTTCATAGTGAGAAACTGATTCATCGAAGATTATTGGTTTTTTAATATCTAAGATTTCCGCCATGGTGATACAACGCAGCACAAATTGATCTTTTTTATTTTGCCGATTTTCCTCGTAATTTTAATCCAAGGCTTTTGAGGAACTGTGCGTTCTGAGCTGTCAACACTTGAGATGTTGAGTGATGACTGACTGCTTTCTGACATGGCGATGAGGTTATATAGCTATCACCAACCTTCTTATCAAACACTATTCCCATTGCTTACAGACTTAATATGCAGTCTGATTGTAATCGTTTCACCTCTAAAATTAACTAATTCACCATCCTGATCCTTTACAATTTTTAGTTGAAGAGTATGTATAGACTTAACGGCAATTAGGAGGTAAATGACGGGTGATGGAACCTCAATAATCTTATATTCTGGTCCAATACTCGGAAAAAACTCATGGATTGTATGAACTTTTTGACTATTTATGTATGCACCAGTTGTAATGTTACATTCAATCCTCAAGGCATTAATTTTCAGAATTTTGATTGGTGAATCAGATTGATGAATAATATCTGGTTTTAGTTCACGATTTTTAAATCCTAATAATGATGCAATTGAATCTCTTGGTTTAAAATTAATAGTCTTATTACATTTTAATTCACTTCGCAATTCATTATTGTTCGCTTTCAACTGAATTCGACATTTTCTGGCTTATGCTTTAATATATATTCCTCTACATCCTTCAACTCATAGCTCCCTGTTGGTATCGTTATTACTTTATCATCCCGTTCAAGACCACTTCCAATATAAATTTTATTAGCACCTTCATCAATATTAGGTATTGAATTATACGTTAACAGTTACACTAATCCCAAAACATAAGTTTTTGTAGGTGATAACTCAATTGGTGGAAAATATTGAGCCTCCAATACAGAGTTATTTCCTGATAGTGTCAACGACAATGACTCATCCATGACTGATAGCTGATTAAACTTAACATGTGAATTTATAGTTGATCACTCAAAAATTTAAGACACAAATGTCCACATATAACTGTATTGTAATCTTGATATTTTTTATGGTTATATTTAACGGTACTCACATCAAGATATTCCATGAGATCACTAGGTGGTAGAAGATTCCCAAAGCTATCGAAATAATTAACATCATTATTATTTTTCTTATAGGCAACCCAATGTGTGCCATTCCTATTTTTATCATCCAGATTTATGATTGCAGATTCATTCGTCCATCGTCTAGACTTTGGTAAATCATTTCTCATGAAGATACCTCGAAAATATGGGATTTTTAAATCCTTTGCATTTTTAATTAAATCATAATTTGAGAGTGCTTGATGTGGTAGCGTTATTAGTTTTTTGGATTAGGTCTCAAATACAATCCCATGCCCTGTTTATACGGTGTCAAGTATAACCCTTTACCTAAAGCTATTGCTTCCATAGTCTTATTATGGCGTTTACTTTCCTCCAGTTCTCGTTTAACTGATTTAGCTGCATTTACAGTACGAACGATTGCGGCCACACCTCCACTTAAACCACCTACAGCACTAAGTGCTGCAAAAGCTGGGATTAGAAATGGTAGCACCCCACCAATTTTTGATGGTACTGGTAATATCCGTGGTAATTTAACATTTTTTTTACTACCAGCACCCTTAACAGCTTTTCGAGCTGCATGTAAAGCTAATTTAATCGGTATAATACTTTTAGACATCGATTTTTTAGCTGAACTAATAATTTTTCGTACTGATACAGACTTATTCAGGTTACGGCCTCTGATTTTTTTCTTTACATTTTTTTTTCAAGTCTTCTTTTCATTCCATCACCGTTACATTTCGTTTTTTTCTTTAAATTTTCATTATTCTTTAAATTTTTATTTTTCATATGTAAGCCCATACCCAGACTTCTCATAATTCGCATCGTCTTAACACCCCAAGCAACAGCTTTCTCAGCAATATTAGCATCTTTTGCGTGAAGACGTAGTGCAGCCTGTTCTGCCAGCTTCTTATCAGCTTCATGACGCGCCTGCATATGACCCTTACTTTTTGAATAAGCAATATCATGCTCTTCACACGCTTTATCTAGTGGGTTTATTCCTGGATCTCCTCGAGCTAATCTCTTTGATAATGCCAGGTCCACAATACTGATATCCGGGTACATGTAATTCTATTGGTAGTTTATTGACAATACCATTAACAATACCCCTACCACGCTTAATTTTAGCTTTAACAGCACCTCCGTTCTTCACCATGATTAATCAATCACTAACTCAAATTGTATGAATAGAGGCTATTTATAGTCAAATTGATGAGTTATGATTTGAATGTAACCCTAGTAGCATTAATTATAATTAGTATCTACAGAAAATCAAGATGAAATTGAAAAACAAAGTGCTAAATTACCTGTTATAAATTTTGATGCGACTGTACAAGGTGATGAAAAAAAAGTTCCCAAGCGACACGGAGCGCTCTTATTAAGGGGTCTACCCTCTTTAGACGGGCAAAGATAAGGCTATTTTCACGAATTTTTTTGACCGGTATACGTCATAAATATGGACATAAAAAGTGTTAGGCCTAAAAAATACACTATTTGATTACACAAGAAAATTTTTTTTATATTTTATAAATTTTTTTTTATTTTTTTTTTTTTTTTTTTATTTTTTAAAATTTTTTTTATATTTATTTTAATCAGTTTTTATACATAAAAATGAGGGAGAAGACTGGTCCAAATAAAAAGATGAGTGTGCGCTGTTGATGAAATATCTGGAATGGATGATCTGAAAAAAAAAAAAAATAGTTTTAGATTCAGTAAGTAAATGGCTATAGCGCATATCATACGATTTTTTTTTTCAAAAATGACAAAATGGCAGCCATTTTTCGAAAAAGTACGAAAAATCACGTTTTTTCCGTCGTTCTTTGCCAAAAATAAATAGTTAAACTCAAAATTTCAAAAATCGTATGATATGCGCGATAGCTATAGTCATCAAGAACATGTGGTTAAATTTTGGTAAGGTTCGGTTGAATAGTTTCGGAGATTTTATCAACAAGCCGTCCAAAAACATCATTCCGAGAAAAACGCGTTTAAAGTTTTCTGTAACAAAAAATCGTAAAAAAATCTTACTTACGTCTAATCAGCGATGCCTGCACCATACATTATGCCTTCATCTTCTTCATAGTGCACATTTTCATTCAAAATAGCCTGCCTTCGTTTCGTTCTGGCTTCCTTAGAGGCATCGGTGCTGCGGCGGTTTGCAACTCGTATGCGCGTTCTGTCACAGTCAGTAGCAAACTGTGCGGCGATCGGGCCGATTTTGACGCCCATTACTTCCAAGATTTTTAATACTGGATGAAATCCCTCGTTAAAAATACAAGCAGCTGTTTGACAAGCTATTTCAACAATTTTTTTTCCGCAAAAGATGTGTTTGGGAGCCATTGACCAGACACAGTTGTTGAAAGAATCGTTATTATTCTGCGTGTTACCACCAAGGCATCTTTCAAGCAGTTCTTGTTTTTCTAAAGATTGCAAAAACATTTCACATACACCGTCAACTTCCATTTTTCCGGCACTACCAGAGTGATTAGCACTACAGTCTCTTTTGTGCGTTTCGTACCATGCTGCATATTCAATCGTTTTCTCAGTTCCATTCTTTTTCTCGCATGCTTTGCAGTAACTTGATCTGATAGCGACGTTCGCGATTTTTTTACTGCGTTTATATATCAAAGAAACTATGCCAATAAGAGAAGAAAATCCTCTTTTTTGCCAGGAACCGTCTCCCGAAACGGTTAAAATATCTTCTGGTTCTCCGTGCTGAGCATTCAAGAGTTTTTCTTCTCTAATAGCCTTCAGCATCACTACATCATACACACTTTTCACCGCGATAGAGATCGAATCGATAATTTTATAATAAATAGAGGAGCTTATCCCAGTTCCAAGTTCCATAAGACCACAAAACTTATTAATACCACTCAATCCAACACCAATCAAACGCATGATATACACTATATGACGATTAATTTCGTATCCAATAGAAATCATGTGACACGAATTAATGTACCTTTCGCCACACTCACATGTAACACAAACTTTAAAACCGAGTCCTCGCTGTCCATACTTTGTAAAAGAAATATCTTTATCACAAGTTTTACACTTTAAATACTCTTGCAACGTAGAGAAAACCAGGAAAAATTATATAATACTGTATCCCGACGTTTGATCCACGTGTACGTCGAAACTGATATCTTCCGATTGTTGTAACTTCAACGCAGATGCACTAGCATAACTTGTATTTGCCTCGTGGTCATGTGGAAGCACTCCATGAAATTTCCGCTTTTTCGGCTTCGAACCTGGACGTCTCCACTTGGCAGTTTGATTTACACTTTTCTTATCCATTTCGGTAATCACGAGCACAGATACTGACGGTTGAAAATTTCAAATACGACTAATATAGGGAGAAATTCTAATGGAACGGTATCCTTCGAGAATAACCTATCATAAATGAAAATTTTCAGTATAGATAGTATATTATAATATTGTACATTTGTCAGTATACCTGAAAAAGGTTGCAGCTGCTAATGAATACAAAGGCAGGTAGGCCGTACCGCTCCGAGCGGTCCGCATATTAGCGCGCTCAGATAGCTACGTAAACGTCGTCCAAAAGTACAGTTAGACTGCTCGGATCTTTATAAATTTTCAGTATGATACTTTTAAATATGTATACTTTCAAAAAATACAAAAAAAAAATTCGATTTTTTCAAAATTCTAAAGAGGGTAGACCCCTTAAGTACTGTCAGAGCAATTATTTGTAGACCATCAAATTGTGGAAAGACTAACGCTCTTTTAGCTCTAGTCACTCATCCTAATGGTTTGAGATTCGAGAATATTTATGTTTGTTCTAAATCCTTGAATCAACCAAAGTATAAGTTTTTGAAAGCTATATTGAAACCTGTGGAGGGGGTAGGTTATCACACTTTCAGTGATCATGAATCAGTTATCAATCCTGACGAGGCCCAATCAAATTCACTCATGATATTCGATGATGTAGCTTGCGAGGAACAGGATCATATCAGAGCTTATTTTTGTATGGGACGACATGAAAATATCGATAGTTTCTATCTGTCTCAAATCTATTTGAAAATTCCGAAACATTTGATTAGAGATAATACCAACTTTTTAGTACTTTTTCGTCACGATGAAATGAACTTAAAACATATTTACGATGATCATGTGAATACTGATATGCCTTATAATGAATTCAGAAGCTTGTGTTCAGCATGTTGGAATGATAAAAACAGTGAAAATAAGCATAGATTCGTAGTGGTTGATAAAGATAGTGAAGTAAATAATGGTCGTTATAAAAAAGGTTTTGACCGCTTTATAAGTATAAATTAGAAAATTGCGTATGAAATTGGACAGTTGTATTGCGCTTTCAAGTGTGAAAATATGGCTTATAAAAATATTCCCCAACAGACTGAGATGCTAAATCAAATATCCAAAGTTAGTGATGCAATCAGACGAAAATGTAAAATATTGAAAATTGGGAGGGATTCTTCTGAACAAGCAGCAAATGAAGCATTTAAACCAATCGTAACACCATTACAAGCTCTAGTTGAAAACTCTAAAGCTATAAAATATGAAATTAAACTAGAGGTGAAAGAGGACTCACAAAATTATTCTTTGAAGAAGCCTGAAACAAGTGAATATCAAACGTTCTACAGTGATACCCCTCAATTATCAGGTGAACATTCTGATTTAGATCAATCAAGCATAATAAATGAAACTATTATGCACCCATTGTCTCCAGCAATGACCAGTACACCCATAAAAGAGCAAAATTCTGTATCACAATATGTATCAGCGTTGATGAGACACAAAAATCCTAGAGGACAAGACACTAGATTTGGGATTCGACGAAGAGGCCAACAGCTTTTTATGGTTGATTCACCAGTGCAGTTTCATGAAAATAATACTTTGATTATGAAAAACGAAACTATTTCATTAACTCCAGGACTGATTGAGTTGATATTCAAGAGTGATCCTCTAGAGCGTCTTATATATGAAAGCGATTTGAAATTTTACAAAGATTTAGTGCTATTAACGAATACCCATAGAAAGCATTATGAGCCTGACCGAAGTCTTCATACTGAAAAGTCTATGAAATACAGCAAATATATATCCAAGCTAACTCAGTCGTTAACAGAGGGCCATGGGTGACCTAACTTTATGACCGCTTCAAGAAAAAGAAAAAATATTGATTATGTTTAGTGGGATGATCCTAATGAGCTTGTTTACAGATTACGATTACTTATGGCATCTCAAGCAGACGGTAATTCTAGTCACTCTGAAATAATATCAATTATTGAGGAATTGCAGGAAGCTCAGATTATTTATTAAAGTTTTTTTTATAATATCATCATTCACAAGTTAACCGTCAAGTCAAGTGGATCATAAAATAATGATTGATATATTTGGACGTACGTCATCATCTAAAAATGGAATTCAGTATAATAAAGGTATTCCGGGTGCACCAGGAGTTGATTTTAAGTTAACTAGTGATATCCATTTTAATTTGGAAGGAAAAAGAGTGTGTAATGTTGCTGAACCTATAGATAAAAATGATATTGTTATATTATCTAGCATGCATTCGATTGTCAATCGAGAGATAGCAAAGCTTAAAACTATGATACATCAAAATAAAAAACGTATTGCTGATCTTGAATCAGAGGATCTCAAAGATGTTGATGTGGTTGATGTTACAATAGGAGCTGGGAATGATAAGTCGTTTAAATCAATTACCGTAATAAATAACATCATTCACGAATTGAAAGCTAAAGTGAACACATTGAATGATATTACTAATAATCAAGAAAATAAGATAAATAAATTGGAAAGTTGTTTTAGTTCAGTAGTAATGTCATTATTGCGTGATGAGGAAAGGATAGAAGAAACGCAAAGAAGATATCTGAAATTACTAAAAATGATAGACAAAAAAGAAATTATTGCCAAAGAGCTTCACCGATTAGCTCGAAGAAATTATCCCCGACGTCATGTTGAGATACGAGGGATTGATAAAACATGGCAAGCAGACTTGGTTGAGATGATTCCATATTCGAAATTTAATAATGGGTATAAATATTTGTTGACAATAATAGATATTTTCTCAAAGTATGCTTGGGTAGTTCCCATTAAACGTAAAAGTGCTGATGATGTTAAAAATGCAATGAAAAGTGTACTTCAACAAGGCCGCAAACCACAAAATCTACATGTTGATAATGAAAAGGAGGTTTATAACAGAGAATTCGAAAACCTTATGAAGCAATACAAAATCAACATGTACTCAACATTCAGCAATCTAAAAGCTTCAATATGTGAGCGATTCAATCGGACACTCAAAAATAAAATGTGGCAGCAATTTACAGCGCAAGGTTCTAATAAATGAGTTGACATGCTTCCTGATTTGGTGATTACGTATAATAACACCAAACATCGAACATTTAAAATGAAACCAGTTGATGTAACTGCTACTAAAGAAAAACAACTTCTACAAATGATATATGAACCTCTTAAAAAGAAACCTCTCATGCTGAGAACTAAATTTAAAGTCGGAGATAAAGTTCATATCAGTAAATACAAACATATATTTAAGAAGGGATACACACCAAACTGGACAACAGAAATTTTCACTATCAAGACTGCAAAATACAAATCCTACAACTTATAAATTGATTGACTACCAGAATTAAACGATTCAAGGAAGCTTTTATACCGAAGAACTTAGCAAAGTAAAATATTCAGATGTTTATTTAATAGAGAAAGTTTTAAAAAATCGTGGAAATAAGGTCTATGTTAAGTGGTTGGGTTTTGATAATTCACAAAATAGTTGGATTAATGAATCTGATATGTAAAATTATGGATGAATAAATAAATAAAAATTATTTTTACATGTTTTTCATTTTATTGATAATCCTAAACCTAATTACATTTTCAACTTATATACATATATCAAGTTCTTAATTATGTCGAGCTCTTTTATTAGACTCCTTATACCCCCAGGGTAGAGTATCAGTTGAATTATCAATTAATTTCCGCTTATTATCCTGCCAACTTAGAGCTAACTTCACTACAAGGGATTAGATCTGGGGAGACGTGTCTAGACCCCCACTCCTCGACCCTGGCGCCAGTGTTATCTTTCCCCCTCCATTGGGCCCAGGGATTTTCCCATTCCCTCCAGTGGTTTAAGGGAATTCCCTGGTGTAGTCAGGGCATGGGTCCTCTTTCCCACGCCTAAAGTGGTTAATTGTTTAGGCGCTAAGTGGCGTCTTGAGATGTATGCAGGTATAGCTTGGGGGTAATAAACATTCTTATAGGTCATAAAATGATTTGAAAATTTTTGTGGATAGGTACGGGTGGTCTAGGATGGTTAAACAAGAATGATAAGATTGAAATTTCGTTTTTTTTTCTTTTATTTATCAGTCTTCCTTGCGTGGGTAGTAGCATTATAACAAAAAAAAAATGGTTCGGATTCAACGTAGTAAATGTGTGAGTGCGGAAGAAATGTTAATTAGCCGAAAAAAAATAGAATAAGTAGAAAGAACCTTCTAAAAATAATGTATAATAGTACTATTGGTAAAATATATATCATTAACAATCGTGCAAATTATTAAAAAAATACTTGTCTTCAGTGTATAAATGGTATTAAAACAGTTCATGTTTCTAAATGGGTGTTCTCAGCTGAGTCTGAAGATGATATGAGTTACTTTGAACACAGGATTGAAATACCAAGAGTATGTGTACCAGAAAATTGTACTGAAGAAAAAAACAGCTGGGAAATCAAGTATCATCCACCATCACTGAGAAGTTTAGCATGTGTTACGAATCTTTCGAATCCTGAAAAGTTATCCAGCAGCATTGATTTAGGATATTTTGGTAGTATAATGGCATTTAGTTCTACTACTAAAGTATTGGCCATGTCGCGTAAATTTGATCCATCATTCGTCACTGTACGACCATTATATGAGATTTCATTATGGCAAATACCTTATGATTTGAAAAACTATGATTATTTTCCTTTTTACCCTGCCACACTTTATTACCGAGGTAGTGCGATAAGCACTATACAATAAAATCTTGGAGAGTGGTCGTAAAAGTTGCTGATTGTAGTGCATCTGCAAGGAAAGATGTTAGATAGTCCTTTACGCCCTTAAACTAACTAGAAAAAAGTTAATTTTCAGAGTTAACTGGAAATATGAGAACAGAGCTCAAAAATAGTGGTAAAGAGGGAGTAAAAAAATTTTTATGAGCATCCTAGAGGTGGAAAAGGTCCTCAGTTGTAATGTTCTAGTTGTGAAGTTAACAAGACAAAGTGTTTAAAAAAATGGATACCTATTGGTATGGATACAGTGAATATGGTATGGAGGAAGCCATCAGGGGATTGGAGACATCAGAACCAGAACTTTTTGAACTGTTTGAGAAGCGCCTGACTAATCAAATAAAGTCCTTTATTCGCAACTTGCGGAGGAATTTCTCAGCAGAACTCAACATCGATGACGCCAATATTCGTGTTGAATACCCTCATCAAGGTAAATGATAAAAACAACTTTTAATAATGATAATTATTTATAATACTAAAAAAATTAATTTAATTTTTTTTAATTAATTTTACAGGTCAAAGTGGACTCGCTGATTTTATTGATCAAGGAGTCGAACAGAAGTTTCTTAATATGGTGAAGAACTTATTCTTCCGTCAAAAAGAAGAAGAAAATTCTCGAGCAGATTTTTTTGATGAGGAGGATGATTCGTCGGTTATGCTCTCCCCTGTACAAGGTATGTTATTTTCAGCCCATTATTATAATTTTATGAATTAATTATAAATATCTAATTAAATACAATTGATTTCATTTCAGAAATTGCAAGTGACCACGAAGAAGAAGAAGAAGAATTCTTTGAATCCACCTACGACGAGGAGGAGGAGGAGAAGGATTTGGCATCGTTGATTAATTTAGAGGACCTTAACCCATCCCAAAATTCTCTCATAACAGCTGTTTTAAGAGAATGCGAAGAGGATAAAACATCAATTGGTATGACTAAGACGGAGATTCCACTGATTAATTTGGTTACAGAAGAGAAGGATAAAAACCTCATCGAGCCAAAATCAGCTCTCTCGCAGGAAATAGATCATAACGTAGAAGCGTTTTTTGCGGAACTAAACCTCAAAATGAGGAAAAAAATAGCTGTACTAGATGATAAACTAGTAAATAATAATAATAAGTTTATAATATTTGGAAAAATACCCAAAATTCAATAATAATAATAATAATAATATGTATTTATATTTTAAGAAAAAAAAAAGAACATCTAACTAATGTAGGATGGCAATAAATATTAAAATTAAAAAAATGAAAATAATTTTTTTTTATTCATTAGTAATAAGAACCTGCTTTCCTCATTTTAATTATAATATATATATATATATATATATATATATATATATATATATATATATATATATATATATATATACTAGCTCTTATTAAACCAGCACTCCATTTATTGGTATAGATATTAAAAACTAGCAGAAACAAGGTTTTTTCAATAATAATAATAATAATGTATTTTCATTGAGATATTAATTTTTTTATTTTTTTTTAAAAAGATAATATATAAGTTTACACAAAATATTTTTTTAGTTGCTAAGTTACATTTTTCAAATGTTAATCAATACTTGTTTGATTGTATGATAGACCTGAATATATAAAGCTAGAAGACAGTTTTTCTATATTATATATATAGTACCTATTTGAACATCAAAGCATTTAAGTCGTAAAACATGTATATGTATATTTTAATTGTGTTAATTAAATAAATAATAAATATATAATAGAATTAAATAAAGAGGTTTATTCCCAATAAAACCAATTACCATGTACCACGTTTTTCTAACAACTTTATTAAATTCAGTATCACAAATTTCCCTAATCTCTTTTAAAAAACGTTTGACGAAAAAAGTTTTTCCACATCTGGTTGGACCACAAATCATAGCCGTGAAAGGATGTTTCCACTTTGAATCCATTTTAATTTCTGAAATAAAACTTAAGTTGCAAAAGTATTTATATGAAGGGTATCTGATAGAAAATTATCAACACAAAATTTCAATTTTTCGGTTTATTAAAATATTCATACAAAAAAAAATATTTACACAGAATATACACTACTGGAAAAAATTAAGGGATCAAAAAAAAATTCCAAATTTTTCGGTAGTTTTCAACAGGCCGTAACTTTGAGAGAAATAGTCGTACAGGAAAAAAAAAAAAAGGAAATAGTAGCTCCAAGTGTCTAGTTTTTGGATTAGAACTTCAAAATTTTGTAGCCTCCGCGGTTTCTGAGTAATCGTAGAGAAACCAGCAACAAAAAAATTCTCAAAATTTTTTTAGTTTTTTTTTTGGTCTACGGGCGTGAAAAAAATTTTTTTAGCTTAACCACCATAAGGATCGGATACTTTGTTCATTTAGCTTTGATTGCTTTTTTTAAACACCGTGATACGTCCACTCCTCGCTGAGATATCGGTCTTCAAATGGAAAAGGATCTTTTTGTCTTTGATTATCGATATCTCAGCAACCAATGATCGCACAGAAAGTTAACGGTGGGTTTCAAGAACTTGAATGAATTCCCCTTAACGACTGTCCATTGTTTTTTCGAAAAAAAATTTTTTCTTTCCGTCACATGAATTTGAAAATGCAACAAAAAAAGGGCTTTTAGTGGTTTTTTGGAAAATCAAGCGCTGGATCGAAAATATTTAGGAAACCACTAATGTTAAGTGTGCCTTTTATAGTTCAATATGTCCACAAAAACCCTACAAAGAATCAAATTAATCCAGCGAGCCGTTTTTTTGTTTCACTTGATCGAATTTTTGAAAAAATTAAAGGATCACGTTTTTTGCTCTGAAAAGCTCATAATTTTTAAAAATGAGAAAAAAAATGGTTTTTTCGAGCTTTTTCCACATTTTCGTTCCAAAAAGTGCTTAAATTTTCAAAAAAAAAAAAAAAAAAAAAATTTTCAAAAAAAAATTTTTTCGAAAAAAATTAAAAAAAAATTTTTTTGGAAAAATTTTTTTTTTAACAAGTTAAGGAAACTCAAAAAACCATCGCCCAATGATTTTTATCACCTTTCCACCGCTGCATTCCTTGATTCTACTGATCTCCTTTTAATTAAATTAATAAAAAAAGTTAATACCCCCAATCGAATTTCGATTTTTTTCATACGCTGTTCGGAGTTTTTTTTTCTTTTCTTTTTGTGAATCCTTAGAAAATCGCTTCATTCAACAGTTTTTTCAAAACTAATCCCTCTGCGCTAAAAAAATTTTTTTAATTTTTTGGTCAAAATTGAAAATTTCTGACTTTTGATTCTTAATCATGGTTAGACGACATTTATCGGAGGTGGAAGTCGCTCGGTTAGTGACTCTTATCGACGAAGGTTACACTCAACATGCAGTTGCTATCCGGATGGGTGTAAGTCAATCTGTCGTATCTCGAGCTTATACCAGATACCAAGAGACGAATCAATATCATCGTCGCCCCGGACAAGGTCGCCATCGAGTCACTAATGCCCGCGATGATCGAACAATTGTTAGAGAAGTTCGACGACAACCTTTCGTCAATGCGAATATTGTCGCTCGAAACTTCCCCAATCGCAGACAACAGCAACAACAACAGCAACAGCGACGACGGCATCAAGTGCGAAACATTTGCTCTCGAACAATCATCAACCGTCTTCGTGAAACTGGGTTACACGCACGACATCCTAATCGTGTACCCCTGTTGACAGCAAGACATTGTCGAGCTCGTTTAGCGCATGCTTACGATCATCGAAATTGGAACTTGAGGAATGGACAAATGTTTTATTCACTGATGAGTCTCGTTTTAATCTGTATGGCAACGATCGACGTCCTCTCGTTTGGCGCCGTCGTGGAGAACGTTTTCGCCAGAACTTTGTCCGTCCAGTCGTTGCCTACGGCGGTGGATCAGTTATGGTGTGGGGCGGCGTTTCACGAAATTGGAGAACACCTTTGGTAATTGTACGCGAAAATTTGACAGCTAGACGTTACATCGACCAAATTTTAAGGCCCATTGTTCTGCACAGACGACAACATCTGAGGTCGTTCATATTGATGCACGATAATGCACGTCCACACACAGCCATTAGTTACACATTTATTAATAATAACTTAGTTATTATTATTAATTATTACAACTCTCATTCTAAGTTTTTGAATTACGTTAAATGTCATTTTTGAATCATGCAAAATAGATCCAAGTAATTTTTATTTTTATTGCGAATATGTTTAAATAATAATGAGAAAGTGGTTAATTATCACAACTATCATTTTTAAGTTTATGAATCATATTTAATTAAATGTAAATTTTTGAATCGTGTAAAATAGATCCAAATAATTTTATTTATTGCGAATATTTTGATATCCTAAAAAAAAAATTATTATTTTTATTAATTATTGCAACTATCATTCTTAATTTTTGAGTTATGTTGAATTAAATGTGAATTTTTGAATCGTGTGAACCTGATTCAAATATTTTTTCATTTTATTGAAAATATTTTTAAATAATAAAGAATGAAAAAGTTATCTATAAAGTTACAATTGTTGATTATTACTATTTTCATTCTCAATTTTTAAGGGGCACACCTAGTGTAACGGCCTAAAAAAAACGTGATTTTTGGGAATTTTTATTAAAAAAAATACTTTATCAATTATTTTAAAATTTTAAGAATATATTTATACATGTTTTAAGAATACATAATGAAATTTTTGTAGAAAAAAATTAAATATTTTTTAAGTTATCGTCGATCTCTAACGGCGCAAAAAAGGTCCTTCACTGCTGCAGTGATTCCGGCCTTCTCCGTGGATGAAATCTAAAAAAAAATATCTCGTTAAACTAGATAATATTGTCTGTACAATGACCTACGATAAAAAAAAAAAAAAATCAAAAATTGACAATATGGCGGCGTTTTAAAAAAATAGTCGAATTTTACCTAAAATTTTGGTCGTTTGTGGCCTGCGAAAATTCGATTTTTGATCAGATCAAAAATCGATAGGTCATTGTACGGAGAACAATATATAGAACATGTAAAAAAATTCGATAGTGATCGGATCATTTGTTTTTGAGTAATCACTGCAGCAAATTCGGAAAATGCTGTTTCGAGAAAAACGCGTTTAAAGATAAAATGATCGTTTCCACTGTTATAAGTGGTTTAAAATCATATTTACAGCTAATCTGCTATTCCAGGGCCATATAATACACCTTCCTCTTCTTCGAAAAGGGCTTGTTCAGCTGAAGAAGCTTTTCTTCGAGATGATCGACCTTCTTTTGAAGAAGCCCTTTGGCGATAATCAGCGATTCGTATTCTCGTGTCGTCCTTAAGAGCCGCAAAATCTCTTGCTGCAGGTCCAACTATCACTCCCATTACATTGAATATCTTCAAAATTGACGAATAACCGTCATTAAATATTGCAGTTGCAAAATTATTTGACAATTCAATAGTTTTGAAGCCATTATGAAGATGCTTGGGTGAAAAGTGCCAAAGTAAACCGTTGTAGCTTTCATTGTTGTTTTGAGTATTGTTACCTTTACATCTATCAAGCAATTCATATCGAGATAAGTCTTCATAAATAGGTTTTATAGCTTCTTGTACTTCTGGATCCAGTGGGAGGTAATCGTGTTTAAATGTACTAGTGATTCCTTCAGCTTCCGCGCGGCGATAAGCGCACCAACTTTCAGCGCCTTCTGGACAATTTTTATGATTTGGGTTTTTGTCAGTTGAACAGAAATGATAAAATGTTGCCCAGATTGCTTTATACATTTCATCTACATTATCTTGATTCCTCATAATTGCTAAACCATAATATTTTTGGAGTTTATTTATAAAATTTACAGTTAACTTTTGTGATGTTTTACTTTTTCCTCCTAATTTCTTATTAATGTTCTTTACACTTCGGCAACGTGTTCCCATTCTTTTTTCACATGTAGATAGCATTCCAATTTAGCAACAGGAATATCATAAGGATTCAAATCTATAAGTCCTTTGTGGGTAGCGCTATCACCATCACCAATATAGCGGGTATATTTTACACCATATTTACTAATGGAACGACCAAACATGTCTTTTACACTATCCACTTCCATTTTTGAGGCAGATCCTTTATGATTGGCATCACATTCTTCATCGTGTAATGATAGCCATTCCTCATAATCTTCAGGTTCGCTATCTTTTTTTTTCTTCCAAAAACACAACTCTGACAATATGTAGATTTTACGCATGAATCAAGAATTTTCTTGCTGTATTTTCCTGCCAGCGTAACTACTCCAAAACGGGAAGTATGGCCACGTTTTTTCCAGGTACCACCGCCGCTAACAGTCAAATTTGTCTCCGAATTTTCTTTCTTTAATGTAAGCTCTTTTTCTTCATTTATAGCTTGCTGCATACTGAGCTTACAAACAGTTTCGGCTGCAATCTGTAAATTCGTAAAACATCCCGCAAAAGTTTGGTCGTAAAATTTGCATGCTAAATCCATTAATCCACAGAAAAGATTTATCCCATTTATTCCGATGCCCAATAGACGCATCACAGCAACAATACGTTTATTTATTTCAAATGCGTTATTAATCATTGGTCCAGAATTAATATACGAATTGCCACATTCACAAATAATAGCAATTTTGAACCCTAGGCCTCTTGAACTTGCTTGATTGAAAGTAACTTTTTTTTGACAGGTTTTACACACCACTAAATTACTAATTGCACTAAAAACTGATAAAAATTGCAAAATACAATATCCATGAGATGGGTCAATCACAACATTATTGTCATTATTTTGTAATAACTTTTCTGCGGACGTACTGGTATTCGCAGTAGATTGCTCAAATGTAAATCTATTTCCGGTAAACTTGCGTTTTTTCGCAATTGATCGATGCTTAGGAACATTGTGAGTTCCTTTTTTATTTGAATATGAAGATTGATCACTCATTTTCAAGAAAATAGCACGTGTAAAATTATGATGCGCTCGATACAACGATCACAATGAGACTAAATGTGTCTGGCTCCGAAAATAATTTACGTGGCAGTAAACGAAAAATTTCTAGAAATTTGTAGAAATTATTATAATGATATATTTTTGTATACCTGAGAGCCAACAATAGAAACTGGAATCGTGTTATAGGGGCTAGAAGAGACAGTAGACTCTGAACAATACTTCAGGTACGTCTCGCAGCTAATGACACTCTAGCTGCCGAGCGGCTGCTCTTTAAAATGTTATAACTCAAAAACTATTTGATATATCGATTTGAAATTTTAATATGTTATTTTTAAAGGTGTAATCTACCGAAATATGAAAAAAAAAAAAAATCGACTTTTTCGAAATTTCACACTAGGTGTGCCCCTTAAATCACGTTAAATTAATTGTAAATTTTTTTGAATCGTGTAAAATAGATTAAAATATTTTCATTTTATTAAAAAATATGTTTAAATAAAAATTTATTAACTATTTTACGAATTATTATCATTATTATATACATGTAGGAGGTAGGGATGGAAAGATAAAACAAAGAATCGATTCTCGAGTCCAATCATGTTTTTATAAATTTCGATTCTTAGAATCGATTTTTTAATCTTAAGAATCGATTCTTTTAAATTTAATCGATTCTGGGTAAAAAAAATCACTAATAAAATTATAATTCCAAAATTTTCTTTTTTAAAATGTAAAACCGATAGAATAAGTTAAAAGAAAATAATGAAAACAGATTTATGAATGTATTAAAATTTTTATATTTTATTCAAAAAATAACATTTTATAATATTAATAAAATTAGTAATTTTATAGAATCATTTGTTGAATTGAATTGAATTTGTTGAAATTATTATGAAAACCATAAATTTGGGGGAATAGATTTTAGAAACACTAGCATATTTAAATGGTTAGGTGATAACCGACTACTGAGCTGATTTGTAATCAACCCGGAGTGGGAAAATAAGCGTTCACATGGTGTCGATGTTGCAACTATACTCAACTATATTTTACCAATAGACGACAAATAGGGGTAATCGTTTTCGAGCGATTTCCAAGTAGCAATCGAATTAGGGTTCGTTTTCCGGTCAACTGTAGATCGATTAATAAATTGTCTAAGTTCAATGGGCAGACCACCTGCTTCATCGCTATCAGCGACTTGAATATTATGTTGCACAGCATCATCTAAAAAACCCCACAGATCATTATCACCTGAAGATGTTTGATGATCTGTAGGATTATTTTCGCAGGTAATCGCAAGAGTTTTCGATGATTTAATTTCTTTTTTTAAAATCTCACCTATACAGATAACAATCCAAAAACATATTAGAAAGAGATATCAATAAAAACAAACATTTGTCTAAGTATTCGAATTGGACGGAAATGGATTGAAAAATTCTACAAAAAAAAATTATTTTTTCTTTTAGCGATTTTAAATATTCCTCGTGTTGAAAACATACCCACGGTAGTCACAGCACGTGCTGAATTAATAATATTTAAAAAAGCAAGTTTTTTATAACGTGAATCCAGAAGAGTAGCAATCGAATACAATTTTACAGACTCTATATTCGAGAACTTTTGTTCAATTTCAGTCATTAAATTTTTCTTCATTTGCTGTCCAATTGCCGTTACAGGACAAAGTTTGTCAGCTCCCTGAAAAAAAAAAAAAAAAATATGGAATTCATTAATAGAGAATAATAATCATAGAACTTTGATATAATGACAGTCAAAAATTTTCAAATTTATTTGTAGAATAACGTAAGGATTTAAGTTGTAAGCATTATTAAAATAGATTTTAGGATTGAAAGCATTCCTGTAAAAATACTAGGTACTTATCGGTATAAAAAATTTGCTTACTCGCTTTAATCCTGTAATTAATGGGATACATTTGCTCAATGTCACTTCCTTATCAGCGCTGTCTTCATGAGTTACATGCCATAAGGGTTTTAGGATATCTCGTATTTCGATTAGAATATCAAGCTCATCACCTGTTAAAATATCAAGAGGTTCTGACCGCGAACTTTTGTCTCGATGAACTTTAAGAAGTGCATAATTGATATGTTCAGCCAAATTGATAAACCGATCTAGCATTTCGTAACATGAATTCCAGCGAGTCCTAACTTCTTGAATTAATTTTATCGCTGGCTTACACCCAGACTGCTCTTGTAAAGTTTCCAGTTCACGAAACGCAATTTCGCTACAACGGAAAAATTTGACGATCTTCTTAACTTTCATTATAATATTTTTAGCTGAAGAATTTGGGGAATCTTTATCATCAAAAAACTCTTCAGTATCACTGTCATCGTCAAATAAATGATGAATTTCATTATCATTTAATTCAGATGTGGGCTTTGATGAATAAACTCCGATTAGATTTTGACCAATGTTATTTATAACATGAGCTAAGCATGAAATATGTTCAGACTCTCCGAATCCTTCTTTTATTGTACCTTTGATGTTCGCTCCGCCATCAGATACTATTGCACTTATTCTATCATCATTAATTCCCCACTCATTGCAAATTTCTCTAAGTTTCACTCGAAGAATAGCAATAGTTTTTCGATCTTTTAGATAATAGGCACCAAGCTTGTACGAATTCATTTCATATCCTTTATAACAAATAAATATTATTGTAATAGAAATAAATAAAATTACACTATAAGTAGTAATATAATATTATTTGAAAAACAATTTTCGATAAGTTTATATAATCATATTAATATTAGAAGTGAAATTGATATTATAATGTGATCATTATAGAATAATACTTATAATTTGTATAGGCAGCTACTATTATTTAAAAAATTAATATTGATCAATTAATACAATTGTTATAAAATTTTAGACATCACTTCTATAGGATTAGTATAATGTTATTTAAATAAGTCAGTATTAATTAGAAAATTATCATCTAAACTCACCTTTTATGTAATGAACAGTTAATCCAAGATAACTGCGCATGGAATGTTGGTGTGTCCAAATATCAGTTGTTTAGCAAACTGAATCTGCTTCTTGTAGTTCAGCATTGACTTTTATTTTGAGCTCTTCATACTTGGTGGTCATCCGTTTTGTTAATGTAGTCTCACAGGGCGGATTATAAAGTGGCTGTAATTTTTTAACGAACATCTTGAAGCCTTTTTTTTCTGGAATACACAAGGGTAGATTATCAACTGCGATCATGTACATCAATGCATTTGTGACGTCATTATTTCTGTATCCACCTTCTGTGAATTCACATACAAAGATACATATGCATGGTTATATTTATGAATTTAAAATAAACATTGTCAAAATTCAGTTGTTTACAAGAATAGTTAACGTATAAAAAAATTAATTACCTGAAAATGAAATTGCTTTGTTCAAGCATCGATTAAGAGGACCTTAATAAATCGGTTTTTCATCCAGGTTCAAATTTAAGGATGATGAGGAGGTACCCGGGGCTAGTTCATTTGACGTGCCGCACAAATTAACCTGTAAACAATTTCAAGTAAAATATTAATAAGTAGATATAGTTTTATCTATGAGAGAAAAAAAGATAAAAAATAGTTGGATAAAAGTTTAAATTTTATAGGTACAAACACATATTACATATTAAAGTGTGTATAAAACATTCATATTTACCGTTTTAGGTTGGGAAACAGAGGGATTCTCACTGTCACTGTCTTGCTCACTTATTTTTCTTTTGCTAATTTTGTTCAATGAATTAGGCAGTTCGATCTTATAAACTGTTTTTAAATGTTTTATTAGCGTTGATGTACTGTTTTTGTAACTCAGTTGTTTACTGCATTCATTGCATACTACATTTATTCCATTGTCGATCTTTTTAAAGTAAATCCATACCGGATTTGGCACCATTTTATAAATTACAATTATACAAATATATCTAAATATTAAATAAGACGTATAAATAAGGCATACTAATAACATAAGAAACGAGATGCTATATTTTATCTTATACAATGAAATTGATGGTTAAGATTAAGGGTATGGAGACAACACACTGTAGTTAAGTAGCTATGGTCATCTATGATTGAGTAAATTTATTTAGTAACGGACGAATATTTCAAAATTGTGGCTTCCGATTTCTTATTGGCTGAAATTAAGGCGTGCGAATAGCACGCAGCTTAATGAAATAAATTATAGATTCGATCACTCAGAATCGATTCTCAGGTAGAATCGGAATCGATTTTACCATCCCTAGTAGGAGGACTTATTAAAAATGGATTAAAAATGTAAAAGAAGGTATTCAACGACCAAATTTCTTACCCTCTACCTTCCAAATTCTCTTAAAACTCATTACTGATTCGTTGATTAATATTGAGGCGTGGATAGTTTTCGGAAAATGTAAAAAGGGGAAAATGTATATAAAGAGTTGGGTAACAGTAAATAGTTACAATTTAACTCATTTAAGTACATTTCTTAAGTGCTACTCAAGTTTTAAATGAAGCTAATACTTCGATTAAAATTTCAACGTAAGTGATATTTATTTATCGATAGAAAATTTTTATGAATATGCTATTAATCTTCAAAATTTGCTAATTTTTATTTCATTTATTTATTTATTTTTTCTTTCAAATAGATCATGATGATCATGATTTCCAAGTACTTCGTTCCGACAAATTCGGTCAACTTCATGCAGGAGTACGCCGTCCAAGTTTGGATTAATTCCATTCTGGAGAACCTTCTTGAAGGAGAGGATGATGGTATTATCAAGCGTGAGAGCGCATTTGATTACACCTTCATTGTCAATAATCATCATGCGACTCTCACTAAAAATACCGATGATTTGTGGTGGTTCAAACTCTGCTGCGATGATGGCGGGGATGAATGTCTTGAGGATGTGTATAGCTTTATACACATGCTTGAGGAACCTACACCTTTATCACCAGGTATATATATATATATATATATATATATATATATATATATATATATATATATATATATATATATATATATTCATTAATCATTATCTTTTCTAAGTATTTGTTATTCTATAATTTTATATGAATTTTTAGATATCGAGGAATCATTAGTCATGGAGACTGATGATTTCAATTACAACCCGGATGATAGCTTCAACTGGAATCTCCATGATAATGAACTAAATTGGAATCTTCAGGAAGATGATTTTATTACCGAGGAATTCGATGCAGCAGATGATTTGAATGGCTCAGATACTGAGCGAACGGTGATACCACTCCAATTTGGTGGTAAGCCGCAATCATATATTTTTAATGGGGACCGTGAGCCTTCGGGATCATCGTCATCATCATCATCATCGTTATCATCAGGTAATTCATTAATCATTATATCCTTAGTAAAGAGATTTGAAACGATTCAACCCACACACAGTGTATATATATATATTAGGGTGGTCCTTATGTTGGGTTTTTTGAAATTTTTTTTCACGATAGTTCAAAATCGGTTCAAAATCTATAAAAAAAAAAATCATGCCAAGTTATAGCTCTTAATTTTAATATTAACCCCCGCCCCCCGACGGTCAAAGTTTTAAAGGAAAATATCATGGGAAAAGTTATATTTTTACTTTGGAATTTTTTACGTCATAAACTAACCAACAAATCACATCAAAAATATTTTTTCTAATGCAAAATTTAACGGTCTACAAAAAGGTCTCTTAACATTTTTTGATAATTCTAACGGTTTTGAAGTTATTCGAGGTCTAAATTGAAACTATAATCTTTTTCATAGTTTTTTCTGTTTTTTTGGTCATTTAATAGTTCATAAATCATGAACCGGTTATTCTTTATAATCTCATTGGATTTTTTTGTTTAGAAAATTTTCAAAGTAACTGTAACTTTGGAATAATAGTAACACTAATTCATATTTTTAGCCTGAACTGTCGAACATTTTAAAGATTTTTAACTTTTTTTGGATACAAAAGAAATTCGGGACCTATTGTCTCGATTTTTATTGTTATTGGTACAAATATCAACAAACTCCAATTTCAAATTTTGATTTCTGGTTAAAAACATTTGAGAAACCGATCATGCCGCCATCTATTAGATTTTACTTCAATCTCTAACATTAAAATTAATTCTCAGATTACTCATAACCTACATTTATTTCTCAGCTTGATCAAAATCGTTCAATTACTAGTACTGATGCCTTTTTGATATATAAATAAATTTTTTGAGTTCATTTATCCGATATTTAAGTAATCAGTTAAATATGGAGTTATCACGTTTACATCAAAACATTTTTTTGATTGGTGATGTTGACGTTCAAATCGTAGGTAACAAATTACCATCGAAATTACAAGCTTTGAAAGTGTTATTTTTTTATACACGTATTTTAAATAATACTATCACAGATAGTGTTGCTGCAGTGATTGATGAAATTATTGTGTTTTGGAAGAAAGCTCGAATTCCCGTTCAAGATGTGCAAAGATGTCGAGATAAGTTGAAAAAACTGTATGATGAGTGGCGCATACTTCTTAAATATAGAAATCGGAGTGAAGTTACTGTGAAAAAACAAAATGAATTTTCCTGTTCATTAAAAAAATTATTTGACATCGCACCGTCAAATGTATTTGAAATGGTTGATGAAAATTCCAAAGAATTCTTGAATAATCAGAGATCAGATGAACGAATTGGTTTTATTGCAAATATTAAAACGAAATACGATGACGATGAAATTGGTGTTAAAAAATTAGAGAAACAATTGGATTTCGAAAAACGAAAATTGGAAAGTGAAAAAGAAAAATCATTATTTGGTAAATTATAATAATCAACTTACTCATTGATATTTTATTATTTTATAGTGAAGATATTTTTGTCTTATCATTATCCTTTTTTGTAGACAAAAACGTTGAACTCTTATCAAGCCAAGGAAGTGCTCAATCAGTCTCTAGTGGAGAAGTATACATTCCAACTACTGCCGGCCAATTTAAATCAAGAAATATAAGAGGAACTAACAATATTCTCAACGAAAGAGTTGTAGCTACTTTTGACCGTTGTAAAGTAAGCGACAGAGATGCTGTGTTTATAACTACAGCTATTTGTCAGTCGCTTATCGATTTAAAATTATTAGAAGTAGATATTAATTCCATTATTGTCAATCGATCATCTATTCGCCGATGTCGGCTTACTATGCGAGAGTCAAAATCAATAGAAATAAAAAAACATTTCCAAGACTTAAAGTTATCATCTATTGTTGTACATTGGGATGGAAAATTATTACCTAATTTGTTAAATACAGAAACTGTTCATCGATTGCCTGTAATAATTACTTCAGAAAGTAAAGAAATTATGTTAGGTGTACCAACGAGTGAAGATGGAACTGGAATGGCACAAGCTTCTGTAGTTCATAAGACATTATGTGACTGGGGATTCGACATATCTGTAAAAGCAATATGCTGTGACACTACTCCTTCAAATTTAGGCCTTCGTAATGGTGCTGCTGCATTACTGGAAAAATTGTTAGAAAGAGATTTGTTATATCTTCCATGTAGGCATCATATATTTGAAATAGTCCGAAGATATGTCTTCGAAGCTGTTATTCCAAATACTGTTGGTCCTAATGTTCCACTTTTTATCCGATTCCAAAAGCAATGGGGAGATTTAAATAAACTCAGTTACAAAACAGGTTTAGATGATCCGAAAAATGATAATATCTTGACAAATGAAAAAATTGAATCTATTAGAACTTTTGTGACTGAAACTCTTGCATCACAACTGCCTCGTGATGATTACAAAGAGTTATTAGAGCTTACTTTAGTTTTTATCGGTGTCATCCCCGAAAAATTTAGTTTTCGTAAGCCAGGAGCATGTCACCATGCACGATGGATGGCAAAAGCTATTTATATATTGAAAATGTACATGCTTCGGGAGCAATTGTCATTGAAAAAAGGTGAAGATAATAAACTACGGCAAATATGTGTTTTTGTGACAATGGTTTATGTAAAAGCTTGGTTTTCGTCGTCAAATAGTGTCAAAGCTCCGTACCATGATCTACAGTTTATAAAAGAACTCAACAACTTTAAGGCAATCAACAGTAATCTTGCTACTGTGGCAATTAGTAGATTTATGAATCACTTGTGGTATTTATCACCAGAATTAGCAATCATGGCTATTTTTGATGAGGAATTTTCACAAGAAACAAAATTAAAAATTGTCGCTAAGCTGCGTAAAGAAGAAGAAACAATTGTGATTGATGATATTCCGGAAGAAGACTTAGATTATACTAGTGAAAAATGTAGTGTTAAACGCATTCAAACTAAGAGCATAACTGAATTATCATATAATGATATTGACTTTTTCGTAACTGCAGAATCGATCAATTTTTTCAATAGATTCGAGTTACAAACAGAATTTTTAAAGATTCATCCTTCTGAATGGGCTCATAATGAACACTATAAAACTGCATTACGATTCGCTAAAAAACTATCGGTTGTGAATGACTGTGCTGAAAGAGGAGTTAAAATAGTGCAAGATTTTTGTAATCGTTATACTAAGGATGAAAAACAAATGCAATACGTGTTACAATTGGTTAAAGATCATCGTCAAATGTTTCCTGACGCACTTCAAAAAACTAATGTAAAAACTTCATGAAAGTATCTGTAATTAAAAATAAAAATGGTAATGTTTGAACATTTTCGATTCATTAAAATATTAATAATACACTTCTTTAATTGATTAATACTTTTCACGTAAATTATAGTTCAAAATTATATGCATAAGTAAAAAAGTAATCTAATATGAATAATAACCTGTCTATGATTGTTAAATTATTAAATAATGACCAGAAAAACTATGAAAAAGATTATAGTTTCAATTTAGACCTCGAATAACTTCAAAACCGTTAGAATTATCAAAAATGATAAGAGACCTTTTTGTAGACCGTTAAATTTTGCATTAGAAAAAATATTTTTGATGTGATTTGTTGGTTAGTTTATGATGTAAAAATTCCAAAGTAAAAATATAACTTTTCCCATGTTATTTTCCTTTAAAACTTTGACCGTCGGGGGGCGCGGGTTAATATTAAAATTAAGAGCTATAACTTGGCATGATTTTTTTTTTATAGATTTTGAACCGATTTTGAACTATCGTGAAAAAAAATTTCAAAAAACCCAACATAAGGACCACCCTAATATATATATATACAGGGTGATTCAGAATGACCTTCACAGCGGAAAACTGTAGATAGAGGGGTCGATTCTAAGAATAAAGTTCCTTAGTCGCTTTTCGATATTTTCAATAGTTTTTGAGTTATTCAAAATGTAAATTGACCAATTACAGACAAGCTTTAGAAATTAAAAAAAAATAAAAAAGAATAATAAATAAGTTAAGTAACACTGCCATAGCAGACTTCAAGTTAAATGATATTTATTTAATTTGAAAAGTTCGATTTCTCACAGAAAAAAAAAAAAACATGCAATTACAACCTAGAACGTATTTGTATATTTTTTTTTATCTTTTCCTTTTCACAGAAAACATTATTGACTTAAGATGATGCAATTATTAAAAATATAACTTCCGGAGAATTGACAAAATAAATTACGTATTTTTAAATACGTCTCACTGAATATCTCGCTGGACGTCTCGCCGGACATCTCGCTGGCCGTCTCTCTGAGAGTCTCGCAAATATGCTATGACACACATCAAGCGCTTAGCGAAGTCCTGAGCGAGACCGAGCAAGCAAAATCAACGGATTTTCAATAATTATTTTATGTATTGTCTATATCTATATTTTTGTCTGTTTGAAATTGCTATTATTTCAGTAAGACAATTTTATTAGTTAAAATTTTTTTATTTATTCTTGATTGAAGTTTATATATTTAAAAATACATAATTTATTTTGTCAATTCTCCGGAAGTTATATTTTTAATAATTGCATCATCTTAAATCAATAATGTTTTCTGTGAAAAGGAAAAGATAAAAAAAAATATATATATATACGTTCTAGGTTGTAATTGCATGTTTTGTTTTTTTTCTGTGAGAAATCAAACTTTTCAAATTAAATAAATATCATTTAACTTGAAGTCTGCTGTGGCAGTGTTACTTAACTTATTTATAATTCTTTTTTATTTTTTTTTTAATTTCTAGAGCTTGTCTGTGATTGGTCAATTTACATTTTGAATAACTCAAAAACTATTGAGAATATCGAAAAGCGACTAAGGAACTTTATTCATAGAATCGTCTCCTCTATCTACAGTTTCCCGCTGTGAAGGTCATTCTGAATCACCCTGTATATATATATATATATATATATATATATATATATATATATATATATATATATATATATATATATATTGTGACGTTATTTTCACGACCGGGGTCTATTTAAAATTAACGTCACTAGCGCCAACGAATTTTTGTAGTTTTAAGCTGATATTTCAAGGCCAAATACCATAGAAAATATAATTTTAAAGATTAAAGAAAATTGTTTTGTGAATTAAGTGAGTGTTGATGCCGAGTAACGAAGTTTATAGTTTCAGAGTGAATTTAAAGCATTAATGTTACAGTTGAGATTGTAGAATTTTTAAGAGTAGATTCAGTTTTTAGAGTCAAGTTGTGAAAAATATCAAGGTCAAGTCATTCATGGGTTTTATTGAGTTATTTTTGAGTTTTGGGTTTCGAATTTTGAGTTTTGAGTTACGAGTTCTGAATTTTTAGTTTTGGGTTTTGAGGTTGCAGAGGACGTGGGTAAGTTAGCGTTTCCGTGGAGCGGGACTATAAGTCACCCGGTTTCGTTTGACGTTAGACACCAGTCTAACCCTTTGAGACTTCCAGGTGGAATGCCTAAGTCTGGTTGAGATGCCAGCGCTCCAACGTCAAGGAATATGGCGAAAGCATAGGGGATCAATTTAAGTTTTCGGTTGTTTACGTTTTCGCTAGTTTTAATCATTTCTAGCGAATAAAAAATTATCTACTTTTGTTTAATGTTACGTTTACTTTGAGTTTTTGAGTTTCGATCCCAGCCGTAGTTAGTTCCTGGAGAGCATCCACCAAAGGAATATCCGTACTCAGAACCTCAATGGTTTGATTAAAGATTCAAAATATTTGGGAATTAATTGATTATAGAGATTTTAGTTGTGAGAGAGTCACGTTTAGCAGTCGAGTTTTGGACTTCGTAGCGTACAGTCGCGTTTGAGAGTTGCCGCTGGTCACTTCAGGTGATCGGACGTGCGTAGAGTTTTCAGTTCCAGGTTAAGATTTCAGTCTTTTGCATTTTATTTTTGGCTCCAGATAAAATTACAGATTTATTAAGTTGTTTAAAATAAAATAAAAAGTTACTCAGCATCCACATTGTTTTTATAAGGTATGAGATCGCTTTATTTTTTGTAATTTGAGCGTTAATAATCGAGTTCTTGGTTATGAGACATTAGATAGCCGATTCCATAGAATATTTTTATGTTGTAAATAATTTAGAGTACGTTGACAGATTTATTCGAGAATATTGTTCAAGTTGTTTAGATTCATTTTATTTATTTGGGATTGTTATTTCAAGATTTATTTATTTTATTTGTTTAATTTTATAAGAGTAAGAATCTGTAACATGACTATAGCGTTTCCTATTGTTAGTTATGTCGTTCCGATAATATTGTCGGAGTTATGTTCAAGTTTGTTATTTAGGTTAAAGTTTTGGTTAAATAAATAAGGATTTGGTTGAGCATAAAATTTTGGTGTTGCGAATAAAGTCATTGCAATCATGGATCCACTCTCTACTCGAATCACACCCTCTCTCCACAAACCAGCACACTGAGCAACCCCAAGGTATCCCGTTGTCTATCCGGTCTTTGGTTATTTCGTCTATATTTTGTTAAGTTTTGTGTTTCCGGTTACGTTTACGTTTATTGGCTAGTTTGATAATTTCTAGCGATTAAAAATTATCTAATCTCGTTTAAGTTTTGGTTACGTGTACGTTTATATTTAAGTTTTAGTTTGAGTTTGGCTAATTAGATAATTCCTAGCGGGTAAAAATTATCTGATTTACGTTTTCACTGGTTTGGTAATTCCAGTGATTAAAAATTACCTGGCGCCCTAATTTTATTGAGACCAGAAACCAAAATCGGGAAGATACCGAAGTATAATTTAGAATTTTAAGAAGAAGTAAGTTCCCGTAAAACCCCAAGGAAAACCCGATTCTAAATTAGCGATTCCCGCCAAGGTCTGGAAGCGGGGAACACTGTAGCGATCGAACACCTGGATCGACTTTAAAAATTCTCGTTATAATATATATATATATAACATGAAAGAATTCAAGAACAATGAGTTATTATCTCGATTGAAAGCAAGAATAAATCTTATATAAAAGTGACTTACATATTATCCCAAATTCTTCGTAAACCGATTCAATAGAAACTTGCTTAATAGAGTGCTTTTGAGTGGGTTTAGTACACCACACAACTTTGGTGTCGCTTGTCACCACTAATTCCATCGGAACCAAATTCTCAGCCTCTTGAGCGTATTCGGGGTCTGCACGTTTACTTGTTATGCTTGTGAATACGATAACCTGAAACATAATTATTCAATTAATATTTAATAACAATATTAGGTGTCATTCTGTCGATAAATATAAAATTATCTTGATTTATTTATAATAAACCATACCATTTTTTCAACTACTGTTGAATTAAGAATTTAACGGCATCATGAAATCCACGATTAACAATAAATATGTCATTTGGTAACAAAAGTTTTTTTAAGCTAAGATCTTCTAAAACAATTCTTATAATTGCATCATTTAGGTTGCCGTCAAAAGGCCCAGCAAAGTCAACAAGAAAACCATTAGTAGTGCATAATGTAATGGAAAAGGCTTGCACACATGTGTATTTTTTTGTTCTGAATATAATTTTCTTTGATAATAGTTATTTCTACTCTTTGGTGTCGTATGTATGTACCATCTACAATTAAAACTAGTTTTTTCACCAACATTCAATAGTTTCCTGACAGTATCACAGGTATTGTTAATGTTCTTGACGAGAAACAGCATTATATCCAAAATAGTTCGGAAAAATATCTTTTTCAAAACTTACAATTATTTGTGTACAATATTCTGATACCCATTGTTCGTACGGTAAGCAAAAAATACTAGCAATTGTTTTATTCGAATTGCCGGTCTTGAGCTTGAATAGAGAAATAATTAAAGCTTGTATAACAGAACGATTACTTGTATCTCCCATTGATTTAAGTAACGATCTAAGACTTATTATATTTTCCCAAGATAGACCAGTCGAAGCGTTCACTTGATTTTCGGACATATTAAATTCATTCATTCTTTCAACGATTGATAATTGTGACCTATCTGCCAATGCGGTAAATAACAGTATTAATTCTGTTTTTTCAATTTTACTAGTGTTAGAAATAACCCGTAAATTCAATAATTTGTCACAGTTTTGCTTTCTGTCTAATTGGCCTTTAATCAATTTATCAACAAACTAAACATTTAACAATAACCTACAAAAATTATTAGGGTGCCACCAGGTTTGTTATCACAGTTCGAACTAATTTTATGAACTAGTCTTCACCGTAAATGGCGTATGTCACGACTAAAATAGTATACTACATCACTTGGGAAGGAAAATAAGAAAAGCCTCAGATCACATGTAATTGTTGGTCCGAGGCAAAGCCGAGGTCAACAAACATGTTATCTGAGGTTTTCTTTTCTACTTTCTAAAGGCTGTAATGTAACGGGTTGATTCCGTCTCTTGGTCACCCCTTTATTCAAGTTTCAAATTTAAAGGCGCCACTGGAATTTTTATCATGGTTTCCAGAACCGGTCCAAGCAAGAGAGATACCGCAGGATCGAGAGAAATTATAAAAAATTGACATAAATATGAACAATTAAGATTACCATTAACTATAAATTTATTTACTTAATTTTACAACAATTCAAGTATCATATTAAGTCTCACACGCTCTCTTATACATATAAAGTTTTTCATATTTCTAACAATACCCTCATATGTAGCGTCTATATCGTAGTTTCTATCAAAATTCCTATTCCTAACGATACCCTCATATGGAGCGTCTATAGCGCAGTTTCTACCTAAATCGCGCTGTCCACAGGATCTTCACGTTCTATGACTCTAGATATGACCCTGGGTGGTCGCCCGGACCCCTGCCCAAGGTTCATAACGTCCTTAGCCCTTTCGCTGTCGCCCGGACCCTCACTATAGGACTAAGGAACCTGAAGTCGACTAAGACAGAGGAGGATACCATGACACTACTCGACAACCTGCTAATACTAACCTCCTCGACAGCCCGTGAACGAGGAGTATATACTGTAAAATAATTTTCCACACACACATACACACAGTTCTCAATAAAAACAATTTATTCAAATACACACTCGATTCAAATTTACAATCATTTTAAAATTCTCTAATACTCTTTCAACATGACTTCTTGGGAATTAAATGTCCCAGTCCCTAACATGACTTCGATAAATAATTTTATTAAATCCTGGTTGTTTAATAATTAGTATCACAGCAGCGTTTTATTCAACCAAAATTTTAGATTAATTAAAATTTACTCGAATTCAAACTGCCTGAATAATCGGCTTATGTCTCTTTTGAATTCCAGTCAAGATTTGAGACTTAGTAGATAACTTGGCTAAATTTTTCCAAGTCTAAATTTTTATGTTAATTATTTTTGAAATTATCGTACTGGACTTTGACAGATTTATTCATCAAAGTTTTTAAACAATTTTGATCTATTGACAATTTTACGCTTGTAATTTTTTTAATTGAATTTACTGACTGATAACTTTAATTTTCTAATTTAAGAAATTGATATCCATTATAATTTTATTTTAAAATTTTTGATACTTTCCTAAAATTAAGTTTTAATTATTAATTTTCATTTCAAATTTTCATTTATTTTAAATGTTGATCTTATTAAGTAATTTTAGTCTAACTTGGATGAGTTTTTGGGTCATTTTGTTTTTAATTTCTAAATCATACTAAATTTGATCGGCAGAATTTTGCCTTGACGAATGACGCAACCTAATTCAAATTTGTCGGTACCAAAATTTCTGATTTGTAAATTTTAACTTAAATTTATTTTGGGATTTCTGTAACGTCTACGCAGCCCAGTAGACTAAACAGTCTGCATTGTGGGATTTGGACTGCGTTGATGTTTACATATGGTAACCTGAGATTCATCGTTGCTAAAAAGCATTATAAAAACCTATTGTAATTATTATTCGAAAACACATTCTGTCTTCAGACTTCATGGCAGAAGAGCAATCTCTGCTGGTCCGAGGCTGAACTTGTCAATTTCGTTTTAATAAACGTATTTAATTGTTAACCAATTGAAATGGATACTTATTAAAACTTTCACCCAGGGTTAGAAGCGCTTATCAGCGTTCGACCCTGGTTTCTTTACCTTGAGCGCTAGTCAGCGTTCAGGTATCCTATCCTCAAAATATCCTAATTATTACTCAGGGTGTGAGCACTTATTAGCTGTTCCACCCTGGTGAAATCGCCAAGAGCGCTAGCCAGCCTTCAGGCACTGTATCCATTACCTACCTGAAGGCAGGTAAAATAAAAGTAAATATTAAATTATTTTATAAAAATTAAATCAATTAAAAAGTACTTCTGGGAGGAATCAGTGACATGACCCACCTGGACTCTATCGACTTCCTAATGAGGTCAAAATCTGGATTTATATTATTACATAAAATTAATTACCCCCAAAATTTGGGAACGTAACAAAACATACATTTTCTGGATGATTGTAGACAACCAAGAACACAACATAAGAAAATTGCAGATGTAATATTTATTTATTAAATATCGATGCTCGTAACTATTCAAATAATCTCAAAAAATACTGAATATACTCTTCAACGTTTCCTATAACCTCATTTTAGATTTATTTCTCTAGCTCAATTATTTTTTAAGATATAGCTGTTTGATAGACAATCATACATACAACCATATCTCTAGATGAAAATGGAATACGGCAGAAAAATTCGTATAAATTGCATACGCACATCGAGTTGATACCATAACGTAAATTTGAATAGAAGTTGTCAGTGGTGGCCGATTCACAATACTTATCCTGCTACACTCTTTACCGGTCCTAATCGGTTCAAATTGTATTCATAATTTAAGTTCAGTAAATCCCTTTCCAATGACACCAACTGCGATGTAGTCGGTCGTGCTGTTCAAAAGTTATGAAAGGTTCACACACACACACACACACACACACACACACACACACACACACACACACACCGATAGACCGATTTTACGTCGGTTGGCGCCATTCGAAAGGGCTTGGCTAAACTTAGATTTTGAATACAATTTAGATCGATTCGAGCCGATAGATTTCAAGAAATCTCAAGAAACCAGTGAAAAAAAATTTTTTTTAAATGGTTTCTTTGAAATAACTTTTAAACGGCTTTACCGACCAATTCCAAAAACTAATTAGCTTTTAACTTTGAAAAACCACGTCTATTGCCGCTAATCCAGATAAAATTGTTTCGTATGTTCGAGAGATATCGTGCAGGAAAGAAAACTTGAAGAAGTGTTTGTTCGGAATTTCTCCGAAATTTTTATCTAAAAATTTTTGTTGTCGATTTTGTTGAAGGATATAAAAAACTGCATCGATTGCTGCCAATCGCTTGAAAATAGGTTGATTCATTCCAAAGTTATGGCAATTTGAAATTTCAAAAAATAGCGTTTTATTAAACATTTATCAAACTTTTGAGCTCAAAGAGCTTAACTGGTAGAGTCTTTGGTGCATAACCAAACGATCTGGGTACAAGTTCCGTTATGGGCTGTCCAAATTATTTTTTCGGTTACCGAAAATTCCTACTTAGTAAGGTCCCCCTTCTCCCTTAATCGTTTGTTTTCCCCAGTTTCCAAAATTTATCTTTAATGACAAATTCAGCTATGATATATGGCTACATATACCTTATGGAAATACTTTTCTAAATTTGAGTTTGAAAATTCGAAAAATATCGTTTTACGAAACATTTGCCGGACTTTTGAGCTCGAAGAGCTCAAAAACGTAATAAGTGCAGTTTTGAGCGCGTAGGTATGGATTCAGCAGGAAGTTGCAGGGACGGCTTTTAGCGTCAACCGTTTTCCAGATTTTTCTTTATGAGAAATTATAATTTAACTATAATCATTTAAGAAATAAAAATTAATTACTTTAAATTATTAGTTATTACTTAATGGAATAGATTTAAAATTTTTCTATCACAGTATAATTAATCTAAGAATTGATTGTCAAGATTAAATTAAGAAGTTTATTCTAAAAATTATTTTAAAGCAATTTAAACAATTAAAATATTAATAATTAATATTTGATAAAATAAAACATCAATACCGTAAATTTCATACAATTTACTGGCATTATTGAATATCAGACTCAGGCGAAATAATATCATACTATAGATTACGATCTGCCAGGTAATAATAGGTTTCTAAAATGATTTATAATGAAATATTACATGTTTTTCTAAAACTATAAAGTAATTTATATATTTGAAAAGAGATTTAAACTATTAATTAACATTACATAAAATTGCAAATTTTCTCGAAAAACTTGATTACAATTTTGTTTGCAGCAGAAATTTCCTTAATTTGAAGTACGATGCCGGAATTAATCATTGAAAATAAACCTCCATCTTTCAACGGCAAGACTATCACTTCCATGAAAATTTAACATTCTATTGAATTAGAATAATCTTACTTGAATTAGTCTCCAGTGAGTTTTTAACTTCCCGCTAAAAATCTCAGATTTTCAAAAATCGGGAAGTTATTGTTTTCACCCCGTTTTGCAAAAATCGAGTTTTCATCAGATCTCGACGTTTAAAGGTCACCGGAAGCTTCCCTGACTACCCCCGCGATGTTGTCACTATGTGTGTGTGTGTGTGTGTGTGTGTGTGTGTGTGTGTGTGTGTGTGTGTGTGTGTGTGTGTGTGTGTGTGTGTGTGTGTGTGTGTGTGTGTGTGTGTGTGTGTGTGTGTGTGTGTGACTATATGACTCGCTTTTAACTTTTGAACGACTGAACCGATCGGAACGAACTAAACGGCGTTCTAAAAAATCCCCTCAAATTTAGATTTCCGGAGAATTTGAACTGATTGGGACCGATAGATTTTAAGAAATCTTGAAAAATCTCAAAAAAAAAATAAGAAAAAAATCATTTTTGAAAGTGGTTTTTTTGGAATATCTTTTAAACGGCTTCATCGATCAACTTCAAAAACTCATTTGCCCTTAAGCTTGAAAAACCACGCTGATCGTCGCCAATCTGGTCAAAATCGGTTCATTCGTTCGAGAGACAACGTGAACGAAATGAAATCGAAAAAAGTGTTTTTTTGACATAACTTCGTTATTTCTTTTCGGATCGTTTTTGATTATAGAAAATAATTTTAGAGCTTACAAAATTGCATCGATCGCCGCCAAAAACGGGAAAATCGGTTGATTGGTTCGAGAGAAATCCTCGATAAAATATTTGGACACAAGTGTTTTTTTAACATAACTCCGACATTTTTTGGAATAACTTTTAAACGGTTGCACTGATTGATTTCAAAAACTAATCAGCTATTAGTATAAAAGAATTACGTCGATCGCCGTAAAGCCGGTCAAAATTGGTCAATTCGTACAAGAAATATCATGAACAAAAAAAACCAAAAAAAGTGTTTTTTTGGAATTACTCCAAATTTCCTAGTTTTATCAATTCAAAATTGAAGATTCATCATGAAACTAAAAAAATTGCGTCAAATTCTGCCAACCGCTTGAAAATCGGTTGATTTATTGAAAAGTTAGTGCGGTTTGAAAATTTAAAGAATATCGTTCTATGATACGTTGTAACAGTTTTACCTGCTCAGGTTGGCCCCTAATCAATTTTATAAATAAACAAACAAAACTAACAAACAATATAATTATCAGGGCGCCACCCGGATTTTTAATCACGGTTCCTGGAACCGGTCCAGAGCTGAGAAATCTTATCCTTAGAATAGAGAGATTGAGGAAGGTGCTGCTGAATAATGAATAATTAATTAACAAGATTGATCAATATTTATTAACAATAAAAAAGGAAAACTTAACGGTATCTTCACTTAAAACAAGTTAACAAAATTCAATCACTCACACGCTATCCACACTTAACAATATTCTTATTCTCGACGAGCCCCTTTCGGCGTCTACCCGTCGATTTCTAACACGTGCCCCTTTCGGCGTCTACCCGTATAATATTTTACCAACTAACTAAACTTATAATCACCCGCACAGAGACGAATCGTATGCAGGGGTCGTTGACTCGGCTCACAGGAGTAACAGCCTATTGACGAAACGCAGACCTAGATACTCCTGCAGCTTATTCACACTTTGCTACAGAACAACAGCCCAGTGACGAAACGTAGAACTAGATGTTCTGCAGCACACTCTCATAACCCGCTCCATCTGCAGCAGTAACAGCCTAGTGACCAAACGTAGACCTAGATACTCTTCAACTTACACATAACCCACACTTGTCTTACACTAACACTACTGATTTGACTTTATTTATAATTTAATAATTAAGAATAGTTTAATTTTATTTATAACTTAAAATTTAAGCCATTCAAATATTCAATGATTAGAATTTATTAAAACGATAACTTTCAATTAATAACCTATTTCCAAAATAGCCTTAACTAACTATTACAATTTTCAAATTCCGATTGTTAACTTTCTTTGAATTAAAGTATTATTTGGATTAAAATTCCTAAGTAAGTTATAGTCACGGTCTTAATAATATAACAATAATTATTTAAAATAGGAGGTCGTAATACCTTGAATTAACTTTGGATAATTAAATTAATCATAATATAAATTTCTCAATCAAGTTAAAAATTTTTAACAGAAGTTTAATTAATTAATTCTGACTAAATTTTTCCTGTGACATTTTTGACTCAAAATAACCAATTCTTTGGACTTAATGTCCACGCCGGTAATTATTTAAAATTACTAAATTTTAAATAATTAAGTAATTATTAAAAATTACTAAATTTATAATTAATAAATAAAATAGTTTTACAATCAAATATTTTCAATAATTAATTCTTAATAAAATATCCGATAATTATCCAATAGTTTTATAAATTATAAAAGAATCGACATAAGTCGAAGCATTCAAATTTATTTGCTAGAACATGCGCTAGCTTAATTGTCTTTGACCTTGGGTATTGGAATTTACTGCTACACAAAATGTACTGACGCTCGACCAAAATTCCACGAATCAAAGTTTGTAAATTATTTTTCAAGTAACAAAATTAATCTATTTTTCTTAAGTTAATTGTTATAAAAATTATAACAATTTATTAACGAATTCTTCGGATGTTCATTAATTAATTGAGAAATTTTTAGTTGTTAATTTTTTCCCGCAAGATCGATTGAGTGACTCTCGGGTATAAGCCCCCAGGAAAATTACTCGATCCAAACTAGCAAATGTTCAACTATTATTTATTGATAAAAATTTTTTATATAAAATAAATTGAGAAGAGGTAAAATAGACCGAATGCAAACCGCGGTCCACTTTCCGCTCACGGAATGAAATTTGGTACCTTAGCTTAGACTCGATGAAAATCCCGATGCCTATCTAACCTGGTGAATTCTCCTGGATAGGTATTGCTCGAGTTTTCCTGGTATCCGTTGTTTTTTTCCACTCCGGGGATCCGACTCAAATTCAAATTACAAATTCCTGTAACAGTAAAACAGTTAATAATTTTACCTTCAAGATTGAAAAGACAATCTTGATAATTTTCATCGCAGCGTTCCAAAATTAACGTGCGAATAATTAATTGACTCTTTTCCTATGAACAGTGGCCGGTGCGGCTGGTTATCAAACCTCTTCTGATTGTCACACACGCCGGCTCCCGAGTACTTACCCATTTTACCCCCCTCTTAATTACTACACGGAAGGCGCCGAAGATCGTGGCGCGCCAGTGCTGAGTCGACTAATTATCGACCTCTGGCGACTTATCTAAATATGATAATTTACCCTGTTACAACTTCTATCAGACTTTTAAGCTCGAACAGCTCAAAATAACACATAAATTGTATTTTTGAGCTCGAAGAGCTCAAAAACATCATTAGTGCAGTTTTATGCACCTAGGCATGGAATTAGCGGGAAGTTGCACGGATGGCCTTCACGGTCTACCGTATTCCTAATTTTTTTTTTGCTCTTTTGGGTAATCTGCTCATAGGTTTGGTGAACAATGATTTATTATTACGATGATTTCTTCATAAAATGAAGGACCGATTAACGGCACTAAATTATGCGCAGAAAAACTTGATTTGTTTTAAATCGTTTGCCCATAGCGACATATTAAACACTAACGTTTTAAATTGTCATTTCTGCTTAATAAAATTTGATTAAAAGTCGATACTGAAAACGATAAAATACTGCGACCTGGATAGCTTGTAGTGTTCAAATTATTATACAACTTCGTTGTTATTACTTATATTTATTAATAATTGTAAATATCACTAATTTTACTTTCACATAAATATTTATCACGGATAAGTTTATTTATTCGAGGCTGGAATCACAATTAGTAAGCAATAACGGGAATGCAATATAAGAAAACTTGGTTAAGCATGCACAAGTCATGCGGTCGAGAAGCAAAGTCTCCGAAATCGCTGCAA
Organism: Cotesia typhae; assembly: GCF_013202065.1. NCBI lineage: Eukaryota > Metazoa > Arthropoda > Insecta > Hymenoptera > Braconidae > Cotesia > Cotesia typhae. The sequence continues at coordinate 951,019 of NW_027423778.1, read as the reverse complement.
CCAAGCCAAGAAGCACAGAATAATGTAACTGATAAGTGAGGAATATATCAAAACAATTACTGAAACAGACTAAATTAGTTCTAGAATAACTTAGAGCGCGATTAATTGATTAGAATAATATAAGATGAGATAGATATCAAGATGCGAAAAGCGCGTTAAACAAAAGCAAGAGAGAGCTCAATGAAAATGCGAGCGAGAGGGCACCTGTAGCTTTGCTGCAGCGCCTGATCTGCCTCCAGGTGGGGCGGTGGAAAAACTTCAAGAGGTTTTAGTTGGTCAGATCGATGTTGCAGTGATCTGCTGCGCGCGCGATTCATACGATGGCTGGGAGAAAGCGAAGGAGATTTAAACATTCTCCCCCCTTTTCCGCTCGATGGAGAAGTAGATAAGATGTTGCTGGAGCAATCTTATAAGAATCCTCGTCATAAGTGTCTTGGGCTTGGAAGAAGTACCAACGTTTGGATTGGTCGCGTATACGTCAATGTGGCGATCTTGACGGTGACAACTCAAGTAAGATCGTCCTTACCAGGGTAAGCATGTGTGACCCGACCCAGTGGCCATTTCGATAATGAATATTGCTCGTCCGTGACCAGAACAAAGATTCCGACGTCAATGTCATGGAATGATGTATTCCAATTGGAGATGGTTTGATGCGATTTTAGGTAGGAAGCAGACCATAACTTGCGTCAAGAGCGTGGAAAAGTCTTCGCACGTAAGGATTTTGTCCAAATTGGTGCGAGCGAGATGATGCTTGATGGATTTGACGGTAGCTTCCCATTTGCTACCCATGTGAGGAGCTCCTGGAGGATTGAAGTTCCATGTTGTGCCGTCATTGGCGATAAGTTGCTGAAGATGTTGGGACTCTGAAGTAAAACCAGCTAGTAGTCGTTTTAAGATGACAGAACCACCTTAGAAGTTGGTTCCACAGACACTGGTGAGCGTTCTACAGATACCTCGTCGCACGGTGAAGTTTCTGAACGTTTTTAAAAAACCTTGAGCACTGTAGTTGGTTACAAGCTCTAGATGAATAGCAGAGGTTGAAACACACATAAACACTACTATCCAAACCTTTTAAGAGTGTGTGCCACGCTCTTGGAAGAACTTGAGTGAAACTAGGCGTGCGTAGTCGACTCCAGTATGTTCCAAGACAAGTGGTGGTCTAACCTGGGAAGCTGGTAGCTGACTCATGCGTTGTTGAGCATGGATACCCCGCATACTGGTGCCGGTGATGCATCGATGAATGAACGATTTGATAGGAGCACGACCACCAACTCTGTTCACGAACTCATAATAAAACATTGTTAATTATAAAATATAGTTACAAGTGTATAGTTACTAAGTAAAATATTGTGCTAAATATTGAATAAACATTAAAGCCCCGATTATCGTGGAATCAATCATTTCTAAAATTAGTTCCTGAAACTCTTACACTACTTCAATTTCAACCACGAGAGAAGGAAGAGAAACCAATCCAGAAACTACCGATCGGCAGTTCAAATTCGAATCGATTATAAAAATTCATAAGGAAGACCGTAAGTTCAGTTTCTGTTATCGACTTCTCTTTAAATTCGCTGTTGGGAACCATGGTTACCAAGAGGCGTTCCAAATCCACTATAAAAATAAGACTCTTGCAGTTCTCTACAAGAGAAAATCTATTTAAATGCGTGTCCGAGCCTCCTCAAGGCCCGCTCTACTAATAATTATTCAAATATAATTAATTCGGACATAACAGATTAGATTTTTGGTGGCAGCTGTGGGATTCGAACGCATCCTTTCGGCTCACCACAAACGGAAGTCCTATTTAAATTTTCAAATTTCTTTAACTTTTCGAAAATTTTGGCCAATTAATTAGTTAATTAAAAATTTAGAAAACTTAATTCCTTTTCTTTATGAACTGATCGATCCTTCAAATACCGTATTTTATTTCAAATCTCTTTTATTTCAATTTAGAGCGCTGGCTCATAAAGTCTTTCCAATTTTCTTATTCCGAGTAAAACATCGTTTCATTATTTCGGCATTAAATTCTCGCGGATAAAATTTTTTTTTATTAATTTCGACGTTCCTGTTTGTTAGTACAGTTTATATCTCGTTCTTTAAGCTTGTCGATCGTTTTACAACTAGTTTTGCTGACGCGAAAATCAGCCATCTGAAATTTACTTTTTCGAAATAATATTTTTTTTGACTAGAGAGTTGCCTCTTGAGAACTCTTATTTCTTTCAAAACACAATTTTACTAATTATTTCAATATCGTTTTATTATTTCAATATCAGACTGTTGCATTTAAAAGAAATTTTGCTAACTAAGACCTTTTGGTTCGTTAACGCCTCGTCCGTTGAAATTATCCGTTGCAACACACTTAGCTATCGCGTGTCAATTTTGCTGACGCGAAAAATTACTCTCAAGTTCATTAACATCTCAGCCAGTATATTATATTTATCGTACTTACAGCTGTAACCGTGTGGTGAGTAAAACTTACGATTTGCTTACGATGTTCTGCTGCAATACTAGCAGTTCCTTGACCCAGAAATCAGTTTTAAAACACCTTGCTGCTGTCTATCGAGCAACAAGACTGTTCTTGAGATTGACCTTTCGGTTTAGCACACCGTAAGTCAACTCTATAATCTTGCGACACAAAATTTTTTTTCTGCTGTCAATTGAGCAACACGAGTTATGGAATTTTGAGTCAATAGTAAAGGCAGGGCTACACAGTACGGATAAAAATATTTTTTTTATGATTATAAAAATTTTCTTTTCGTTTAAAAAAAAATTTTTTTGAGCTTATAAAGTGCTAACTATAACACCCAAAAGAAGAAATTTTAAATGGTCCGACATTCGCGAAGCGGTTTTAAATTTCAAATCCGAAAATCCTATTCAGACTTTTTTAACGGTCAAATTTACCATCGTCCCTTAATAGAATCGCGTTATTGGGAAGATCCTACTTTCGTCAACCTGTCCTCTCCGGTCATAAGAAAAAGGAAATTCACCACTGATAGCGAACAGAAAAATTGTATTAAAACACTGTTAAACGGGGTACTACCAGCGTGTAAAGAGGGAAGACCGGTCCCAAAACTGAACAACGCGATCTCTATTAAAGCTTACACCTAGGTTATCAACTGGATAAATCAAATCCCAGTAATCTAGTTAAATTGCTTTGCCGAAAAAACGCCATCTTAGAAGCCTAAGATAATAAGAAACATCCCAGCTCTAGTCGGGCTATTCAAAGTACCTTAAATACCCAAATTAAATAAAAACAACCATAATGGCAACTCCAAACCCAGAGCAAACAGCAGCAGCAGCAGCAGCAGCAGAGCAAGGGCGGATCAATAGGGAACAGGAAGAAACGAACAGAATCGCCAATAAAGCAAGTCGACACCGAGTTAAATTATTCGACACCACCCGAGATGGACCAAAAAAGGATTCCTACCGTATTACACAAGAAATGGAAGAATCTCTTCCCACGTTTACCGATGACGGAGACGTGAGCTACAACGAACTTGATCGCCGTTTAAAAGAACGGCTCCATATGATACCGGAGACCAACCAACAACCCTTCATCGGACGTATCCTACGAAAACTTAAAGGTCACGCAGGAAATGTAGTCGAAGATATGGATGTTCGGTCTGTACAAGAGCTAGTTAGTGTTTGACGAAGCCATTTTCGACTGGGAGACCCGCTTGAAATAAACTTAGCAAAATTAACCTCATCCCAAAGGGGAAAATTCGAAGCAGTCGAGAGTTTTTACTACCGATTGAGATCTATCTTCGTAAAATACAGGCTGCAGTCCCGGACGCCGACCTTGAAGCAATTACAAGCCAAACCCACCGTTCAGCAGCCGACTTATTTTTCGATTCTTCACCAGATTATTCGAAATGCCTTGCTTCGACTCAACAACACGCAACATTGATCGCGCTGTACGAGTCAATCCAAGATCAACTGCTGAAATATGACAATAACATGAGACTTCAGAATCCAAAACCTTCGCAAAGGGAGTTCCCTCAAGACAAAAATGGGAATCACTATCCTCGCAACAACGGTCCACGAGGATATTTCCAAAATAATCAACAAAGTCAGCAGCAGCGACCCGCAGCCCATGGACACCCGTGATCCGAACCGGAATCAGATCTTTATGTCAACCCCAAACCGGTCGCATTCACCTACAACACTCAAGAAATATCAAATTTTGCTACCGAAGAGGCACACTAGTACGGAGACTATCCAGTTACTACTCAAGGCTGGTATGGACTACCACTATGCGAAAACAACGAGTGTGAACACTCAGATTTCGAAGAACCTCAAGCAATGGCATATTCCATGAATAATAATCATCCTCATAATAACAACAATTACCCACAAACAAATCCCTAATCGAACACCCTCAATATCAAAATCCAAACCACCCTGGAAACTACATTCCATCCTATAAAAACTTTAACCATCGACCTCAATTTAACTCCCAATACACCCCACAAAACAAACCTCAATATCTCTTTCAACCCCCGGAATGTTTTCCTAAAATTAAACAATATCAACATCAACCGATGGGAGCTCACGGAATAACTTAATCGACGCAGTCACAAGGCGCATCTCCGTCCATATCTCCAGAAATATACTCGTAATCGCCACCCGTGAGACTGGAACGACATATCAAAAGCCTTGAAATCTGTGACTGCCCGGGATGGCGAAGAAGAAACTTCAAGAAAGAAGAAGACCCCCTAGAACCGTCTTTAAACTTGACAGGTGCTCGTCAGACCGAGGTAAAGGCGGGTAAGTCCCAACAGCCTCAACCGATGACAGCTGGAATGTACCGTCAATTCAATCAATAGACGCAATGCCCTGATTACCGGCCGAAGACCAGTAATCTCAGTAAAAAAACCGAAAATTCCTCAATAATCAGTGCGAAATTTTAATAGATTCCGGGCCAATTACAATTTTATCAGCATCGAAGCCTTAGTTGACGACACCACCTTTATCTACAAAGACCTCGGGCAAGTGGGGGGAAGGGTCGGATCCAATAAACAGCCTATAATCGGACTCGTCACTCTTAATCTATTCGACAAAGTCATCTCGTTCCGAATAGTGCTTCATCGACTAAAAGGTTACCTAGCTATTCTTGGGAGCGAATTTCTTGCCAAAAAACAAGCCAACATTTGATTTTACTGGCATACGATGGTCCTGAGAAGCCAGCCTGTTCGTCCGATCCCGTTCATCATCAAGCGAGGGTCCTGTGAATCCCAAATAGTCGCGGTAGGCAACGGTCCCAAGATCGACTTATCATGTCCGCTTTTACTTGAGAAATACCAACGCTTCATCATAGACACAGGCTGAGACGTCACAATCATCAATAAATCAGCGCTCCAACCCGGAACGTACATAAACTCGAATAACCGATTAGTCGCAAGAGGAATCAGCGGGGAAGCAGTCCAAGCATTCGGTACAGTCGAGCAAAAAATTTTCGGCCTACCAGTCCAGTGCCAAGTCAGCCGAGAAGATCTGCCCGTCCCTGGAGTAGGTATCATCGGAAACGACTGGCTAGAGCGGGAGAAAGCCCAAATATCTTACTACGAACAAACTCTCACCGTTATGGCTCGACCACTGGAGCCTATATCCTTCAGTTTGGACATTTACGAGCCATCTACATTCACGGTTCCCCCCAGGATGAAAATGATCGTCCCAATTCCGATCCAGAACCCGAAACTATCTCAAGGTTATTTACGACGAGTAGACCTACCGGTAGGCTTATTTATGTGCGAACCCTTGGTAACAGTAGACGGAGGAATGACCGCCTGTATGGTCGTTAATACAACTAGCGAACCCGTCACGATCGAACTAGATCCCCAAATCCTCGAAAAATATGAATTCCACGTCGAAGAGCATCTCAACAGTTCCAGTGACTCTCCAGACGACGGTCCAGCAGAGATCAAGACCATCGAACAACGTGCGACGGAAATTTTAAATAAATTTCCACTACGACATCTCACTATAGAACAATGACAACAAATCAATGACATGTTTCAAGACTTCACCAACATCTTTCATCTACCTGGTGACAAGCTGGAATGTTCTAATCGAGCAACCTGTAAAATTCCGACTACAACTAATAAACCGGTCCACATGAAACAATATTGTTTCCCTAAACAACACCAAGACGAAATCCAACGACAAATCGACGAATTGATGGAACAGGGAATTATACGAAATTCTAAATCTCCATATAATTCCCCGGTATGGGTCGTTCCAAAGAAAGTAGACCCCAAAACAGGAGCCAAGAAATGGAGAATGGTAATCGACTTTAGAGATTTAAATAAAATATTCATAGGAGATGCATATCCATTACCGTCTATAATCGGCATCCTGGACCAGCTAGGAGACGCTCTCTACTTCAGCGTCTTCGATCTTGCTAGTGGATTTCATCTAATAGAAATGGACCCCGAAGACGCCCACAAAACTGCATTCTCAACGCCATTCGGACATTTCGAATATTTCCGAATCCCCTTCAACCTAGAAGGAGCTCCAGCCACTTTCCAGAGGATGATGAATTCAACCTTGAGCTGTCTACCTTGGATGTTGATATATCTAGATGGCATAATCCTCCATGCTCGATCCCTAGAAGAACATGGCGTTCGCCTCCAAAGACTATTCCAAGTTCTCCGAGATGCCGGGCTCACGCTTCAACTAGATTAATGCGAATTTCTGTGTACAGAAGTCGATTATCTGGGACACGTCGTCTCTCGGGAGGGCGTCAAATCCGATCCTGGAAAAATTTAAGCGATTCAAGAATCCCCAAATCCACGCAATCAACGAGAGATGAGAAAATTCTTAGGCCTAGCAAACTACTACCGCCGATTCATTGATAACTATGCAATACGAGCTAAGCCTTCAACAGATTTAACTCGAGAAACTAAACCTTTCAAATGGTCTAAAGAAGCCGATAAAGCAATTAAAGACATAAATAACGCGATATGTGAAAATTCAACTCTCTCATATCCAGATCTCGACAAGCCCTTCATCTTGGCCGTCAACTCATCAGAAAAGGGGATAGCATGCATCCTAAGCCAAGAACTGGACTACCCACTCTCCAGAATCACCAGAAGAGGTCCACAAAAACGGAAAAATCGTAGCTTGCGCATCCAGGGTCTTATGCGATGCACAACTACGATATACTCCAGACGAAAAAGAATGCCTCGCAGTAGTCTATGCCATACAATAATTTAGAGCGTTATTTATACGGCAAAAGGTTTACAATCTAGACGAAAAAAGATTGTGTTGCCTGGCTGCAAGATACTCACGATCTTACAGACAAACAACGAAAGTGGAGATCGAAAATCAACGAATATCGCTTCAAGGTCGCGATCCGAACTAACGTTGGAAATCAATACGCAGATGTGCTCTTAAATAACCCTACAGGACGCCTAGCAGATAAACAAGAACTCCAAAGTCAAGAGAAAATAATTAACAACCTCTTAACGACTATTAACCTAGAGAATATACCAGAAGCCGCCCTGTTACCAGCAACAGGAGTTAAAAGGGTCATCACGAATCCTCCAAAACGTCGCCCTGGATGACCTCTAGGTTCGAAAAATCGACCAGCCCTCAAGAGCGCTCCAGAAATTCGACAAACGATCGCCTTACGATTACACTCCGAACTACGCAGAGGATCTCATAAGTATCCCATCAATTACATGGACCCCGCCACCTCCAGCAACGACGAAGAAGCGCAAGCATTGACTCAAGATCACGTTGGAGATGACGATGTGTTTCTCACTCCAGACCCTAGAGGGGGGGGGGAAGCTAGTCCATCTCTACCAGCTAGAGATCCAATTAAGGAACTAACTCCCCCAGCCTACTTTGACTCCGGTGACGATAGAGATGAAGAAGAAAAAGAGACCCCCGCAGCTCCATCACAGACAGAATCATCTGGAGAATTCACGGAATCAACAGCAGAAGACACTCCCAACGTTCACAACATCCTAAGAACATTTGAGGAGTTATCCGAAGATCAAAATCACACACCATCCCGTCCTCCCTTATCACCTACAATTCCAAAGGGAAACCCCCGCTGGTGGCGACCACTACCGACGCCAAGCCCCAATGTAATAAAGGAAGTGAAAAGGTCCATCGAATTTCTCGTCAAATAAAAGCAATAGGAAAAACTTTCAATGACCGAGAAGAATTTGGAGAGGCCAGCGAAGAAGCAGAAATGGCCATAAATGAAATTGTGTCCGAAGAAGCTAACGACGACCGAGACAGCACGAGCGCCCTCAGCGAATCAGATGACACTGTCATCCTAGCTGAAACTTCAACCGAAAGCCCCGAAATCAATAAATAAAAATCTCACACAGAGGACTCCTTTCTGAGATCCGACATCACTAATACCACCACCAAGTTAGCCCCAGAAACACCGACCTTAGTTCGTACAATGATCGAAAACTTCAAACAAAAGGGAATCAAGTGGGATCCAGTGTCAGGACCAATAATTGACACTAGCGTCCACTAAGGGTCAACACCTTTTAGGCCCATACCGGATCAATCTGTCATCACCCAGATGAGGACAAGTCAATCAGAATTACCTACAATGAATACCGCAGACTCACCGGGCGCAAGCTCCAGCCGGATCCTTGACTTCGGATCTTTTGCAGCAACTACGTCTGCAGCGCCCAAGTGCACAGAAAAATCAAAGAAAAGAGTCTCCTTTCTGAAACCTACACCTCAAACTCCAGGAACTACATATAGTTTACCAAAATCTTAAAATCTACCAAACAATAAAGAAAACCCGACTTCTCCAGAAACATCCAAACTCTTGACATCTCAAGAAATTCGAGAAGTCCCAACTTTACAAACAGACAATGATTTTTCCACGCTAAAATCAACTCAAATGCGTGAGAATAAGCCAACAAAAATCATAACATTACCGGAAACGTCTTCCGAAGAAGAAATAATCCCCAATCACAATCAACATCAAAATAAAAACCAAGAGGGGGGGATGAAAAATTTAACAAAATTAGAAGAACCAGTGCCAGATAGACCCGACGAATTAAGAGTAGTGAAACTATTAAATAGCCGAGATGGACTCACGTACGCTCGAGATAACATCGCTCACTTTCTCACTACAGACTGCAAACGAACCACTCCGACAGCGAAGTTACTCCGCGGCCTCAAATTCATCGATATTGACGATCTGAAACAAGCCAAGCCAAGTAAAGAAGACGTCCTGGTGACAAAAATTGGCAAACATCGGGTTTTCTCTATCTCCATCGGAGAATATCATCGAACAAAAATATCAAAAGAAGACCTAATAAACTGCCTTCAAAGCTTTCGTCTCGTTACGAAATCCATTCACTGAGAATGGCCCAATAGGAGATAGATTCGGGTCCACAAATATACAACACCTGCTGAAAGAACTACGAGACCGCACCGTACAAGTAACACTCTGCGACGGAGAAATCTCTGTACCAGCCGAAGAATTACGACTAGAAATTATGAAAGAAAAACACGCAAGCCTGATTGAAGAACATGAAGGAGTCCTCAAGACTTATTGGAGAATACGAAAAAATTTTTACTGGCCAGGAATGAAAGAACAAATTTATCAATACATCCTGAGATGCGACACTTGCCAACAAAATAAATTATCCAGAATAAAAACAAAACAACCCATTTTAATCACCGATACACCATCCGACGCTTTCGAGAAAATCTCAATCGATACCGTAAGGCCACTACCTATGACAGCAAAAGGCAACGTACATATCCTCACTATACAGGATAATTTAACGAAACATTGCGCAACCATAGCAATACCAGATATCAGGACCCAAACAATCGCAGAGGCCCTAATCAATCAATATATCTGCCTATACGGATGCCCGAGAACGATCGTATTGGATAGAAGAACATCATTCACCTCTAAACTGTTAGCAAAAATTACTGAAATTTTAAAAATAAGAAGAGTAACAACCTCGAGATACTTTCCTGAAGCCAACGGATCACTAGAGAGAAGCCCTCAAACTCTCGTTGAATATCTCAGAGTACTTGTCGAATCTTTCTCAGACTAGGACGAATACTTACCCATGGCCATGTTTAATTATAACACCTCAGTCCATAGAGGGACAAAATTCACGTTTTACGAGCTAGTCTTCGGTAAAAAGGCCCGCGCTCCAACTGAGTTCCCCGATTATAACAAAATTGAAACTTATCTCGATTACCTAGTTGAACTAATGAATCGATTAAGTTCCACTCGAAGCAACGGCCGCGATTCACTTGTTGAATCAAAATTAAGATCTAAGGAAAGATTCGATAAAAACCTACACCCAATAGATTTTTAAGTCGGAGACTTCGCTTATAACTTAAACGAAACTCGGAGAAATAAACTCGATACCTATTATAAAGGTCCTTTTGAGATCGTAGAAATTACCGATAAAGGTTGTTTGATATTAGAACTTTCCAATGGTAAACGCATAATTAAACACTCCAGAAAACTGAAAAGAGCCATTGAATAAATAAACTCACTCCTATTACAGACCACAATCACACTTATAACAAGTAATCCGATACAAAAAAAAAAGTAGAACAAAACATGCTGCTACTAAAAGTCAACATATGGTGCCTACTCATCACCTTTACGGAACCGACCCAAGACGCTTCAATAATTTAATCGGCTTCATCCAATCCAGGAGTTCTATACGAAAAATGGAAAACTATCCATCTAATAGAACGAGAATGGAAAATAGTCTCCACCATAGACGTCAGAACCATCATCAACATATCCCCTTGGCAAGAAATGACATCATCTGGCGATAAAGAAGGCCGTAAAACCTGTCTATCATACTTCCCTCCTGTCAAGTGTGCAACCCTAGAAAAAAAGCTATATTAAAGGATTTAGAACGAGACCGGCAAGATGTAATCAATCAGCTAAAACAAAACCTCCAACAAGTAGACTGCACTTCATTAATTAAACGCCGTAAGCGAAGGACACCCTGGTTTGGATTCGTAGGGTTCATAGTACGAAAAGCCTTCGGACTTATGGATTATGACGACCAGAAACATATTTCTCAAGAAATAGACAAATTATACAATGACCAAAGAGAGATAACAACGCTCGTAAATAACTCAACGCATATAATAAAATCAGAAATAAACAAAATTATCTCCGACCAAAACACTACCAAGGCTAGAGTCACACAGCTCTCCAACACGATCAATTGTTATGCCACCAAAGTCGGAAGCGAAATCGAGAAAATGAAGCTACGTTTACATTTTATGCACAGAGCCGACGAAAGAGTGCAGCGAACGACGAGTCTACGACGCTACCTCAAAGTAGCTGAATCTGCAATAGAAGAGGCTAAGAGAGGGAACGCCCCAGGAGGAATTCTTTCACCTGACCAGCTGAGAAATGCAACAAAAGATATTACAACACGTTTTCCCGGCTTAAGTCCGCCTCAACCAGTGGACTACGTAAATCTCCAAGTACTATCCAACGTCGCGAAGGTGAACACGGAAAAAATAGATAATAAATTCCTCAAACGATCGGAGGAGCCATGAGGAGCCTACTGGCCCGTCCAAACAAGGAATATCTCGCAATAGACGCCTTCCAAAATTAATACTTCTTGGTGGACTTAGAAACCATAAAAAAATGCAAAACAATTTTAACAGACTTAGCCTGTAAAATAGACGTACCCCTCAAGTCGATAAAAGACAACACAGAGTGCGGACTACAGCTCTATTTAAATCTAAACGATAAAACTATGAAACAATGTGACGCCCGAATACTGCCTAAATATTGAACGCAACTAATGAAATTACACTAATCAAATACCTGGGCTTATTCCACCTGCAAGACAGAGACCTTTATAACAACATGCTACACGAAAATACGCATTGAAAACCAAATCCATGGTTCGGAAACTTTCACCTTGTCTCCCGGCTGCGTCCTAACGAACACTCATTTCGTAATCAAAGGGACCGAAAAAGAAACAGACACAATCGGTATCTTCGCCTTCCCCACCATAAACCTAACGCATCTAGTGACTAACCTCACCGAAAAATCAAAGCCACATCATCTACTGACAAACCCGTAGAACCAGTAGGAGAAAATACCGTACTCTACCCATGGGGCGATAGCCTCGAAGGAAACGAAAATATACTTACACGAATTGGACTCCACCACCAAGAAGAGTCAAAACACCGATACATGACAGTCGCAAACACAAGCGCAGTGCTTTCAATCATAGCATTCCTCACAATTTTCGTCGGATATTATTACTGCGGGTGTTGTTGCGCCTGCCCCAAGCCCTTACAAAAATTTAAGAAAAATAAACAATAATCGGTCGAAGGAAAGGTCAACGAAACATTTAAACTCACGAACATAAGCCCAACATACCTAGCTTGGCCAGGATCTCCAAGACCAGCAAAACGCCAACAGAACTTACCGAGAAGCCACGAACAAAAACCAATAACACCAATAACACCAAAAACCATCAACACCATCCCGGACTGGCATTCGAATCGCCGACTACGACTAGAACGAGGGAAATTCAAACCAAGAGAAAACATCTTCGTAAACTACATTTATATCTATATATCATTATTTAATCTTCATTTTTTTTTATTAAATAAACATTAAAATTAACATACATATCTTACCCATATATCTTATTTCCGAGAGAGAAAGAAAAAAGGAGAATCCACAGCAATAATACTCAAAGACATCCCAATTTCAAATTTTTTTTCTCTCTTTTTGAATTCTTTTACATTTTCTTTCCTTTTCTTCCCCTCTATAATAGAAATCTTGTGTAATAAGTATAAACCTACAATAAAGAATTCAGTAATTTAAAACTTGATAACTCTATTGTCTCGAGTTAATACTAGGGAAGTCATCTGTTGGCGTTTAAACCATTAAAATATCCAACACCGTAAATTAATAATCAACCTGTCTTAACAGTAGTGAACTAATTACCATACGAAATCAGTCGATGGTAACGAAGAACGGTAGCCAAATTAGTGGACTTCGTTACCATTCATCGCTAACAACCGTCTCCCTCCCAGCCATGCCTACCTGCTAACCAAACCGCGCTCCCTTCCTAAGTCCCCAAATTACCTCTTGTCTCTGTCTAACTACTTACCAGCCAATAAGACCGACTCCTCTCTGCAAAAATTTAAGGACTGTCCTTAAAATTTAAGGACGGAACTTACTTCTTAACATATAACAATAAACCTAATACTAAACCTAATACCTGAATTAAATTAAAACTACCTTAATTATTACGACAGGATTTTGACAAAAAAAAAAAAACTCTGTTACAAAAATTTTTTTTTCCTTTTATTTTTCACACTACTCGAAAACTATTACAAAATTCTTTTCTATTAAAAATTTCTTTTCTTTCTCCTTCGTCGCTCAACATCCAGTCACCTTGAGACCGTGCAATACGGGGCCAGTCAGCAAAAACCTGGCACGCTGCAAATAAAAGGTTAACAAATTCCTTTTAACCTTATTCATTCCTTTCAAAAAACCAAACTTACAAAAAAGGAGAAGGTATTACAAAGCTTACCCTAAAAGGCAAGACCACGATAAATAAATTTGGTCATCGCAACCCTTAGAGTCTCGAGCTCCAGAAAATTGGGAGCGACGACCTCCTCGTAAGAGCCCAGATCCTCCAACTCCAACAAGATGTAAAAGACGGCGGCTACCCCACCTCCAGAGACACGCCGAAAAGATCGCAGAGGTTCCTCACAACCCCAATGGCCTCACCCGGAGTTAACGGTCCCTGCAAGGCACGTAGCAGCTCGACTCCGTACCGCAAATCGTGCAAAAAAAATTTTTTTCCCTCCCCTCTTTCAATTACCATTCTAAAAACTCACCTGCTCCCCGAACTCAGCAGTCACATACTGAAACCAAGTTCCATATGCTTCATTATTCCTGCTACTGGTATACATCTTGAGATTTTTAAGTACTAACACCTTACAGTACTGTCGTCCTAAGATTAAACCTCCACTATTTCTCCTTGTGCGGACACTTAATACCTTGCCACGAGTAAAAACACTAAAACCCTCGCTCAGCAAGATTATAAAGCGGAAGTATAGCCGGACTCAACGCGCCGCTAGATGACTAACTTCAAATTGTCGCGTGTAAAACACAATTTCCATCTATACAAAAATAAAAATTCCACAGAAAGTAAAAATGACACTACAACTGATAAAACAGTAGCCCTGCCTACAAAACTACGCGGACAATTCGAATTTGATAGAAATACTATACACTATAATTTATAAGATAATTATATGCAATAAATTATCTGTAAAGTGTAGAAGCGCGCTCAATAAATAAAAAATTATGATAATGTTAAGATAAAACTAATAAATAAGATGTAAAGTCAAGCGATGACTTTTCAGCGAAAGGGAGACACCCGAGCTTTCAAATGCAGGGATGTCGAGGCACCCCTCCTGGGGGGGGGGAGATGCTGTTATATCCGGCGTTGCCTCATATAACACACAGGGTCTCTGCCCCTACGACGAAAAACAACCACTCTGACAACACCTCGATTAAGAAATGAGCACACTGTCCACGTTTTGCAAAATTTGCATTTTTAGACCAATAACAAAATTTAACTCCCTTCTGAAAATCGGGATCCGAGTGTTTAAAACCACCAAACACCACGGATCACTTGTTCAATCTTTTATTAAAGAATACGGAGGAAGGTATCCTCGTAGAACCCGTATGTGTCCTTGTACCGTGTTACGTACGAGGCAGTATAAAGCACTACGTCGCTTATACGAAATGCTAAATTCACTATTGTCTCATGTGATGGTATAGAGTGTGAGTGCGAGCGAGACAAAAACGCAGCGACTGCAGTTAATTTTATTATCATTATAATTATTATTTGTTATTAATTGCTCAGGGGGGTTTTCCCCGGCATCCGACTCTCCGAGGGCCCAGCCTGAGCGCCATCCATTACTGCTGGACCACTCCACACAACAAGGCGGTTAGTGAGTGCAGCAGGCCAAATTCATTTGCCTAAGTAGACGCAGGGATCCCAAAATGACAGCCTTTTGCATCCGCACTGCTAGAGACACGGCTGCTGAACTGCAAGCCGGTATCTTCGCAAGTGAAGACACAAAAGACTGTTTCATCCCTCCAAGGACGCCGACAACCAAAACGACGAGCTTGACACGGTAACCTGGGTACAGTTTGCCAATTTCAAACAGGAGATCCTGATATATCTGGTGTTTGTGCTCTTCTTTGGCCGAGATATTGTATTCGGCTGGGGCCGAAAACTCAATGACATAAATGTCACGAGTAGCCTTGTCAAAGAGCACAATATCAGGTTTGTTGTGGTCAATCCGCCGGGTTGTTGCGAATGGTATGTTCCAATAAATTTTGGAACTGTCATTCTCAACAACCTGCGGAATATCTCCTGGCAGATAAGGCAGCACTGGTGTCTCATCGATACCGCAGCTATATCTGAGATGATAATAGAGTACTCGCAGGGCAGCATTGTGACGCTGTATGTAGGCACCTCTTGCCAGCACAGGACATGCCGACAAAAGGTGCATCAGCGTCTCCGGATGTTGTTTACACGTCCGACAGGACGTGTCCGGAAGCTGCGCCTGGACCACCTTGCTACGGTATTCGAGAGTGTTGATAACACCATCTTGGCAGGCAAATATAAACCCTTCGGTCTCGGACATCAGGCCAGCTGACTTCAAGAAGGAGAATGTCAGCTGGGTGGACAAGCCATGGTCACGGACGTGTTTGAAATACACGCTGTGCATGGACTTGTCCATGTGTTCACCGAGGAGTTTTTTTCCTCGGCTATCCTGACGACGCTCTTGAACTCCTTTTTCGGGAGTTCAATGAGAGCGTTTATTTCTCCGAGACCTAAGGTATTTGCCGCGTAGATTGCTGCCTTATACAAGAACGACCCCTTCCGCGCATTTTCATGACTATGAACAAATTGCATCAGGAAGTCGTCCTCGTCTGCTGTGAAATTGGCAACCTCGTATGTTAAACCCAGAACCAAACGATCGTGAAGCCGCTCCAAGCTCTGCAATCCTCTCCCTCCGATGTTCCGGGAGAGGTACATCCTGGCGACTGATGAGTTAGGGTGCATGCTCTGATTCATATTGATGACTTTACGGGTTTTGATGTCGAGATCTTTCAACTCATTTCGAGGCCATTTCAGGATCCCAAAAGAGTAAAGTAGGACCGGGACAGCGAGCATGTTAGTAGCTGAGACTTTGTTCTTGCCGGAAAGTTCTGATGACCAGATCTTCCGGAGTCTCCTAACATACTCACTGCGAAGAGTTGTTCGGACTTCAGAGACGGCATGCATTTGCCGCTCTTCAATCCCTAGATATCTGTACAACTCTCCGGCGTCTAATTCTCTTAAGACGCTCCCATCCACCAATTCGACATCTCCACCCGTATCAGAGCACTTACCCTTCGCCAGGTGTACGACCGCACACTTGTCCAACCCAAAAGACATTCCGACATCTCGTGTGTACTCTGCTACGATGTTGATGGCCGTTTGTAGATGATCTTTGTTGGCACTGTATATCTTTAGATCATCCATAAACAGTTGGTGAGTGATCGAGTATACTCGATCACTCGGTAGCCCCGCAGAGTACCCACGAGTTTGTCGGAGGGCAACAGATATTGGCAGCAGTGAGATGCAAAACAACAGAGGGCTCAGAGAATCTCCCTGAAAGACGCCTCTCTTGTACTGAACAGTTCCGGTTACGTGCAATGCATTTCCACTTCCTATGTGAAAACGCGTTCGCCAGAGCTGCATCGTACGTTGTATGCATCCCACTGTTTGGCGATTGATTCCGAGGTATTTGAGCAGATAGAGAATCAACTCATGTGAAGTTGAGTCAAATGCCTTACGGTAGTCAATCCAGGCCATAGACAGGTTGCGTTGGTAGTAGATTGCGTCTTGAATGACGCATCTATCTACCAACAAGTTGATCTTGCAACCTGACACGCCCTGTTTACTGCCACGTTGTTCGTATATCTGTTGCCACACAGGCTCTATCTCCTGCAAGATACGGTTATTTAAGATTTTTGTAAAAATCTTGTAAACCGCATTCAAGCAAGTGATAGGCCTGTAGTTCTTTGGGTCGGACAAGTCACCCTTTTTAGGGATGAGTACGGTTCGCCCTTCTACCAGCCAGTCTGGAATTGGTTCGTCGCCCTGAATGTATGATGTAAAAATCCGGGCCAGATGAGCATGTGTAGAAGAAAATTTCTTCCACCAGAAGATGTTTATGCCATCTGGACCCGGGGCAGCCCAGTTCTTGCTGCCATTCAGGGCTTTACGAACCTCTTCCACACTGACTGCAGGGCTCTCTTCGGCGATATCCTGCCGTCGGTGTTCTCGACAGAATGCCTCGAAGTCGTGCAGAGCTGGAGTATCCGGGTTGACGTTTGGTTGATCTCCGTACAATTCACTCCAAAAGGCTTCCACTCGCTCAGATGATGGATAATTCTCGGGAACAGCGGTCTTAGGTGACAGAAAGCGTGAAGGGTTGGATCGAAACAAAGAGTTGTCGATCAACCGCTTCAGCCTTTTCTCTAGTGACTTTTGGAAGCCACCAGAGCCCGCAACCTGTTAAGAGACTCTTCTTTGATGACAAGAAGAGTACTCTTGTTCAGTGTGTGATGTCGCCTTCGAAGTTCTGCCGCCAGGCGACGAACTTTGGCGTGTACGGTCTTTGAGTACTAACATACTCTATCACACACTGAATGCGGGAGACTTGTTTCCGAGAAATGTCAATTTTGTGTCCAAGTTGAGCGATGCGCAGCTTCAACTTCGCCTCGAAGGAGAGAGAATGTCTTCTCTCTATCGGCATAAGCGAAGCCGCGGCACCGTAGACAACTTGATTGACAGTGAGCAGAGTGGAGTCCTCTTGAAGCTGTGTGGGGAGATCTTCGTTCACCATGTCGAGCTGTTGTTTTGAGTGAGTCATCTTTTTGGAGATGCTCACTTGTCGACCTGTAAAGAGGTTGTCGTTGTCCTCGGAGAAACGGTGCCGTTCTTGGTGTAGCGGTGCTGGAAATGAAGGCCGATTAGACTGCCTTCTATTTGGCAGCAGCGATCGTCGATTATGCCGAAGGTATGAGGCGTAATTACGCAGGTGTTTGGGCGTAAAATGTCTGTGCTCCGGATGCATGCCACACCAAAGTGTGTGCATCCGGGCCATATACCCTGATACCTCCGGCTCGCTGTTCTGCCAGCACACCAAGAGATCGGCGCGAAGCTCCTCCGTCCACTTAAACTTAATCCTATAAGCGCCGGGGTCGTCATAAGTCATCGGGTCCGGTGTGCTCCTCCCACCTGATGACTGGTCCTCATCCGAAGAGGACCGGTTGTGGGGAGCACTTCTGAGATTATACTGTTTTGGAACTCAGATATTACGGTGCAACGGGTAGTTGGCCCGTTGCTCCGGTTACGTTGTTAGCCTACAGACCAGATGTTGCGGTCTGCGTTTCCCGCGGTGCGCCACTAGGAGGCCACGTAACAAGCACCGCTTATTATCATCATTATTATTATCATTATTATTATCATTATTATTATCATTATTATTACTATTATTATTATCATTATTATTACTATTATTATTATCATTATTAATACCGGAGCGTATTTAATATACTAAAAATGTTTTTTTTTGTCCATTTACATTTCTTTTGTATTTTGTTTAAAAATAATTATCATTTAACTATAATGTTTATCCAACATCACGAATTATTTTTGTTTAATGAAAAAGTTTATTTAGTTTTAAATACTTGACTGAGATTTATTTTTAAAATGCGCGCGAATAGTTGAGTACGCCACCGCGGCAAGAGGTGGCGAAGAATTTCCCAGCTCGTTCGTTTGCAGTAAAAACCGACGAGCTAATATAAGCGAAACTGCGTGGCGATAATTTTTGTTCTTTTAAAGAATAAAAATTTATTTACCTGAAAGAAAGAATTAATTGAATTCTCGAACAGATTCAAAATATCTGAATAATTATTTAATTAATTACTTTCATTGTGAATTAACTTGTTTGTACTAAGTCCCAGAAATGAAATTAGTATGGGAAATTATTTTGGTGAAAATTATTATTTGGCAAATGTTATTTTTTTTCTAAGTCCCGAACGACTTTAGTATGGAATTGATTTTGTATGAAATTTATTGAAATTTATTGAAATTGATGGATGAATTTGATATTTGATCAGATTTAAATAATTGAAAAATCTGAAGTTTGACGACGAGCGATAGATGGCGATAATTTTCCAAGATCTTTCACTCTTGGAGAAAGGTCTAGGAAATGACAAAAGCGATTTTGATTGACGGAAAAAGTAACCAAGTTTCCCAGTGGTTATAACCTTCCCAGTAGAAGACCATTCACTAGGAAGGAACCTAGGAACTCCTACCTTCTCCGACCAGGAACCAGGTAAGTGCTGACTTGTCCATTGGGGGAAATTTGGCCACCAAGTAGGGCGGGGAAGGGTTGCTTTCCAAGCACCCAGAGGGAACTAGGGGCAAGTAGGGCCGGGAAGGGTTGCTTTCCAAGCACCCAGAGGGAACTAGGGGGAAGTAGGGCCGGAAAGGGATGCTTTTCAAGCACCCAGATGGGATTAAGGGCAGGTAGGGCCGTGCGCAACTGTCGGTAAAATAGGAATACTACTGCGTAAAGGTAGTAGACAGAGTTTGGCCACCAGGTGGCACCGACAAACAGAAAAACAAACGGTGTGCACGGGTTATGTGCGATATAGTAAAGTTTGACATAATGTTTGTAAATTTTATAACTTAAGTTTCGATATTTGTTGTTTGTTGTCTTAAATAAATAGAGTACTAATTATAATCAGGCTCAAATTTCATTTATAAGTAATATAAGTTATCCCTGAAAAGATCCTGGCCTCCGGCGAGATTTCATTCGAGCTAGGGGATATAGATATAGAGGTAAGCCTTGACTGTAACACAACAGTAATAAAGTCTATTTTTGGATAAAAACCGGAAAAATACCCGTTACACTCATTTGATTCATTAAATTATATTTTCTGCAAACCGCGCCAGTATGCTCTTCGAGCTGTATCGAGAGCCCCTGGTCCGTAGTGATATCTTTCTATAAATTATATAACCTTTCGATCTATTATTTAATTAACGGCAGATCTAAGTATCTGCCGGAGTCGTTACTCTGTTCACGAACTCATAATAAAACGTTGTTAATGACAAAATATAGTTATAAGTGAATAGCTACTCAGTGAAATGTTGTGCATTGAGTGTGTCTCGCCCGTAGGGCTAAATATTGAATAAGCATTAAAGCCCTGAATATCGTGGAATCAATCATTTCTAAAATTAGTTCCTCAACTTCTTTCACTACATCAATTTCAACCATGAGAGAAGGAAGAGAAACCAATCCACAAACTACCGATCGGCAGTTCAAATTCGAATCGATTATAAAAATTAATAAGGAATACCGTAAGTTCAGTTTCTGTTATCGACTTCTCTGTAAGTTCGCTGTTGGGAACCATGGTTACCAAGAGACGTTCGAAATCCACTATAAAAATGAAACTCTTGTAGTTCTCTACAAGAGAAAATCTATTAAAAAGCGTGTCCGAGCCTCCTCAAGGCCCTCTCTACTAATAATTATTTAAATGTAATTAATTCGGACATATTATCTCTTTGTCAAAATTTAAATTTTCCCATACAGACAGAAATAATTTTTTTTCTGCCAACTTCAAGGTCATAAAATTTCAAATCTAAATAGGTTGTTGCCATATAGTATTGTTTGGTGACATTTACAGCGCTGGGATCGCTATGACAGTTTGCTGTTTACATAGAATGTAAAGATTTGAGAATTTGAAGAAAATATGAACAACGTTCACATGATTGCTGCTAAAAAAAAAAAAAGTAGCTTTGGAAATCGTGACAATTATACATTTAATCAAAGTAAGTATCTAAAATCATCCTTTAAGTATTATTGTTTTTTTTACACTAATTATATTTGTTATAAATATTTGTTGATCTAAAAATTTTAGCACTGTTTATAGATTAATTATCGATTATAAATTGCTTAGATTTTTTTATTATTTCGAAGTTTTGGAGTTCAACGTTAATTTCATATTTTTTAATAATTGAAATTCTGATTATTTTCGTTGATTTTTCAGTAGAGTCTTTTAATTCACTTACTCGAAAATGACAGCAATTGTCTACATCTTATCTTGAATCAGACATTGAGAGAGAATCGAGTCGTCACAGTGGGCTCTCTCTGGATACTTCAATAACTGAAATATTCACCGACAACGATTCAGACTATTCGTCAGATGGTGAATGTATCGCTCAAAATATTGATGCGATTATAAATATTAATAATAATATCATCGTTAACGACAAAATCACGGAAGATGCACTCAATAAAAATATTTTTCAAGAAAGCTCAGTGGATGAGTTACATACTGCAAGTGAAAAAACAGCAATTCCGGATGGAAAATTTTCCGCAGTTGATCTCAGTAAATTTACAACTAAAAATGTTATAGCCCGATGTCAGTTTTGTCTCGGAGAAAAATTTTATAAAGGTTCTTTGCGTACTACTTCTAATTTTCCATCCCACTTAAAAGTAAGGACCTTATCTCCAAAAACATTTTACTTTAATAACCAGTAGCCCTTGTGTCGCCTGGCTAAGGGACAGCACGACTGTCACCGAAAGGCAAGCTAAATGGCGGTCGAAATTAAGCAGATACAAATTTAATGTCCTTGTTCGTCACAAAATCACCGAACAATACGCGGAGGGACTCTCATATAACCCCGAAGGTCGTTCCGAGCCCTTAGAAAACGAATCAAATAATATTACCGAAAATGATTATTTAGCACTGCCCATCACGAATAATACTACGATAATAAAATCACATAAAATACTCTCAGATGAAGAAGCGACTCAATCGATCAAGCGCCCTGGTCGCCCTCTCGGATCAAAAAATAGACCAAGAATCAGCAGCGCCCCCGAAGTCAGAGAAACACTCGCTTCTCGTCTTAGAAAAAGGGAAATGGGAAAAACGCGAATCCCGCCCAAAATAAATTACTTCGAAGATAGCAACCTTGATTTAACTACAGAAGATTTTTACATAAAAAGTGTGTGTGTGTGTGTGTGTCAGCTACGACACACGATTGGAGTTTACTCATTACGAACGATAATTATGATATATATCGAATAGAAAAAAAGGGTAAATGAACGCATCTGCGAAAATGATAAGAGAAACAAACATATATCTGTAATCATTCGGATTATTTATATTACTTCAATAAAGCGTATTACATAAAGTATGTTACAAAATAATATAAATAATAATAATAATAATAATAATAATAATAATAATAAATATGCGGGCCAGATGGAGGTGGGTAGAAGTAAACTTCTTCCACCAGAAGACATTAATGCCATCTGGTCCCGGGGCAGCCCAATTTTTGCTGCCATTTAAAGCTGAACGAACTTCATCCACACTGACTGCAGGGCTCTCTTCATCAGAATTCTGCCGACGGTGTTCCCGACAGAATGCTTTGAAGTCGTGCAGAGCTGGAGTGTTGGCGTTCACGTTTGGTTGATCTCCATACAACTCAGTACAAAAAGCTTCCACCTGCTCAGGTGTTGGATAATTCCCAGTAACATCGGTCTTTGGTGTCAGAAACCGCGAAGGGCTGGATCGAAACAACGAGTTGTCGACCAACCGCTTCAGCCTTTTCTCTAGTGACTTTTTGGCAGTCACTAGAGCCCGCAATTTATTAAGAGACTCTTCTTTGATGACAAGAAGAGTACTCTTGTTCAGTGTGTGATGACGCCACCGAAGTTCAGCAGCAATGCATCGAATTCGGGGCGTGTATGCTTTTTGAGTTGTTTCGAACTCAATCACACACTGAATGCGGGAGACATGTTCCCGAGATCTGTCAATTTTGGAGCCAAGTTGTAAGATGCGCTGTCTCAACCTTGCCTCGATCGAGAGACAATGTCTCTCTCTCGGAAAAGCCGAAACTGCTGCACCATACACAACCTGGCTCACAGTGAGCATAAAGCCAAAAATTTGCGATTATTTAATGATGAAATTCAAATGATCAGTGTGCACTTGAAGTTAAAAAAAAAAGCAATAAAAATAATCAGTGACACTACTGTAGACCAAAAAAATTGAAAAAAATTAAAAAACTACCCCATAGACAGGGAGATACAGTCCCATAAAGCCAAAAATTGTGCGATATTTCAATAATTAAAATAGAAAGTTTCGACGACTACTCAAAATTTCAAATAAAAATCTAGGACTAATAGTTAACTATACCCATAACAATCAGAAAAAAATTAAAAATTACAAAAACCACCCCATAGACACTAAGATACAGCCTAATAAAGGCGAGTATTTCGGGATTATTTAACATAAAAATTAAAATATTAACAGTGCATTCGAAATAGAAAAAAATACCAATCAAAATTATCAGTGGTACTTTTGACCATCAGACAAATTTAAAAATTGTAAAAACACCCCATAGATACCGAAATATGACTTGATAACGCACAAAAATCGGGATTGCTTAGAAATTAAAATTCAAATTATTGGTGCCCATTGAAAATCAACAAAAGAAACCTTTTGTACTTATCGATTAAACTCCTGTGTATCGAAAAAATTATTATTTAAAAACCACCCCGCAAACTCCGAATTATGATCCCATTAAGCTGAAAATTTCTGATTTTTAGTAATTAAAATGCTACTTCTCGGTGTCCGTTGAAAATAAATGAAAAGTATGAAAACTCATTTTCAGATATACTCTTGTAAGCAAAAAAATAAGATTTGAAAAAACACCCCATTAACGGCGAGATAGGACCCCATAAATCCGCTAATTTGTGATTTGTTAGTAATTGAAATTGAAATTCTTGGTGTCTATTTAACAACAACAAGAGAAACCTATTGTACTTTTAAATTACACCCTTAAAAATATAAAAAAACGTAACTTTTGAAAATCCACGGCATAGACACTAACAAACATCCAAATAAAGCCAACAATTCGCGATTTTTCAATAATTAAAATTCAAATTTTCATATGACACCGAAAATTTCGATATCAATCCACAAAAAATCGATAAATCGCGGCTTTATGGAGGCGTATCTTGGGGTCTATGGGGTGAATTCTTGAATTTTGATATTTTCATTTATTAAAAAGAGTAAATTGGAAAGTGGAATGAGTTTATGCTCTTTATTTTAAGTGGACACCGAGAATTTCAATTTAAATCAATAAAAAATCGAACAATTGTGGCATTGTGGGGTTGCCTCTCGGTGTTTATGGGGTGGATTCCAAAATTTTGATTTTTAATTCATAAAAAGGTTAAACTGGAAAGAAAGATAATTTTCTTTGAGTTATTCCGAGTTGACACCGAGAATTTCAACTTAACTTCACAAATAATAGAGAAATCGCAGCTTTATGGGGGTGTATCTCAGTGTCTATGAGGTGGATTCTTAAATTTTGATTTTTCAATTCTTTACAAAGGTTACATTGGAAAGTACGATAATTTTTTTAGTAATTTTCAGTGGACACCGAGAATTTCCATTTAAATCAATGGAAAATCGAAAAATCGCGGCTTTATAGGGTTGTCTCCTGATGTTTATAGAGTGGATTCCGAAATTTTCTTTTTTAATTCATGACGAAGATTGAACTGGAAAGTGGGATAGTTTTCTTTGGCTTATTTTCAGTGGATACCGAAAATTTCAAATTAAATAAATGAAAAATTGACAAATCGCGGCTTTATGGGGGCGCATCTCAGTGTCTATGGGGTGGACTCCATAATTTTGATATTTTTATGTATGACTGACGTTAAATTGAATAGAAGGATTATTTTCTTTTTGTTATTTTCAGTGGACACCGAGAATTTCATTGAAAGTAAATTAAACATCGACTTATCGCCAGTTTATGGGGGTGTATCTCAGTGTTTATAGGGTGGATTCCATAATTTTGATATCTTTGTGTATGACCGAGGTTACATTAGATAGGAAGATTATTGTAATTCTGTTATTTTAAGTGGACACCGAGAATTTCAATTTACGTCAAATAAAAATCGACAAATCGCGAGTGTATGGGAGTGTATCTCGGTGACTCTGGGGTGGTTCCTAAAATTTCGATTTTTATTTCATAACAAAGATAACATCAAAAAGTACAATAATTTTCTTTGACTTATTTTGAGTGGACACCGAGAATTTCAATAACAATCCAAAAAAATCGAGCAATCCCGGTTTTATGGGGCCGTATCTCGGTGTCTATGGGGTGAATTCTCAAATTTTGATAATTTAATTAATAACTAAGGTTAAATCGAATAGTTAAATTATTTTCTTTGATTTATTTCAAGTTGACACCGAGGATTTCAAAATAAATTCATGAATAACCGACAAATCGCGGCTTTGGGGGTGTATCTCGCTGTACATAGGGTGAATCGATTGATTATGAATCTAGAAATATTCTGAAAAGTGTTTTCTATGATTTCTATAAGCTTTCTTCCTTAATCTCTAGTGGACACCGAGAATTAAATTTTAACAGTCGAATTTGTGGCAATTTAGTTGAGAAACGCCGTGTTTGGGGCTGTTACTCGGTGTCTATGGGGTTGATTGATCGATTAGGAGTTTAAAACTCTTTTGTAAGGTCTTATTTATGATATCAAAGAGTTTTCTTCCTTAATCTCCAGTGGACACCGAGGAATGATTTTTAAAAGTCAAATTGCTGTCAATTTAGACGAAAAACGATACCGTTTATGAGGCTGTTACTCGGTGTTCATAGGGTGGATTAATCGATTACGACTCGAAAAATTTTCTGTAGGGTGTCCCTATGATTCTTACGAGTGTTATTCCTTAATCGCCAGTGGACACTGAGAATTGAATTTGTAAATGTTAAATTGCTGTCAATTTAGACGGAAAACACCTTTTAGGGAGCAGTTACTCGGTGTCTATGGGGTGAATCTATCAATTATAGGTCTTAAAATCTTCTGTAGGGTGTACTCTATGATTTTTATGAGTTTTTTTCCTTAATCTTTAGTGGACACCGAGGAATGATTTTTGAAACGTCAAATTACTGTCAATTTAGACGAAAAAATCCTTTTATGAGGCTGTTGCTCGGTGTCCATGGAGTTGATTGATCGGTTAGGAGTCTGGAAATTTTCTGTAGTGTGTACTTTATGATTTTCATGAGTTTTGTTCCTTAATCTTTAGTGGACACCGAGATTTGAATTTTGAACAGTCAACTTTCTGTCAATTTCATCAAAAAAAGCCTTTTATAGGGCTAGTGCTCGGTGTCCATGGGGTTGATTGATCGAATAGGAGTCTTCAAATTTTCTGTAGGGTGTACTCTATGATTTTAACAAGTTTTCATTCTTAATAGCCAGTGGACACTGAGGAATGATTTTTTAAAAGTCAAATTGCTGTCAATTTAGACGAAAAACAACACCTTTTATGAGGCTGTTACTCGGTGTCCATGGGGTTGATTAATCGATTACGACTCGAAAAATCTCCTGTAGGGTGTACCCTATGATTTTTACGAGTGTTATTCCTTAATCTCCAGTGGACACTGAGAATTGAATTTTTAAATGTTCAAATGCTTGTCAATTTAGACGGAAAAATCCTTTTATGAGGCTGTTACTCGGTGTCCATGCGGTGAATCTATCAATTCTGGGTCTTAAAATTTTCAGTAGGGTGTACTCTATGATTTTTATGAGTTTTCTTCCTTAATCTTTAGTGGACACCGAGGAATGATTTTTGAAACGTCAAATTACTGTCAATTTAGACGAAAAAATCCTTTTATGCGGCTGTTTCTCGGTGTCCATGGGGTTGATTGATCGATTAGGAGTCTGCCAATTTTGTGTAGGGTCGACTTTATGATTTTTATAAGTTTTCTTACTTAATCTCCACTGGACACCGAAAATTAAATTTTTAACAGTCGAATTTGTGTCAATTTAGTCGAGAAACACCGTTTTTGGGGATGTTACTCGGTGTTTATTGGGTTGATTGATCGAGTAGGGTTCTTAAAATCTTTTGTAGGTTCTACTTTCTGATTTCAATAAGTTTTAGTCCTTAATCTCCTGTGGACACCGAGATGTGAATTTTGAACAGTCGATTTTCTTTCAATTTCATCAAAAAAAGCTTTTTATGAGGCTTGTACTCGGTATCCATGGGGTTGATTGATTGAATAGGAGTATTCAAATTTTATTTAAGATCTACTCTATGATTTAAACAAGTTTTCTTCCTGAATGTGCATTGGACACCGAGGAATGATTTTTTAAAATTCAAATTGCTGTCAATTTAGACGAAAAACGCCTTTTATGGGGCTGTTACTCGGTGTCTATGGGGTAAATCGATCAATTATGGGTCTAACAATCTTCTGTAGGGTGTACTCTATGATTTCCATGAGTTTTCGTCTTTTATCTCTAGTGGGCACCGAGAATTGAATTTTGAACCGTCGAGTTTCTGTCAATTAAGTCAAACAACGCCATTTATGGGGCTAGTGCTCAGTGTCCATAGCGTTGATTCTTCGATTAGGAGTCCGAAAATTATCTGTAGGGTGTACTCTATGATTTTTACAAGTGTTCTTCCTTAATCCCCAGTGGACGACGAGAATTCAATTTTTAAATGTTTAATTGCTTTCAATTTAGACGTAAAACGCCTTTTAGGGGCTGTTACTCGGTGTCTATGGGGTAAATCGATCAATTGTGGGTCCGAAAGTCTTCTGTAGCGTGTAGTCTATGATTTTCAGGAGTTTTCTTCCTTAATATCCATCGGACACCGAGATTTAAATTTTTAACAGTCGAATTTCTGTTAATTTAGTTAAAAAAAAACGCCTTTTATAGGGCTGTTACCCGGTGTCCATGGGGTCGATTGATCAATTAGGAGTCTGGAAATCTTCTGTAGGGTGTACTTCATAATTTTTATCCTTAATCTTCAGTGGTTACCGAGAATTGAATTTCTAACAGTCGAATCAGTGTCAATTCAGTCAAAGAATGCTTTTTATAGGGCTGTTACTCGGGGAACGTGAGGTTGATTGATCGATTACGATTCGGAAAATCTTTTGTAGGTTGTACTCTATGATTTTTTGAAGTGTTTTTCCTTTATTTCCATTCGGCACCAAGAATTTAATTTTTAATAGTCGAATTTTTATCAATTTAGTCAAAAAACGCCTCTTATGGGGCCTTTTTTCGGTGGCTTTATAATTTATAACAATGGTTGAATCGGACAGTTGGATAATTATTTTCGAGTTATTTTGAGTGGTCACTGAGAATTTAAATTTAAATCAATAAAAAATAGCGACTTTATGGGAATGTATGTCGGTGTCTATGGGGTGGATTCTAAAATTTTGATTTTTTATTTTATATAAGAGATAAACTTTAAAAGTACAATAATATTCCTAGACTTATTTCGAGTGGACACAGAGAATTTCAATTTTAATCAATGAAAAATCGAGAAATCGCGGTTTTCTGGGGTTGCATCTCGGTGTCTGTGGGATAGATTGTAAAATTTCGATTTTTTTATTCAGTAAAAGCGTAAACTGTAGAGGGAATGAGTTTATGCCCTTTACTTTGAGTGTAAACCAAGAATTTTAAATTAATATCACGAAAAATCCAGAAATTGCGGATTTATGGGGGTGAATCTCGGTGTCTATGGGGTGTATTCTCAAATTTAGATTTTTCATTTTATGAAAAAGGTTGAATAGTAAAGTAGGATAATTCTGTTTAACTAATTTTGAGTCGACACCGAGAATTTAAAATTGAATTCACGAAAATTCGAGAAATCGCGACTTTGTGGGGCTGTATCTTTGTGTCCAGAGGTCGAATTTGTTATCAGACCCGAAACTAACCGATGCATGCTACCGCTTGTTTGAAGTTGGTAACTTTCGAAATAGTAACTTCCTGACTTTAAAGAATTTTAAATTACATTCGCGGGAAGTTAAATATTTACGCACGACCTTTGGACCTGAAAAAAATTTTTAAATCTGTAATTGCTTTATATGAACATCTTAAACCACTCTTGTCATAAAAAATCCGCGAATTTGCGGCGAAGATATTTAATAAATTCTTTCAAATTCCTGTTGTTTTTATTACTTTAATTTTCGAGCAATGCCTGTGCAGCTTTTGCATATTATTTTTGCTCTCTTTCTACCGACAGCGGCTCGATTTTGTTTATTGCTTTCCATTGTTTTTTACATTTTCTAAACAAAATATCGTCGACTGTCAGTCTTAATGAATTATTTGTTTTGACGGGTGAAGGGTGCTTCAATCAGCACAATGTACATCATTATTCCGAAGAAAATCCGCGGTTAACAGTCGCCCGAAACTTCCAAAATAAATGGAAAATTAATATGTGGGGTGGAATTATCGTAGATCACGTGCTACTGTTTCTTCTTCCCGATGTAATGAACGTAAGTCAAGCAATAATATTCTTATCAAAATTTCTGGATCGTAGTGTTAGAACAGGATGTACTTAGTGTGTAATCAATTTAATGTAGTATAAATAATCAAGTTCTCTATTCAGAACATTTCGATTACTTTCATTTTGCATTCAAGTTCGGGACATTATTTTTTTTACTGGAAATTTTCATTTCATAAACTCTAAATTTATGGTAATATTATTTATTTCACAGAGTGACCAATATTTGACATTCCTAAGAGAGGACCTAGCGAATCTCCTTCAGGAAGCTGGTGAGGATCCCGAGTGGTTCCAGCACGACGGAGCACCATGTCACTATGGCGCGCAAGTCAGCGACTTTCTCAATCAGAGATTTCCGCAACGCTGACTCGGCAGGAACGGTCCGGAGAGATGGCCCCCAAGATCACCGGATTTAACGCCCCTCGATTTCTATTTGTGGGGTCATTTCAAAGGCGTAGTCTCCGCTGACGAACCCGAAGATCAAATGGTGACCATGGCAAGAATTATGGCCGCACAGACGACAGTAACCGCCGAGATGCTGGAGGAAGTCCGTCGCAACTTTATTAAGCGTTGCCGACGATGCATAGAACAAAACGGCGGTATCTTTGAACACTTGTTGAAATGAGCTCACTGAACCGAAATCGACCGGAACAAAAATAATGAAATTAATAAATAAATAAATAAATTTCTTAGTACCTGAATATCTACCTCGATATTCACGTGACTGTAAATAAACTTAAAACAATTTTTTTACACCTCAAAACAAGCATTTCAAGTAATTTATAAAAATAATTCTTAGTACATTCGCGAATTTTCAGTCTTTAGTGTTGTTTAACGACATCATCTGGAGCAGTTGAAGATTCAAGATCCTTTTCTACGTCTAGGACATCGTGTGTAGATTTTTTGTAGGTTCAAACCCATGAAGCACAAAAAACTCCTTCATAAGCATTGGAATTCAGGATTTGTCAGTAATGAAACTGACATTACCGCAGTCTAAATAAAATTGAGAGGAAGTACATAGAAAGATTCTCAATATTAACCCTTTTAATAAAAAAAAAAAAATTAAATTGAAAAACTACGCCATAGATTCTGAGGTTCAACTCCATCAACTCGCAAGCTTAGAAAATTTCAGAAATTGAAATGTAATATCTCAATGTGAACGCGAAATAAATTTAAGAAACTTGATGTCATTTTGTAATCATCCCTTATTAATTGAAAAAAAATTAAAGATCCCGAATCTACCCCATAGACACCGTCATGCACCCTCATGAAGCTGCGATTTCTCGATTTTTCGTCAATTTAATTTGAAATTCTCGGTGTCCACTCAAAATAAGTCGAATAACTTATCCTACTATCGAATTTGGCCTTTGTCAAGAAATGAAAACATCAAATTTTAAATTCCACCTCATCGACACCAAGTTACAGTCCCATAAAAAGCGTTGTTTGACTTAATTGATAGAAACTCGACTGTTAAAAATTTAAATCTCGGTGTCCGATGGATATTAAGGAAGAAAACTCCTGAAAATCATAGACTACACGCTACAGAAGACTTTCGGACCCACAATTGATCGATTTACCCCATAGACACCGAGTAACAGCCCCCTAAAAGGCGTTTTACGTCTAAATTGAAAGCAATTAAACATTTAAAAATTGAATTCTCGTCGTCCACTGGGGATTAAGGAAGAACACTTGTAAAAATCATAGAGTACACCCTACAGATAATTTTCGGACTCCTAATCGAAGAATCAACGCTATGGACACTGAGCACTAGCCCCATAAATGGCGTTGTTTGACTTAATTGACAGAAACTCGACGGTTCAAAATTCAATTCTCGGTGCCCACTAGAGATAAAAGACGAAAACTCATGGAAATCATAGAGTACACCCTACAGAAGATTGTTAGACCCATAATTGATCGATTTACCCCATAGACACCGAGTAACAGCCCCATAAAAGGCGTTTTTCGTCTAAATTGACAGCAATTTGAATTTTAAAAAATCATTCCTCGGTGTCCAATGCACATTCAGGAAGAAAACTTGTTTAAATCATAGAGTAGATCTTAAATAAAATTTGAATACTCCTATTCAATCAATCAACCCCATGGATACCGAGTACAAGCCTCATAAAAAGCTTTTTTGATGAAATTGAAAGAAAATCGACTGTTCAAAATTCACATCTCGGTGTCCACAGGAGATTAAGGACTAAAACTTATTGAAATCAGAAAGTAGAACCTACAAAAGATTTTAAGAACCCTACTCGATCAATCAACCCAATAAACACCGAGTAACATCCCCAAAAACGGTGTTTCTCGACTAAATTGACACAAATTCGACTGTTAAAAATTTAATTTTCGGTGTCCAGTGGAGATTAAGTAAGAAAACTTATAAAAATCATAAAGTCGACCCTACACAAAATTGGCAGACTCCTAATCGATCAATCAACCCCATGGACACCGAGAAACAGCCGCATAAAAGGATTTTTTCGTCTAAATTGACAGTAATTTGACGTTTCAAAAATCATTCCTCGGTGTCCACTAAAGATTAAGGAAGAAAACTCATAAAAATCATAGAGTACACCCTACTGAAAATTTTAAGACCCAGAATTGATAGATTCACCGCATGGACACCGAGTAACAGCCTCATAAAAGGATTTTTCCGTCTAAATTGACAAGCATTTGAACATTTAAAAATTCAATTCTCAGTGTCCACTGGAGATTAAGGAATAACACTCGTAAAAATCATAGGGTACACCCTACAGGAGATTTTTCGAGTCGTAATCGATTAATCAACCCCATGGACACCGAGTAACAGCCTCATAAAAGGTGTTGTTTTTCGTCTAAATTGACAGCAATTTGACTTTTAAAAATCATTCCTCAGTGTCCACTGGCTATTAAGAATGAAAACTTGTTAAAATCATAGAGTACACCCTACAGAAAATTTGAAGACTCCTATTCGATCAATCAACCCCATGGACACCGAGCACTAGCCCTATAAAAGGCTTTTTTTGATGAAATTGACAGAAAGTTGACTGTTCAAAATTCAAATCTCGGTGTCCACTAAAGATTAAGGAACAAAACTCATGAAAATCATAAAGTACACACTACAGAAAATTTCCAGACTCCTAACCGATCAATCAACTCCATGGACACCGAGCAACAGCCTCATAAAAGGATTTTTTCGTCTAAATTGACAGTAATTTGACGTTTCAAAAATCATTCCTCGGTGTCCACTAAAGATTAAGGAAAAAAACTCATAAAAATCATAGAGTACACCCTACAGAAGATTTTAAGACCTATAATTGATAGATTCACCCCATAGACACCGAGTAACTGCTCCCTAAAAGGTGTTTTCCGTCTAAATTGACAGCAATTTAACATTTACAAATTCAATTCTCAGTGTCCACTGGCGATTAAGGAATAACACTCGTAAGAATCATAGGGACACCCTACAGAAAATTTTTCGAGTCGTAATCGATTAATCCACCCTATGAACACCGAGTAACAGCCTCATAAACGGTATCGTTTTTCGTCTAAATTGACAGCAATTTGACTTTTAAAAAATCATTCCTCGGTGTCCACTGGAGATTAAGGAAGAAAACTCTTTGATATCATAAATAAGACCTTACAAAAGAGTTTTAAACTCCTAATCGATCAATCAACCCCATAGACACCGAGTAACAGCCCCAAACACGGCGTTTCTCAACTAAATTGCCACAAATTCGACTGTTAAAATTTAATTCTCGGTGTCCACTAGAGATTAAGGAAGAAAGCTTATAGAAATCATAGAAAACACTTTTCAGAATATTTCTAGATTCATAATCAATCGATTCACCCTATGTACAGCGAGATACACCCCCCAAAGCCGCGATTTGTCGGTTATTCATGAATTTATTTTGAAATCCTCGGTGTCAACTTGAAATAAATCAAAGAAAATAATTTAACTATTCGATTTAACCTTAGTTATTAATTAAATTATCAAAATTTGAGAATTCACCCCATAGACACCGAGATACGGCCCCATAAAACCGGGATTGCTCGATTTTTTTGGATTGTTATTGAAATTCTCGGTGTCCACTCAAAATAAGTCAAAGAAAATTATTGTACTTTTTGATGTTATCTTTGTTATGAAATAAAAAATCGAAATTTTAGGAACCACCCCAGAGTCACCGAGATACACTCCCATACACTCGCGATTTGTCGATTTTTATTTGACGTAAATTGAAATTCTCGGTGTCCACTTAAAATAACAGAATTACAATAATCTTCCTATCTAATGTAACCTCGGTCATACACAAAGATATCAAAATTATGGAATCCACCCTATAAACACTGAGATACACCCCCATAAACTGGCGATAAGTCGATGTTTAATTTACTTTCAATGAAATTCTCGGTGTCCACTGAAAATAACAAAAAGAAAATAATCCTTCTATTCAATTTAACGTCAGTCATACATAAAAATATCAAAATTATGGAGTCCACCCCATAGACACTGAGATGCGCCCCCATAAAGCCGCGATTTGTCAATTTTTCATTTATTTAATTTGAAATTTTCGGTATCCACTGAAAATAAGCCAAAGAAAACTATCCCACTTTCCAGTTCAATCTTCGTCATGAATTAAAAAAAGAAAATTTCGGAATCCACTCTATAAACATCAGGAGACAACCCTATAAAGCCGCGATTTTTCGATTTTCCATTGATTTAAATGGAAATTCTCGGTGTCCACTGAAAATTACTTAAAAAAAATTATCGTACTTTCCAATGTAACCTTTGTAAAGAATTGAAAAATCAAAATTTAAGAATCCACCTCATAGACACTGAGATACACCCCCATAAAGCTGCGATTTCTCTATTATTTGTGAAGTTAAGTTGAAATTCTCGGTGTCAACTCGGAATAACTCAAAGAAAATTATCTTTCTTTCCAGTTTAACCTTTTTTATGAATTAAAAAATCAAAATTTTGGAATCCACCCCATAAACACCGAGAGGCAACCCCACAATGCCACAATTGTTCGATTTTTTATTGATTTAAATTGAAATTCTCGGTGTCCACTTAAAATAAAGAGCATAAACTCATTCCACTTTCCAATTTACTCTTTTTAATAAATGAAAATATCAAAATTCAAGAATTCACCCCATAGACCCCAAGATACGCCTCCATAAAGCCGCGATTTATCGATTTTTTGTGGATTGATATCGAAATTTTCGGTGTCATATGAAAATTTGAATTTTAATTATTGAAAAATCGCGAATTGTTGGCTTTATTTGGATGTTTGTTAGTGTCTATGCCGTGGATTTTCAAGAGTTACGTTTTTTTATATTTTTAAGGGTGTAATTTAAAAGTACAATAGGTTT
The DNA here is from genome assembly GCF_013202065.1 of Cotesia typhae. NCBI lineage: Eukaryota > Metazoa > Arthropoda > Insecta > Hymenoptera > Braconidae > Cotesia > Cotesia typhae. The sequence goes on along the minus strand of NW_027423778.1, from coordinate 916,257 downwards.
CTCTTGTTGTTGTTAAATAGACACCAAGAATTTCAATTTCAATTACTAACAAATCACAAATTAGCGGATTTATGGGGTCCTATCTTGCCGTTAATGGGGTGTTTTTTTCAAATCTTATTTTTTTTTGCTTACAAGAGTATATCTGAAAATGAGTTTTCATACTTTTCATTTATTTTCAACGGACACCGAGAAGTAGCATTTTAATTACTAAAAAATCAGAAATTTTCAGCTTAATGGGATCATAATTCGGAGTTTGCGGGGTGGTTTTTTAAATAATAATTTTTTTCGATACACAGGAGTTTAATCGATAAGTACAAAAGGTTTCTTTTGTTGATTTTCAATGGGCACCAATAATTTGAATTTTAATTTCTAAGCAATCCCGATTTTTGTGCGTTATCAAGTCATATTTCGGTATCTATGGGGTGTTTTTACAATTTTTTAAATTTGTCTGATGGTCAAAAGTACCACTGATAATTTTGATTGGTATTTTTTTTCTATTTCGAATGCACTGTTAATATTTTAATTTTTATGTTAAATAATCCCGAAATACTCGCCTTTATTAGGCTGTATCTTAGTGTCTATGGGGTGGTTTTTGTAATTTTTAATTTTTTTCTGATTGTTATGGGTATAGTTAACTATTAGTCCTAGATTTTTATTTGAAATTTTGAGTAGTCGTCGAAACTTTCTATTTTAATTATTGAAATATCGCACAATTTTTGGCTTTATGGGACTGTATCTCCCTGTCTATGGGGTAGTTTTTTATTTTTTTTCAATTTTTTTGGTCTACAGTAGTGTCACTGATTATTTTTATTGCTTTTTTTTAACTTCAAGTGCACACTGATCATTTGAATTTCATCATTAAATAATCGCAAATTTTTGGCTTTATGGGGCTGTATCTCAGAGTGTATGGGGTACTTTTATAACTTTTCTTTTTTTTTTTTTTAATTACAGGGGTATCATTGAATATGACTGTTGGCTTTTTTTTTTCATTTTTCGGTGACACCGAAAATTTGAGTTTTAATTATCAAAAAATCGCATTTTTTTATTTTATGGGGCTGTCTATCGGATGATTTTTCTAATATTAATTTTTTTATTTACAGGAGTATCATTGATCATTATTATTGCATGCGGGCATCCCGCTATAACTGAGCAATGATATCACACGTGTGCAAGCGAGCACGCACTCATTGCCTGTCGCGCTTCCACTCGCTCGCTCTTGCGCCTACCGTTCTGCCGCTAAACCGCGCTCCTCATTGGTCTATTTTCATAAATTTGTAGTAATTTTTCTATGGGTCTGATCGAAAAATGGTAAAGGACTTTTCTATTCAGAATCCAATTTTCTACCACACCCTGTCCGGTGGCTCACGACTTCTGAGACACCCTGTATATATATATATATATATATATATATATATATATATATATATATATATATATATATATATATATATATATATATATATACGATATTATCGGCAGTGTCTCTTCTCTAACTCCCGTAATTCTATACGGATCTCAATAAAACGTAACATACTTATTCTTAGGACGATTTCCGAGGTTAAGTTCTAAGATGAGCCATATCTGTCGATTAGTTTAAAAATGAGAGCAATTCAAAAATTTTCAAAAATCGCAAAAAATTTTCGCTTTTACCTTATTTCCATGTAATAACAATGGAAAGCGACATCCTATCGGATTTCTGTAAATTGCATTTGAAAGCTTGTTTAATAAGCTTCAATTTGTATACTAATTCATTTTTCCAAATTGAATAGTTCAGGAATAATAGCAATTCAAAAATTTTCAAAAATCGTAAAAATATATAACTATTGTATTTGTCCTCATGGCACAGCTTTTGAAAATTTTTACAATATTGTGAATCAGCTCGATGAACTGAGCCAGAAAATATACACATGCATATACATTTATATAAGAATTAATTTTATTTATTTATCTAAATTAAAATTTTTTAATTAATATCATGATTATGATTAAAATGATATAGGTCCACAATAAAAAATTATTTAATTAAATTATGTTAAGTTTAACAACTATATTCACATTGACTTGATATTACTAACTTCACGATCATTAAGATATATCTATATACTAATAGATATTGAAAATTATTTTTGAAATTAATTGAAAATTTATTTTTAATTGAAAAAATGGTTAAAATCAATTTTAATGAAAGTCACGAACTCAGACTGTTTGAAGACGGCGAAGAATCAAAGTAAGTCGTAAAGTTCATCGTCTTTTTTTATTATTGAATGCAGAGACACAATAAAATAATCATTATTAATTTTGATGTGTAAATATTTTGAATAGCTTATAAAAAAAAACGATATTTAATTATTAATTTTTCTTTATGCAGTTTTGCTGGTTTTATCACAACAATCGTGGTTATTCAGTGGGTAGAATTTGAGTATCGCTTTATATTTTTAATATCTGAAGGAAAAATTATAAGATATCCTATTTACATGGATATTGCATGTAAAAATATAATCAATCATATTCATTTGCACCAATTAATTACGATAAAAAAATCGATAGCAAGAATTGGTGTTTTAGATCCATTTGCAAATGATCCTATTGTTCATGAATTTCGATTTGAAGTAAACCATACATCACAAGTAAATATTATATCTTTCACATTGAGTAATGATCATTTTACTTCATTACCAAATTTACAAATTGAAATAGATTCTGAAAGTGAAGATGAATTGATAAGGTAATAACATTTTTCTTTATAATTCATTTACCATTTACATTAAAATTGAATAAAATATTAAAAAAGTTGATAAAAAACATGAATTGAATAAACAAATATATAGTAAATATATAAAAAAACATAATTAAAGAAAAAATAATTGATTAAAAAAGATGAAAGAAAAAACCACGAGAAAAATAAAAAAAGATAGATTTTTCTTTTAGGAAATAATTCACAGAAATTATTGGAAGCAAAAAATATAAAAATGTCTAGCGAGATGTGTAACACAACTTTTTTAGGATCACAAAATTATATCAAAACAATACAGAATTGATTATTATAAGCTATATGTAATTACTAATAACTTGTTAAAATATCTAGTAGATCTGTTTATACTCTTACATGTACTTTATACTCTTCTATTTTGTATTTTTGCCATTCAGCGATTGCTTTGGCATTTAAATTGAATAAATAAATAACAACTATGTAACATAATTGTTATAATAATTGTAATGAAAATAAATTTAATTCATTAAAATATAAAAATTTAAATAAATGAAATCTACTTCCATTTCGGCTGCCGAATGGCCTTTTTAAATTCTATAATATGTTTTTAAACATAAATCGATAAGACCAGAATTTTCAGTGTAATTCGAAAAAAACACTTTTTTTCGATTTCTTTCATTCATGATTACTCAGGAACGAATCAACCGATTTTGTCCAGCTCGGTGTCGATCAACGTGGATTTTTAATGTTGAGAGCTGATTAGTTCTTGAAATCAATCAGTAGAGCCTTTTAGAAGTTATTCCGAAAAAACAACATTTACAAAATTTTTTTTTGTAGTTTTTTGAGATTCCTCAAAATCTACTGGTCTGAATCGGTCCAATATATATTATAACTAAATTTTTGAAGTCGATCTAGGTGTTCGATCGTTACAGTGTTTCCCGCTTACAGACCTTGACGTAAGACGCAAACTTATAATCCGAATTTTCAATTTATAGCCACAATTTACTTGGGGTTATATGGGAACTTACTTCTTACTAAAATTCTAAATTATACTCCGGTATCTTTCCGATTTTCAGTCGTTGGTCTCAATAAAAATAGGGCGCCAGGTAATTTTTAATCACTGGAATTACCAAACCAGTGAAACGTACTTAGATAATTTTCATTTGCTAGGAATTATCAAACTAGCCAAAACTCTAACCAAAACTTAAATGAAATGAGATAATTTTTGTTCGCTAGAAATTATCAAACTAGCCAATAAACGTAAACTTAATCGAAACACAAAAACTTAACAAAATTTACACCAAATAACCAAAGACCGGAAAGACAACGGGATACGTCGGGGTTGCTCAGTGTGCGGGTTTGTGGAGCGAGGGCGTGATTTAAGTAGAGAGAGGATCCATGATTGCAATGGTTTTATTCGCAATACCAAAAATTTATGTTCAATAACATCCTTATTTATTTAACCAAAAACTTTATCTTAAATAACAAACAAGATCATAACTCACGACAAAATTATCGGAACGGTACAGCTAACAATAGGTTATTCGCTAGAAATGATCAAAACTAGCTAAAACGTAACCGAAACGTTCAACTGATCCAACATGCTTTCGTCATGTCTCTCTATGTCGAAGCGCTGGCATCTCAACCAGACTACGGCATTCCACCTAGAAGTCTCAAAGGCTTAGACTGGTGTCTAACGTCAAACGAAACCGGGTGACTTATTGTCCCGCTCCACGGTAACGCTGACTTACCCACGTCCTCTGCAACCTCAAAACCCAAAACTAAAAATCCAGAACTTAAAACTCAAAAATCAAAATTCGAAACCCAAAACTCAAAATAACTCAATAAAATCTTAAATGACTTGACGTTAATATTTTTTAAAACTTGACTCGAAAAACTGACTCTACTCTTAAAAATTCCAAAATCTCAACATTAATTCTCTAAATTCACTCTAAAACTATAGCACTTCGTTACTCGGCATCAACACTCACTTAACTCACAAAATATTTATCTTTAATCCTTAAAATTATATTTTCTATTATATTTGGCTTTGAAATATCGGCTTAAATTAACAAAAATGCGTTGGCGCTAGTGACGTTTATTTTAAATAGACCCCGGTCGTTAAAAAGACGTCACAATATTCAAAACCTTAGTGCAATCAAGCCCTTTCAAATGGCACCAACTGCGATTAAATCGGTCGAGCCGTTCAAAAGTTAGGAGAGGTTAACCCCCCCGCACACACACACACACACACACACACACACACACACACACACACACACACACACACACACACACACACACACACACACACACACACACACACACACACACACACACACACACACACACACACACACACACACACACACACACACCCACACACACACACACACACACACACACACACACACACACACAGAGGCATAGTGACACCCTTGCGAGGGTAGTCAGGGAAGCTTCCTAGGACCTCGAAACGTCAAGATCCAATGAAAACTCGATTTTCGAAAAACGGGGTGAAAACAATAACTCCTCGATTTAAAAAAATCTTCGATTTTCTGAGCGGGAATTTTAAAAAATTTAAATACATCTAAGATCTAAAAGTTTTTAACGGTAGCTATTGTTGATGTAACTTTTTTTTAAAATAATTTTCTTCATAAAACTCAATATTTTTAAGTCGTCAATAATATACTAGTCTACTCATAATTTAAAATAATTGAATATAACATTAATAAAGCTTTTTTTCAATGTCAAACATTATTTCTATATTTTTTTTAGAACCATCCGAAATATACAATGATGATTATGATGATGATGATGATGATGATGATGATGATAATGACGGATCTTTTTTTGACTGTTCTGACGAAGGCTGTGCCTGGGTTGACGAAAACTTCAATTTGAAATGTGAAATAATGTTACTGGTACATCCTGGATGCGCTTGTCATACGCTCAATTCTATAGCTACAACGGACATCAATCAATCTATCGAAGCATCTCCAATGTTACAAAAAAAAACATACTAACGTTATCAAAAAAATGTATTTCTTTGTGGAAATTATTACGATCACCGAAAAAAAAAAACGAATTTTCAGTTCACATTTTAGTATTTTCTTCAAAAAACCGATAATAACGCGGTGGAACTCATCTTACGATTGTATCAAGCAAATTTTAACTGTTAAAGAAAAATTACTACAGACAGACATTCTCTATTTATGGCATAAATTCTCTAAATCTGATTTCGACTACCTCGAGGAATATATTATTTTTCAGATCTAGCAATTGCAATCGATCGATTGCAAGCTGATAATTGCCATTATAGCATTTATTTTCCAGAATTAGTGTCGCTTAAAGCTAACCTTGGTGAGCTGCTGAAAAATCAGCATATTAATCTATGTGAACCGTTGATTCAAGCTATAATTAAAAGTGTTGATATACGATTCGCAAAATTATTCAATTTTGATCATACGGACATAAACGCAGCTTTGGTCTCAGTTTTTCTCCCTTATTTTAACGGTCGTTGGTTGGGATGCTACAGAAGATTCAGAAAAATATTTATGACTGACTTGTAGACGCAGTCACTGAAGAGAAAACAGATGAGTCACCGGAAAATTCACAAAACACTGATAAAAATGAGTACAATTTTGAAAATCGTCCATCTAATGTTATTTCAAAATTTGAAACTTCATTTATTCAAGCTGCTGTTGAAGTTGAAATAACCAGTTATTTAAAATCGGTAAATAGAAATTGTAAGATACTAAATGACTATCCACTAATGAAAAAAGTATTGTTGAAGTATAATACACCCTTACCGACCTCAGCTTCGGTTGAAAGGTTATTTAATTATGCGACCATAATAAAGTTACTTAAGTTTAATAAATATACGGATCAAAATTTCAGAACCAGAGTATTATCAAAAGTGAATGCTTAAAAAAAACTATAATATCAGTTTTTCACGTTGTCCGTACTATTCATGAAGTTTGTTATTGTAAAAAAAAAGTTGTTAAATTTAATAAAATTGAGTTCCTATATTTTATGAAGATTTATCAAGAAAACTGGAATAAAGCGACAGAACAGAAATAAAGTTTATTTTTTTTTGAAACCTACTATAGTAGCATAGATTTTTTTAGATATTTACTTTTCATGTAGGATAGTTTCATTAGTATCTTTTGACAATAAAATATTAATGTTTATCTTTACATAGAATATTCTTGAATCTTATATCAATTTCTGAAAACAACAGTAAAGTGTCTCATAATATAAATTGAAGGCTTCTAATAAAAAAAAATTGAATTATTCTTCTAACACATCTGAAAAAGTTATACTTACTTTTAGTAATTCAATTATTCTGAATAATTGAATTATTTTTAATAACTCAATTATTATTGAATTGAAATCGTTTAATGGCTAATTCGAAAATAATTAAATTACTGTTATTTTTAGTTGCTAACTTGAAATTAAATAAATTGATAATTATTTTTAATGTTCAGTTAAAATATTTATGCGTTATCAATTAAAAAATTAAAACTCAATGCACCATTCTTGCATTAAAAATTTTGCAACTCTGCATATTACCCATCATACAAGTACAAATATCACATAAGCTTAGTAAACAATATGTTTAATGAAAAAATAGCCATATTAAATAGTCATAATTATATCACATTTAGTGACGCACGATAAAAAAAATACAAATAAAATGTTTCAACTAAAAGTACATTTAATTAATGATGTGATGCCGGGTGAGAATACCCCTTTACAACTATTTATCGCGGCAAAAACTCTGGGTTTCATCGACCGGCCTAGGTATAAGTAAATTGATTTGGCAGTAGAAATATTCAAGTTGCCGAGTAGTAAAGATAACTGAACAGCAAAGTTAGTCGAACGATCAGAGAGGGCCAGTAGAGGTATAATATAGTGCTCTCTGTATGAATTATATATCGGGCATTTGAAGAATACGTGCTCAAGAGTCTTATTCTCGTATTACATATCGAGCAGGTGACTTGAGGGTTGATATTGTAATTAAATTCTGTAAAACTGAACTTAACACAATGATAGTTTGCTAGTCTTACTTAAGCAAGGACTCTCGCAATATGGGGCGGGTTTCTTCATTAGATAGTACGCAGTACCCGAGCCCAATTATCTAGTGATTGATACTTGACAGAAAGATTTCGTCCTGATTGTGTCTTGGTCAGAGAGTCTGAGATGAACAGAATATAGATTCATGATTGCAGGTATCTGACTTCTCTATGCTGTGTACTAGATAAGTTGCTCTATGAAGGTGGATGGAAGTTGCTGCAATACAAGAATCTAACATGAGTCTGAGCTGTGATACCCAGTCATATTTCGGATCAGTCAGAGAATTATTGGATAACTGGAGAAGTCTAAGAAAACAAATTTTAGGTATTCAGTGGTCACTCATATCAAGTATTTTGCAATCCCATTTAAGAGCCATACTTAGAACCCTGACCTTTACACTTGATCTTGCTAGTTCATGTTTCAACTCAGCACTGGGAGTACCAAGAGGCAAGAGGAGATGTCTCTCAAAGAATTGCAGTTGGGATTTTTCGAGGCGATCAAGATATCGCAGACCTCTAATATGAGAGGCATACAGCAGAGGCTACAATGTCATTGTATATCTTGAGCGTGCCCTCCCAGGATTCAGCTCTAATGCCAGCCAGCGTGGAGATAGCAACTTTAACGGCTAATTAAACTTTTCGAGTTGCTACAAGAGTCGCACTCAAACCCAGTGAAGAGCCTGTGAAGGGTACACCCAGGTATGTGTAGTCGTCAATCCATTCCACTGCATTATCTCCATATAGAAGTTTTGTCCTCTCTCTTGGACGGACTATTCTAAAACTTACAAATTCAGTTTTATCAATATCGACAGCAAGAGAATTTCGAGAGCAATAATCCTTCAAAACAGTGAGCTTTATTTCAGATCAAATATCGTGCTTGCCATGATAACGAGGTGGACTACATACAAAAGCATGATCTGGTCTGTAGTGCTATTAATCCAAGCACCAGTGATGCCTCTGTAATTACATGGATATAAGATACAGGCCAATCCGATGGAATTTGGAATCTCTGCAGGTTAAAACAATACTCCAATTAAATTACAAGTCTAGATATAAAAATACAATTCTATAAAATGCCCAGAGGAGCGGGCGGGTAAAAACTAGTCATTATTATAAATGTTCAACTAATAGTAACACTGAAGTATTATAATTTTTCACACAACTATATTTCAAAAAAAATTCAATACTCAACCAGGATAACAACCAACGATACTAGCACTCACCAAAATACCGTTCATGCGAGGGCTCCTTGGCAACTGATTAGTTTGTTGCGTATTTGGCACTATTCAAAAAAATTATAACACCGTCACACTACTCGTGACTTTATTTACTGCATATAAGTATTATAAAATAAATTATAGTGATGGCTGAATTTAACAACACACGTGCGAGCACCACGGGCTACCGCTAGAATGACCCCTCTCCCTGCGGCCCGATTTCTCTTCTCGTGTTCATACGCTATGAGGCATAAGTCAAAACTATGATTTTTGTGTGAGTTATTATAGTTATTCTCCCGATGCAGGATACATCGACAACAGAATTGTTGATAATATTCATTGAATTTATTTTCAAAATCTAGAAAAAATAATTTTTAAACAATATTTATCTCAATTTTAAATACTATAAGAATTAATTTGTGAACTTGTTTTTATTAGAACAAAATTTTAGTCGTAGCTCCGCGTATGCGTGCATAGTAACTGATTCAATAGTTCCATAATGTAATTTTGTACTTGCAAAATCATCAATAATTCTTCACAATCTTAGAAAGGGATTTTAGTTCATATGCTAGCCATGGCGTCTGGTCGAAGAGTGGTACGGTTATTATTATCAGGAAGTGACCGTTCGATTTTCCTGTTTCTATTTTCGACACCTTCGCTAGCGTGTTGATGTCCATGTGGTCCAGAGGTTGTGGCGGATTTAAGGTCGGATGTTTTTTGATCATGTCCGCGGTGGCTTGGTTTAGTTGTTTGGCTGACACTGTTAAATAGGTCAATTTTCCCCATTCTGCTTCCTCTATGGCTTTTTCTGCATTATTAAGAGTTCTTAGGCGGTTAGTCATTCGGTGAATATTTTCATCGCCGATCATTGAGAACAGTTGAATCCTTTGCATGTCAGTTATTTGTTTATTCGTTGTTTGTTGCAGAGATGCTGAACTTTTCGCTAATTTCTTGATTCTGTTGGTTATATTTGTTTCGTGTTTTAGTATTTCATTGATTTTACTCTTAATAATGTGGGTGTTATTTTGAGATAAGTGTACAAGTTCCCTGTTGTCTTGGTATAACTTGTCTAGTTCGTCGGAGATATGTTCTTTGTCGCTGTAGTCCATGGTTCCGAATAGTTTTCGTGCAATTGAGCCTACGAAGCCGAACCACGGTGCTCTTTTGGTACGATTCTGTGGATGTAGTTCTTCGAGTTGAGGATCTTCGAGGAATTGCCTAAGCCGGTATTTTGCTTGTTCGATTTCAGCATATATTTCGCGGTGTGTATTGGTTCTTAGGTACGACATGCAGGATGAATGATTGAATTTTTGAGAACATATCCCATAAGCTTCCCATATATTTTGATTTAAGTAAGGGTAAAGAGTTACTAGGTTTTTGATGTTTATTGAACTGATGATTTGCCATTCTTCTCTGATGAGGTGGATTCTTTTGAATGGGTCGTATAGTATGCCCGGATTCGCTTCCATTGGTTTTATTTTCACCTCGTCAGCTCCCCATGCCAGGTATCCGATTCCCAAGAGGAGAAGTGGTGCAATGATCATATTAAATTTTTCGTAGATTTCTGCGTCTAGATATGTGTATATTTACTGAAACAAACAATCTAAGTTCTTTTTAGTCGAAATTTTCGCGGCTGGCTGTTTTAGCCTTATTCGGGTGGATTAATTTCCGTTTTCTTTTTCTATTGTTAAATTTCCCATTTCGTTTATTTCGATTATTTTGAATGGGCCAGTATAGTAATGATCTAATTTATTTTTTCTACGTTCTTTTAGCGTATACACGAAGTCTCCTACGTTAAATTTTGCGGGGTGTATATGTTTGTCAAATCGAATTTTTGACTCGTGTTTAGCTTTCGTTAGATTTTCCGCAGATATTCGTTGAATTTCGGAAATTCGGCTAATCAGGTCGGCTAGATAATCGTTATATGATTCGATTTTACTGAAGTCAGGAAATTGAGTTGGACTACGCGCTTTTCTTCCGTACAAAATTTCATATGGCGTGAATTTCGTAGCCGTATGTACAGTGGTATTATAGTTAAGCATAGCCATTGGGATGTATCGATCCCAGTTACTGAATTTATCTACGTAAGCCCGGAGGTAGTCGACTAAAGGCTGGTGAGATCGCTCCAAGGCTCCGTTAGATTGAGGATAATAAGAGGAAGTTGTTATTCTTTGGATTTTCAGTGCTTTGGCTAGTTGTTGTATTAATTTGCTCGTGAATGAGGTGCCCTTATCTGATAGAATTACGCGAGGGCACCCATAAAGGGCAATATAGTGATTTAATAGGGCATCTGCGACAGTTACTGCTCTGATATCGGGGAGAGGAACTGCTGCAGCTGCTTTAGAAAAATTGTCTTGGATCGTTAGGATGTGTAAGTTACCGTCAGGGGTCGAAGGTAGGGGCCCTACCGTATCTATACTAATTTTTTCGAAAGGTTCAAAGGGTGTATCTGTGATGGACATAGGTTGTTTGGTCTTCATTCGTGTGAGTTTATTTTTCTGACAGATTTCGCAAGCTTGAATGTAATTATAGATATTGTCTTTCATTCCTGGCCAGTAATATCTTTCGCGAATACGCCAATAAGTTTTTACTACACCTTTGTGGCCCCCTATTAAACTCTTATGATTTTCTTCAATTATTTTTGTTCGTAGGGATTCGTCTGGTACCTCGACATTCCCTTCGCACAAAGTAATTGTTAGTGGGCAGTCTCTTAATTCTTGTGATAAATAACCTTGGATGTTAAGGTCATCGAACTCATCTCCTTGTTTTGCACAGCGGAGTGAGTGAATGTCGTGTTTGTGCATCGACTGTCGAAGGTTTCTCAATCCTTCGATCAGGTCGATTGGGTCTAGTTTTTCGAAATGTTTTGTCTTAAGAAATACCGTGAAGATTTTACAACGACCTAATTTGGTGACAAATACATCCCCTTTTGTAGGTTTTGAGGCCTGAAGGTCGTCAGCATTTATAAATCTTAAGTCATGGAGCAGCTTCGCTACGGGTTTTGTTATTTCGCAGTCGGCTGCTAGAAAATGTAATAAATGGTCTCGGGCATAGGTGAGCCCATCTCGGCTGATTGCAAATTTCATTTTTATCTCGGGACCTTTTTCAGGTATACTTTCGTCTGAACTAGAGGATGAAGATATTTTTGGTCGATTACATCGTTCGGCAAAAATATTTTCGGCTTCTTCGAAAGTTGGAGGGTCGTAAGCGATGAAGGGTGGTCCAAATCGGTGTTTCCCTACATCATCCCCCACTGTTGTATTCCCGCATGTTGTTAACTTATTTTGGGTTTTATCCAACTCGTGGGATTTTTCCGAGTTATTATTATCTGGTGGATTGATTGATTTAATCCCTTGTGGTAAATTATTTATTTGTTCTACCCGTTCTGGTTCGATCAGGGTGTTATTTGCGTTGGACGGCTCAAGTTCGATTATTTCTTGTATTCCCTTGCCGTGTTCGTCTACGATTTGGCGGCTTGCGGGGTCATAATGGATACCCATGGCCGCTAGTTCATCAGGGATGAGAACTCTTCTGAAGATTGGGGTTCGGGGTTCTGGACCGTCTCTTAAATATCCAGTGAATCGGGATTTAATTAAGTTTTGTAGTGTTAGAGAATTTTTATTTATTTGGTTTTCATTTTTGTTTTGTATGTTGACGACGTTTTTTGTGTCAGTAGTTTCTGCTGACGTTGCAGGTTCCGGCTCTACGATGACGGGGTGTTCCGTTTCGCTGAGAATTTCATTTTCGCTTCTTTCCGTATCTTCTGGGCTGATGTCGCTGCTTGATTCTGCTTCGAGGTCATTGTTGTTGTCTCTAAGAAACTCGTCGACATTAATTTCAGTTGCAGTATCATCTACGGAGTCTTCTTCGCTTCGCCAGAGTGGAGGCATTTTACTTAGCGATTGGCGGATATTTTTCGCAGTATCGGAGCTGGTTCTCTTCATTTTTGCTAATTCTTGGGGGGTATAGTTAAATATTGCTTCTTCTAGAAGCATTTTCTCTAGGGCTTTTTCTTTGTAAGCGTTTTCCGGTGGGGGTCGTTTTTTTATGATTTCGTCGAACATTTTTATTAGCTCGATGGTTTTTCGTCTTTGTTTTGGTGGGATGGTGTTTTCTCTATTCTTTTCTACTTCCTCGTTCTTTTCAGCTTCGTCGTCCTTTTCAGCTTCGTCGTCCCCCTCTGGTCCCGTATCTGGTCGGATAATCGTGGAGGGTCCGGGAGTTGAGGCTGGTAAGAAAACATTATCGTCCCCCTCTTGTTCGGTTGTTGTTGATTTTGTCTTAGGATCTTCTGTAGTTAAATCAAGGTCGCTATCTTCAAAGTAATTTATTTTGGGCGAGATTCGCGTTTTTCCCATTTCCCTTTTTCTAAGACGAGAAGCGATTGTTTCTCTGACTTCTGGGGCGCTGCTGATTCTTGGTCTATTTTTTGATCCGAGAGGGCGACCAGGGGCGCTTGATCGATTGAATCGCTTCTTCGTCTGAGAGTATTTTGTGTGACCTTTTTATCGTAGTATTATCCGTGATGGGCAATGCTAAATAGTCATTTTCGGTAATATTATTTAATTCATTTTCTAAGGGCTCGGGACGACCTTCAAGGTTGTATGAGAGTCCTTCTGCGTAATGTTCGGTGATTTTGTGACGAACTATGACCGTAAATTTGTATTTACTTAAGTTAGACCGCCATTTAGCTTGCCTTTCGGTGACCGTCGTGCTGTCCCTTAGCCAGGTGACACAAGGGCGACTGGTTATTAGAGTAAAGTGTTTTTGGAGATACGGTCGAAATTGTTGGATGGCGTAAACTACTGCAAGGCATTGCTTTTCAATGTCAGTGTATCGGGCTTCGGTGTCATGAAAGACACGTGAGACACATGACACTATTTTCTCTCCGTCTCTGTCTAAGTCATCGTCCCCTTCTGTCGTTTGCTGACTGAGGATTCCGGATATTCCTGAGTCTGACGCGCTGACTGCTAGGATGAAGGGTTTATTGAAATTCGGGTATTTGAGGAATGAGTCTACGCAGAGGGCATTTTTGATATCGTCGAATGCCTTTTGCGCTTCCTCGTTCCATGTGAAGGGCTTAGTTTTTCGCGTAAGATCCGTTATAGGTTTAGCCCTTTCAGCGAAGTTTTGTATGAATCTTCGGTAGTAATTTGCAAGTCCCATAAATTTTCTGGCTTCTGTATGATTTCTAGGTCTCGAGGCATTTTTAAGTGATGAAATCTTTTTCGGATCTGGTTTTACGCCTTCTTTCGTTATTACGTGACCTAGATAATCTACTTCTGGGCAGAGAAATTTACATTTTTCGGGTTGAAGGGTGACACCAGCTTCTCTCAGTCTATTGAATAATCTTTGAACTCTCACCCCATGTTCTTGTAGGGTTTTTCCATAGCTGACTAAATCATCGATATAAATAAACAATTCTGTCCCTTTTAATCCGCTTAAGGTAGAGTCCATCATTCGTTGGAAGATAGATGGAGCGCATTCTAGTCCAAAAGGCATGCAACGATATTCCCATTGCCCGTCTGGGGTAGAGAACGCCGTTTTTGGTGCGTCTGCGAGGTGCATTGGGATTTGGTGGAAACCCATGGCGAGATCAAACACGCTGAAGTAGTTGGCGTCGCCTAATTGGTCTAATATATCGATAATTAGGGGTAAAGGGTAGGCATCCCCTCTTGTAATTTTATTTAATTGCCTAAAGTCAATAACCATTCTATATTTTTTTATAGAGGGGTCATTTGATTTTTTTGGTACAATCCACAAGGGTGAGTTGTACGGAGAGTTAGATTTTCGGATTATTCCTTGTTTTTCAAGATTTTCGACCTGCCTGGCGATTTCTTCCCGATGTTCTGGGGGAAATCGATATTGTTTTATTCTCACCGGTTCGTTGGTGGTGGTTTCTATCCGGCAGGTGAAATTCTTGGAACGACCTAATTTATCTCCGGGGAGGTGAAATACGTCGTGATTATTTTTAATGAGATTCTGAACTTGTTCTTTTTCTTCCTGATTGAGGTGATCTAGAGGTATTTTCTGGAGTAAGATCTTAATACGTTCTTGTTTATCTATTACACGGTTGGAGTTTTTTATGGAAGGGTCATCGGATTCATCTCCCTCTGAACTAGGGTTATCGAATTCGAATTCTTCGAGTGTTTGAGGTCCTATATCTATATCTACTGGGTTTGAATTGAGGTTGATGACCATGCACATGGCGTACCCGTTGTTTACCTTGACAACAGCTTCTCCTCCGAGTATCCCTTTCGGAAGGTTCATTCGGGGGAGGTATCCCTCGTCTTTTTCAAACTCTTGGATCGGTACTGATATTGATACTCTCATCCGAGGTGGCAAAGTGTAGCTGGAAGAAGGTTTTACTGCGAGGCTAAAGGGTGTCGGTTTCGAAGGGCAAGATAATAAAACTAGGGTTTGGTTATCATAAGAAACTTCCGCCCTTTCAGCTTCGAAAAAGTTGTTTCCTAAAATTCCCACTCCAGGGAATGGTAAATCTTCTAAACAAACTTGAAATTCTACGTCAATATTGAGGATTTTTAAGGTGGTTGTTCCTAGAGTTTCGAAAGTGCTATCACTGAGTCCTCGGAATCTCCTAGCTTTTCCGGTGTCGATAATTATTTCGGGTTTTAAAGCGGATGCATTGATGAGGCATACATCCCCCCCGGTATCCATGAGGAAGCGCTGATAATTGCCTAGGAGTGAGTTACACGACACGTATATTTTTGGCCCAGTTCCTAGAGCGAGGACTTTTTGCTCTGGGAACTTTCTTGGGTTAATTATAGGGATAGGTTGTATTGGTTTATTTTTCATTACTAAGGTGTTCCAGTAAAATGAGATAGTTACGCGTTCTCGAATAAAGAATTCATTTCCGAGTATGGCCTTATAACCTCCGGGTGGTTCCGGTACGAGATGGAAAGTAATTTTTGTTCCGAATATTTTTAAGTTTATTGAACCGGTTATGGGCATTGAGCTAGTAGCGATGCCTCCTACTACTCCTGTATTTTCGATGTTACAGAGGACCTCGTCGCATAGTTCTTCGATGCAGAGTAAATTGAGGTCGGAGCCGGTGTCCAGGAGTGCGTTTACCCCTCCATTACGAAATGCTGGGCTTCGTATGTGGACCGTGGGGCCTTTCCCGGTCGTTAGACATTTTGGTTTGTCCTTCCCTGGGCTCGTAACTCTCCTGCCGTCATCAATGGCGGGTTCTGCTGAGCAAGTAGTGGTTTTACGTTGTTCGGGTCGGTTCGTTGTTCCAATCTCGGTTGAGTTATCGTTTCGTTCGTTTCTGGATGGTGTTCTAGGTCTGGCCTCTGGGAGTTTTGGAGGATTGGTCGGGGGTATTGATTTTGAAAGCCCCGATATGGACCCCTTTGATACTGATGATAGCTGTTGGGGTTCCTCGAAGGTGTAATCGGAGACGGGACGGGCATACTCGCCATTGCCTCCTGTTGACGAGCGCCCGTCCCGTTTAAAGGGTCGTAGGCGTCTCGTCGTTCTCCGTTAGGGCAAAAGGACAATTACAGACTACCGAAGGGTCCCTTTTATGTCGTAATTTGGCTTCTTCGGAATCTTCGTCGTCTTCGAAGCGAACCGCTCTTTTAGTGGGACTATTTACTCCAGGATGATAACGATTTTGATTAAAATTTTGAAAAGTTCTAGGTTGATAGTAATTTTGATTTCTAGGTGGATATTGGGAGTTTCGTTCGGTTCCGAATGTGAAAGTGGAACCTAAAATCTGTTGTTCCCTCTGATAATTCGGACTGTAGTAGTTTTCTTCATAAGTGTCAGGATATGGGTCTTCATAGTAGTCCGTCGGATGTACTGCTCTATGAGTGAATGTCTCTGGGACTTGTCTATATTCGTGGTATAATAAAGTGCGAGGCGATTCGCGATAATTACCTCGGTCGTCATAGTCACGAGAAGATCTCGGCATCTGTGGATAGTGTCTGTTACCGTCTTGTCCGGTTCGTCTGTGAAATTCTATGGAGGGCGGTAGAGATTCACCTGATATGACTCCGTCGTCTCTCATTGCGCGTCTACGGTCTGGTCTGCTGTATGCGTCATTTTCAATGGCCTTGTACATGTCGTCTAATGTTTCGGCTCTTCTCATTTTACATAGGCATCGTAAAAAGTCTGGTAAGTATTCGTAGAAAGTAGTGGCCGCTGTCTTTTTGAAAGTTCGTTTTACTACAGCCCTATCATCTTCGGGAGCATTAAGTTCGATACGCCCGACCATTTCGCTTAACCGAAAAGAGAAATCTTCGATATTTTCAGATTCTTTTGGGGCCGCAGCAGCTAGATTTTTCTGCCACGTGTTGTATGGGTCCTACGATTATTGTATGATTAAATCGTCTTAAACTTAGCAATTCTGTGTAAGAGAGGTATTTAAAGAAGGGTTACAATGGAGGTTTTTGTTCAAGAGAAAAAAAGGAAAAGAAAAATTTCGATTTTATTTAATTTAAATCGCGATGTATTTTTATTCGGTCACTAGGTAAGTAGGTCAACAGCTGTAGAGTACAATAACCCGAAAGAGAGATTAGTTATTGCGGTGTATGGTTACCGAGTGACGAGTACGGTAGTGTAAGTAAGGAAGAGTTGATAGTTGAATTTGTAGTAAACAATTTTACGTTGAAATGAGAGACGATTTAAATGCCTTTAATCAAGCCACGAGAATTTTAACTGATTTAGTCAAGTAAGTCACGTGTTCGACTGGCTATTCGAGGTTAGATTTAATTTTTCTTAATTAGCGGGGAATGGTTTAGGAAGGTCGAGCAGGAGTTGAAAGGGAATTAATATGTATAATTCGGAAAGATATTAAAGGTAGAAAGAATAAGGTTTAGATTTTCGGATGAATCTATTTGCAATGGGGATTTAGAGTTGGTCGTGTAGATGGGTTTAGATGAGTTTTAATAGGGTTTTGGGTTTGTCTAAATTTTAGTATTTTTTCGTAAATTTCCGGGATTGCCTTAACGTTTTCTAGAATTTTCGGACCGCTAGCCTTATTGTCGACTACCTTATTCGTGGGTGCCGTATCTTCTTCCCAATATTTAGTTTCAATAAGAGGGCGGTGGTATATTCTGCCGTTAACGAAATCGGAATATCTTTTTCAGATGGTATCGATAGCCCGACCGTCTACTCTTTCCCATTGACTTTTCTCGAATTCCGGGAAGAAATTTTGTCGATTTTAACCCAAAATATTAAAATTGTTCGAAAATTTTGGATCGCGAAATTATAATTTTATCAATTGATGATAGGGGATTATAGTTTTCTTATAATGAATATGGGTTAATATTACAAGTATACAAATATAAAAATTTGTTTTATACCCTTGTGAGTGTGTAATCTAGAGAAGGTGCTAAATTTAAAGCACCCTTCCCAAGAGTTTTGTGAGAGCTTCTTTCGTAAAAGAAAGTGCTAATTAAAGCACCTTTCTAGAACTAGGAAACTTCTGTGAGAGTTTTGTCAGAGAAGGTGCTAGATTCGCAGCACCCTTCTCGTAAAATGTAGTGTAAATGTAAGGGATAAAAATTTTCAAAATTTCGAAATAAATAAAATTTAATGTTAGTATTGCTTAGTTAGCAAAAAAAAATCTTTCTTTATTTCTCAATACCGAATTAAAATAAATTTTTTTTTTTTTGCAAAATCAGCGAAATTAAAATATTTCTAAATGCAAATAATTTCTGCTGACCAAGAATGTTGGTGCAAGTCCGTACAAGGCAAGCCGCACCTCGAATAAAGAAACGTAAGCGAATTCTTTATTGTAATTTTAGACTACTTGATGAAAATAATATCAATGATATAGTTAAATATTCAATAACTTCTTTGAATAAAAATAGAAATATTAAGAAAAACAAATTTTATAAAATTTCAGGAGTTATTGGTCTATGTAAAATTTAAAGAACAATTTAAAATTTGGGAATAAGACAAAAGTGATGAATAAAAAAAATATAAGGAAAAGTTTTAAAATTTCAAAATTGAACACAGTTAGACTTGAATTTATTTAGACAGTGGAATTTAAATTGAAAATAAAAATAGAAAAGAAAATATTTAGAGATTATAAGTTTTTCTCAAACAAAAGTTAAATAATTTCGGGTTCGAATCCCACCGCTGCCACCAGTGTTCTTTATGTTATGTCCAAGGGCGTTTTTAGAGCGGTAGCGTAAACGGTGGAGGTTTGGACTAACAGTTTAAAGAATACGCAACGGAGGTTTTAATTCCGTTGTTTTAATTATTTATGTGGGACGTTTTCGAGATACGAACTTACCACGCCTTCGTTTGAGACTGACGGATTTTTTATGAGAATAGATGTACTTACTCTCTGCAGGAATTTTAGTTGTTACTGGATCCGTGATTCTGGGGCTGCTGTTAGCGCCTTTTCCTGACTTGGGCCCTGTGATTGGTCCTTGCAGCGGATGCATTAGGATAGAATTGGGCTGCTTATATTACGGGCTTCTTATTTTGTGAAATGAATTTGTTGAAAACTGATTTCACTTTTATTCAGATTTATTTTTATCAAAATTAAAACTTACACTTTCACAATTTGATTTTTTAGGAATTTAATTTAGTGGATTTTAGTCATTTTAATGAGCTAACGTCCTCCAGTCCCTCGTAGGGTAAAGTGCGCAAATTTAGCTTTTAGAGATATTTTATTTAAACTTACTGCCCGGATTCTCGCCTAAGTGCAGAGCAAATTAGAACTTTGAGATTCCGGTTCTCTAGATTTTTAAAACTAATAACTAATACGTGGCCTGCTGGTTGAACCGAATCTGAACTCGTCTTAAGTGCAGTGCAAATTAAGATAAGTGATTTTTACAAGGCACGGGCCCGTCAAGTAAACGCGGAAGTCGAATTACTTGCTCAAAGACCAATACGTGGCCTGCCGGTTGAACCAAGTCTGGACTCGTCTTAAGTGCAGCGCAAATTAAGATGAGGGACTTTTACAAAGCACGGGTCCGTCAATTAAACGCGGAAGTCGAATTAATCGCTCAAAGACAAGGCGTTGGCTGTTGATCGCCTTTTTAAATACTCGCGGTGCTGAGATTGCAGAAGTCCCCGCTAGTCAACCAGCAGTCGCGTAGCTTATATTTTATTGTGGCTTTCGCGCATGGAGAAGTCTTCCATCTGCGCGGGTGATTTAAATTTAAAGAAAAATTTTGGGGTGGACATAACACTAATATAACATGATCACTCATAAATTCTCAAGAAAAATAGCTTCATTAATTAATGATGTAAAATAATATTTTTATGTACTGGGGTAAGCTGTTCTGGCATCCAGTATGTGGCAGACCTTGGCGGCGCTTTAAATCAGCAGCCAACCCGGGAGAAGATGCCACAGAAATCCAGATTTAAATTTCCGTGACAAAAAATTTGAACCATATGCATTTTTTCAATCTTGCAAAACGAAGTCGTAATATAGCTATAATGCATACTTATGCAATAGAACATAATCTTTTTGCAGAATGATCGATTTTCAAAAAATTATCGAAGAACTTTCTACTGAATTGTCTTCGGTAGAAAAAATACAGCAGAGTTGGCCATATCCTACAGAGACAGAAGTTATGAGTGGAATTTTGGAGAAGCTCCAAAAAATCGAAGACAACATAAATTTCTTTCAAAATCAGATGGATAATGCTCACAGTCTATCAACTCTATTATCTTCTACAACCATCATTTCGTCGAGCAATTTCTTAGTAACGTTCGAAGATTTAAACAAAAGGTTTGGAAATTCTTTCATATCTATTTTTTAACGTATACAACTTTTATTCCATTAAAACTGTGACGATGACGATGAATTATTCAGAGTTAACTGAAGGGAAATCGTAACTAGATTTTGTACAATTTTGAGCTTTAACTCAAAGTTAAAACTTCTAAAAATCTACAAATGAACGACATATAAAGCCGATTGATTAAAAATAAGAAATTAGGAATACGATTAACCCTAATGATCGTCTCTGCAACTACCCGCTAACTCCATACCTAAGCGCTTAACATTTCACTATTTTGTTTTTGAGCTCTTCGATCTCAAAAATATAGTTGTTGTATTATTTGGAGCTCTCCAAGTTCAAATAGATAGCTGATCGATAGTTTGGAGCTCTTCGAGCTTAAAAGTCTGATAGATGTTTCATAGAACACTATTTTTTAAATTTTTAAGTCGCAATAACTTTTAAATCAATCAACTAATTCTTTCGCGGTTCACGGAATGTAACGCAATTTTCCTAACTCTTTAACGAATCTTGAAATGCGAACTGATCAGACGAAAAATTTCATAGAAAATCTGAAAAAAACATATTTCTCAATTTATTTTGACAACGATATCTCACCTACGAATCAAGCGATTTTGACCAGGCTGGTGACGATCGCCGTAGTATTTTTAAGTCAAGAGCTAATTAGTTTTTTGAATCGATCGGTAAAGCCATTTAATAGTTATTAAAAAAAAAAAAATTTCGAAATCTGAGGACAATGGAACTCTTTGGAACGCCGGTCATTGCGATTCAATCGGATGCGCTGTTCAAACGTTATGAGAGATCCACATATATACATACTTACAGACATTGTGACATCACCGTAGGAATAGTCAGAGTAGCTTTTTAGGACCTCAAAACGTCAAGATCTGATGAAAACTCGATATTCGAAGATGAGGCGAAACCAATAAATTCTCAATTTTTTTCAATTTTCAATTTTTTTGGCTGAAAGTTAAAAAATCTATAATTGATTTATACACTAGTCACAAAAATTAAGGGATATAAAAAAAATTCCAAATTTTTTGGTGATTTTCAGCGAGCTGTAACTCCGAGGAAAATGATCGCACAGAAAAAAAAAAAAAGCAAATTGTAGCTCCAAGTGTCTAGTTTTTAGATATGACCATGATAATTTTTTGTCATTGTCAGGTCTGGAGAAATCCTAAGAAAACTACTGAAAAAAATTTTTCGAAATTTTTTTTCGTCTTAAAAAGGTCTACGGGCTTCAAAAAATTTTTTTGATTGTTTCGTTTAAAAGCTCTTTTAGTAAATTTAATACCCTTTAATTTGACGTAATCGAAAAGCCTGTACGATAATTTGCCGCGGAGTTATCGTCAATCAAAGCAAAAAGTTTTTTTGACTTTGGAAATCAATAACTCTGGAAATAATGACCGTATAGGAAATCGAGGGAGGGTTTTGAAAACTACACAATATTCTCTATAAGAAAACATAAACCGCTTTTGAAGAAAAAATTTTTTTGAATTGAAAACTCGGACTGAAAAAAAGACAAAAATTCGCATAATTAAGGATATTTGGATAACTTGGTATAACTTTGGATAAAATGGATGAACGAAGGATATCGTTGGTAATTTTTAACTTCAAAGTGTCCCCTAAAATCCCTAAGAAATTCAAAGCGCTGCGATTTTTTGTTCATAGTGCCCAGAAGCTTCAAATTCTGTGTTTTCGCAAAAATCACCATTATGAGCAATTTTGTGATTTTTATTCATTTTTCCATTGAAAAAAATTTTTTTTTCAAAATTCTTTATTTTTCGATCAAAGAGATTGATTTTTCAAGAAATTTGAAAAAAAAATTTCAATTTTTTCGAAAATTTTTTCGAAATTTTCTCAATTTTTTCGACTGTTGTTTTACCGCCGGCATTAGCGTTACCCAAAGCGTACCACGTGGAGGTTGTTCGGTCGGATTTACGCTTCTCACACACGTGTTCGTGTGTGTGTGTGTGTGTGTGTGTGTGTGTGTGTGTGTGTGTGTGTGTGTGTGTGTGTGTGTGTGTGTGTGTGTGTGTGTGTGTGTGTGTGTGTCTTTGTCTGCGTGTTTGTCTGTTTGCAGCTGCCGAATGACCTCTGTACGCACGGCAGTAACTGCTCAGAACCGTGTATTGCCACCTCTGTTCCGAATCACAGCTCGTAAACGCTCTTGCATGTTGATGCATCGTCGAATATCACGTTGCGAAATTCCTTGCCAACAACGTAACAACGCTTGAGTCAACTGATGAAGATTGTGCAGTTGCGGATAGTCTCGCCGCAATCGACGCCCAAGCATGTCCCAAACATGCTCAATTGGGTTCAAATCAGGACTCATCGCTGGATGATTAAGCGTTGTTACGTTGTTGGCGCGGAGAAAAGTTCGCGTACGAACTGCAGTGTGAGGACGAGCATTATCCTGCATCAAAATGAACCGTCTTGCCCCCATGCGTGTGCGCATAGGCAGGACGTGTGGCTCCAGAATTTCGTCGACGTACCTATCGGCAGTCAACGTCCCATGAACGATGACCAACGGGGTTCTGGTATTGAAGGACACGCCTCCCCACACCATGACTGATCCACCATTGAAAGCTGTAACTGGTCTCGTAAAACCATCCCGATCTCGTTCTCCACGACGGCGCCAAACGAGAGATCGTCTATCGCTGCCATGAAGACAAAATCGAGATTCGTCAGTCCATAATACACTGGTCCACTGTCTACGACCCCAATGGTGATGATCATGAGCATAGGCCAATCGGGTTCGGCGATGTCGTGGAATGAGCATAGGCACGTGATTTGCGCGTCTAGCGCGTAGTCCTTGCTCTCGAAAGCGATTTCGAACCGTCGATGCCGATATGTGTTGTTGGGGAGGACGTTGTCGACGATTGCGAAATTGATGAGCGATTGTGTGGGCATGCGCAGTAGGGTTTCGACGAGCATCTCGAATGATAGCTCGATCATCACGCTCGGTAGTGATTCGTAGTCTACCTTGACCCGGACGACGATCGTAACTTTGAGTCACGTTAAATCGGGCATAGGCCCGACTGATAACGGACTGGCTCACTCCCATAGAAGCTGCTACTTCCACCTGACTGTAGCCCTCTTGAAGGAGGGTAACAATGCGAGCCACATCTGTGGCAGCTAAATGTCGACGAGGCATATCAAAAGGTGCTTATCAAAGAAAAGCTTACATAAAATTCACGTAAGGAATTTAGGCTAAAAAGAAAACGTAAAATTCAAGTTTTGTGTGAGGAAAAGCCGAACTCCGCGGGGGTATATATCAATTTGTTTTTATTGAATTTTTAAAATGAGATTTAAAACTAAGGCAGTTGTAGCGGACAGAAAAAATTGAGTTAATTTTTTTACAATAGTGAAGCATTCTGAAGACGATAAAAAAATTTAAAAAAAAATTTTTGATAAAAAAATTTCGAAAAAATTTTCGAAAAAATTGAAATTTTTTTTTTTTTTTTTCAAATTTCTTGAAAAATCAATCTCTTTGATCGAAAAATAAAGAATTTTGAAAAAAATTTTTTTCAATGGAAAAATGAATAAAAATCACAAAATTGCTCATAATGGTGATTTTTGCGAAAACACAGAATTTGAAGCTTCTGGGCACTATGAACAAAAAATCGCAGCGCTTTGAATTTCTTAGGGATTTTAGGGGACACTTTGAAGTTAAAAATTACCAACGATATCCTTCGTTCATCCATTTTATCCAAAGTTATACCAAGTTATCCAAATATCCTTAATTATGCGAATTTTTGTCTTTTTTCAGTCCGAGTTTTCAATTCAAAAAAATTTTTTCTTCAAAAGCGGTTTACGTTTTCTTATAGAGAATATTGTGTAGTTTTCAAAACCCTCCCTCGATTTCCTACACGGTCATTATTTCCAGAGTTATTGATTTCCAAAGTCAAAAAAACTTTTTGCTTTGATTGACGATAACTCCGCGGCAAATTATCGTACAGGCTTTTGATTACGTCAAATTAAAGGGTATTAAATTTACTAAAAGAGCTTTTAAACGAAACAATCAAAAAAATTTTTTTGAAGCCCGTAGACCTTTTTAAGACGAAAAAAATTTCGAAAAATTTTTTTCAGTAGTTTTCTTAGGATTTCTCCAGACCTGACAATGACAAAAATTTTCATGGTCATATCTAAAAACTAGACACTTGGAGCTACAATTTGCTTTTTTTTTTTTTTCTGTGCGATCATTTTCCTCGGAGTTACAGCTCGCTGAAAATCACCAAAAAATTTGGAATTTTTTTTATATCCCTTAATTTTTGTGACTAGTGTAGAAGAAAAAGAAATAATTGAACAATTTCTTACAGGCTATTTTCTAATTCTTAACTTCCTACTATGGAAACCGATATTTTCCAAAAATCAAGGAGCTGTTTTGATCGCGATTTTTGAAGATTGATTTTTCATCATATCTTGACGTTTTGAGAATCAAGGAAGCTATTATAATTGTTAAGACGATAATGTTCGTATGTCTGTATTCGCTCTGAGTGACTCCATGGTAGGGGAAATTAAATCGACTGAAGCGTTCGCAATGATTGCTTTCGGCGTTACGAAAAGCTATTATCCCTGAAATTGGAAGCAAGTACACGTGAAAGTATTTATTTTATTTTAATTGTAATAAGATAAAAAAAAAAAAAAAACACCTGAGTTGTTGTGTTGTGAACTGTTAAAATACCAGCAGAAATCTTATCACATTATTTTTTTTATCCTTGTCCGTGCTGATTGATTCGTCTCAGTAAAAAACTAAACTGCAGTTACTACACTGATAGAAGAATTTTTAACTGTCAATAATTAAATTTACTAAATTTTAATACATATTTTTTAACATTATTTAACAAACATTTATTTAGGAGAGAATTACATTTATTGATAGCTATGAAGTTTTTTTTCTAAATTTCTTTCGTTTTTTAATGATCCTAAAATTACACCGGCACACAAAAAAAAGTAGTGTGTACTTAGGATCAGACCTACCTACCGACATATGTATCGACCGACTGAATCCAAATTTCAAGTCCATCTGGCCCGGTCACCCTCCATTTTTGAGCACAATGTAATCAACCCCAAAAATGGCAAAAAATTGCAAGCATAGCAGTAAAAAAATTCTTGTGGACCTGGATCAAGTATGATTTTCATGTATTTCAATTTACTTCATCTAAATGTTAATTAGCTCGGTGAGCCGTCTAAATTTGAAAAAAATAAAAAAAAAAAAAAAATGAAAAACCCAAGAAAAAAAATGCAATTAACCATGAAAAATTGAAGTTATCTAGTTAAGAATTTTTTCGCACTTAGATTGAGCATGATCTTTATGTATTTTGTAACGAGGGATTTGTAAAACACAGCAAAAGAATTTATTATTTTCCTTTGAGTAAAGAATTTGGCCTCTCCCAATTGACTGTCCCCTTTTGCTCAGATTTATTGCTCGCCGGAGTCCAGGAGAACAAAAAAAAGGTAAACAGAATGTTAGCCAAAATTTATAGTAATCAAAAACAACTGAATCTTTATTAAACAATTTATAAGAAAAGAAAAAAAACACAATAGTCCTCTATTGCTATCTTTACAAGCAAAATTTCGCGGCTTCGCGGATTCAGGGTGACCGTCCCCCACACACACACGCAGTCCAAAAATTCGCGGACTACTTTCGCGGCTCTAGTTACCCCGGTTGCCAATGGGGGTGTCTGGCCGACAAACCCCACCGCCCTACTCGGTCCTTTTTCTCCCAGAGGGTAAGCGGATGGTCTCCGTCTCGCCCCCACCTACTCGACTATGTTCACCTGCCGTACCTCCGCTGAAAGCCTCGGTCCGGGGACTTCCCCAAATCTCCCGTGAATTTGAATCACTTACCTTGGTCCTGGTCAGACTCCGGGTAGAGTGTTTCCTTTTTCTGTTGTCCAAAGAATGGTCTTCTATAGGAGAACTTCACAAGGAGACTGGTTGCCAATTGCCATTAATTTTCCGGCTTTATCATTTTCTCAAAAACTCACTTCCAACGAACCGGAATGATCGTTTTTGCCATCTATACTGTATTTACAAACTATCAATTTAATTGGATTCCCCTTCATTCTCTATCCATTCGGTTCGCCAAATTCTAAGTTTTATTTTCGATCCCAAATTAATTTTACATTTTAATCGGCATTTCGTTCATTCTCTATCCATTCGTCGACTTCCCATACTAAATTTGGCTCGGGACTTATAAAATTTCTTTGCGTTTAAATAAAGTAGTTTTCACAAAATTATTTTTCATACTAAAGTTATCACAAACTTAGCAATTGAAATTCATTCTAATAATTATTTTGGCCATTGATTATTTTCGTCCAAAATAATTATTTCACAAATAATTAGGCAATTTTTTTCCCATAAATTACGCACTAACAAATTTTGGAAACAAGTAAACCTACTTTTATTAAACAATAAAAAAAAACAAGGATAATTGTCACGTAATAACAAAATAATAATTAAGTCCGATAATTGACAAAAATAATAATAAATCCGTGGATAACAAGATAAGTGTTATACCAAAAATAACGATAATTACTAAATAAACAAAAATAATAATCCATCCGTGGATAACAAAATGAATGTTATACAAAAATAAGCGATAATTAACTGAGTAACCGGTCTTAATAATAATAATACTTTGTCAACAAATAATATAACCAAAAATAATTAAAAGAAAATAATATCTTTCCGACGGTTCCGGCCGGCTTAGTATCAGGCGAACATGACGAGTGAAGAGTAGGTATTCCAACTGTCGCTTCGCTGACTTACTCGCTCCTTCGTTGTCGCCGTCTACGCACTCACGCTCACCGTCTCACTCGCTCCCATCAGACCGTGGGTCACAATTTTATTGCACTGAATTTGCATCTGAAGTATTCTTGTCTCGTTAACGTTTTGAAATTACAAATAAAATCAAAGAATCAGAAAATTGTAGTGATAACTATAAAAAAATTAGAAAAACGGTAGACCCTGAAGGCCATCCGTGCAACTTCTCGCTAATTTTATATCGTGCTTAAAACTGCACTAATGATGTTTTTAAGCTCTCCGAGCTCAAAAATAAAATTTATGTGTTATTTTAAGCTCCCTGAGCTTAGAGGGATAACTTTTCTATGCTTTTGAGCTCTTCGAGCTCGAAAGTCTGATAAAACTTTGATAAAACACAATCTTTCAATTTTCAAACTGCAGTAACTTTTGAATAAATAAATCGATTTATACGCGGTGGGCAGCATTCGGCGCAATTTTGTAAGCTCTATGAAGAATCTGTACGTTTAATTTGATCGAACCAAGAATTTCGGAGTAATTCTGGAAAAATATTTTTTTTGGTTTTCTTTCGTCAACGATAACTCACGAATGAATGAACTAATTTTGACCAGACCGATGGCGATCGACGTGATTTTTTTATGTTAAGAGTTGATTAGTTTTTGAAATCGATCGGTCAAGCTTTTTGAAAGTTATTCCAAAAAATGTCGGAGTAATGATGAAAAAATCCTTGTATCCAAATATTTCGTCAAGGATATCTCTCGAACTAATCAACTGATTTTTAAGTTCTTGGCGGCAATCGACAAAGTTTTTTAAGCTCTGAAAATTATTCTATTCCACCAAAAACGATCCAAAAGACATATCGAAGTAATGTGAAGATAACACTTTTTTGGTTTTTCTTTTGTTCACGATATCTCTTGAACGAATAAACCGTTTTTAACTGGATTCGCGGCAATCGACGTAGTTTTTAAGGTTGAGAGCTAGAGAGTTTTTAAAATCGATCGGTAAAGCCGTTTAAAAGTTATTCCAAAAAAATCACTTCTGAAAAAAATTTTTCCTATTTTTTTAGATTTCTCTAAATTTCTCAAAATCTATCTGTCCGAATAAGTTTAAATTTTTAGGAAATCTGAGTCTAGTGAGGCCCTTTCGAATAGCATCAACCGCGAGGAAATCAGTTCAACCGTTCAAAAGTTATAAAAGGGTCACACACACACACACACACACACACACACACACACACACACACACACACACACACACACACACACACACACACACACACACACACACACACACACACACACACACAGATTGATTGATAGTTTATTAATGCCAAGGTACAAGCCAAATGGCAATTTTAAATCTATATCTATATCTATACTAATATTATAAAGAGGAAAGATTTGTATTTTTGTATTTTTGTATGTTTGTAATGAATAAACTCAAAAACTACTGGACCGATTCCAATAATTTTTTCACCATTAGAAAGCTGCATTATTCAGAAGTAACATAGGCTATATAATATCACGCTAGGTCCTATAGTTGTGGAGCAGTAACCAAAAATGTTTTAAAAACGGAGGAAAAGTGTCGTTTCTGAGGCCTTCCGTGGCGTGCGCTGGGCATATAGTTAAAGTTATACAAAAATGCTCTATGGATGAATTGTTCATCTTAACATTCTTTTTAAAAAAGTCTGCGAGAGCATATGTCTACCTTTTATAGTTTACCCATAACAATCGTTTTAATGAATGGTTCAATCCTTATAAAAGTTTGCTCTAGATAACTTTTGAATTGTTCAATCGGTTACCTTATGACTATTAATTCATCCAAAAGATACCTATTAGGTAAGTACTTACCTGCTATTTCAAAAATACATAAAAAAGGCCCGGGGCGGCGCGCGGCGTGAAGTGACTAGCCAGCCGAGCAACGCAGCGGTGCGGGGAAGGGGAGGTCAGATCAGTGAGATAGATAGCCGCGCGGCTCATTCGCGCGGTCGGCTCCCTACGCAGCAGACGTGTCACGTAACCGATCTTAAACATTTTGTAGACTATTTAACTTGCATTTTTTGTTCGAGTAAAAAAGTTCTTTTCAGAACTAATTATAAATTGTTCATTCAGGCTTTACTGCTATAATATCCTAAATTATATTCTTACTTATACCCTTATTTTCCATAGTAAGTATTTATCCTAAATTCTATTCTTATTCTCTATCCTAATTTCTATTCTTATTTTTATCTAATAAAAAAAAATTCATCAATATGCCAAGAAAAAAAAGGTCTCAACTATCTAAAAATTGCTCTCAAGCGAGATTAGCAAAAATACGACGTGATGAAGAATCAGTTTCTGAAAATTTTGATCGTCTCGCAAATCAGAGAGCGTATGCGTCGCAATCACGTGCAAGCGAATCTAGCGCCGAACGCTTGCACCGCCTTGCTCAAAATAGTGACAGAATGTCACAATCACGTGGAAGGGAATCAAGCGCCGAACATGCGCTTCGTCTTTCAGCACAAAATACCCGATCATCACAACTACACGAACGACAATCGAGTGCGGAACGTTCGCAGCGCCTTGCAGAAAATAGGGTTAGGAACTCGCAAACGCGTGCCAGGGAATCTAGCGCCGAACGCTCGCAGCGACTAATTGCACAAAATACCCGATCATCACAACTACACGAACGATAATCGAGTGCTGAACGCTCGCAGCGTCTTGCAGAAAATAGAGTTAGGAACTCGCAAACACGTGCCAGGGAATCTAGCGCCGAACGCTCGCAGCGACTTATTGCACAGAGAGAAAGACAACATTCTTTAACAATTAGGACGCGTAATAGAGTTTTAGCTCATAGCAATAGATCGGCATTCAGTTACGATCCACAAATTGATTATGCTCATCAAAACAGCATCCAAATCGGAGCAATGAATAAGGTTTGCCCGCGATGTTGTGCAAAAAAATGGAATGATGAAGCGAACGGTATGTGTTGCGCGTCTGGAAAAGTTATTCTTCCTAATATAACAGAGCCACCAGAACCAATAAAAAGCCTATTGACTAATAATCACACACTTTCTGCGCATTTTTTGAACAATGCGCGTAGATACAATAGTCTTTTTCAGATGACTTCGTTTGGGGCAAAAGAAATTAGAGAGGGAAATTTTATGCCCACCTTTAAGGTAGAAGGACAAGTCTACCATCTTATAGGTAGCCTCTTACCACCAGCAGGACAAAACCCTCAATTTCTGCAAATATATTTTATTTCAGAAGCTGACCAACTATCTTTGCGAGCAAACATGGCCCCTACGCTAAAAATTGATTTGATTAACGAATTGCAGACCGTATTAAATAGCCACAATATATACGTACGATGTTTCAAGCATAGTATCGAACTTAACAACCCGGAAAGTTTAAAACTAATCATTCACTCTGATCGCACACCTCAGACAGAACACCAAGGCAGATATAACGCTCCTTCCATAAATGAAGTGGCCGTTCTGTTGGTCGACGAAGACAAAGGACCCAGGGATATTGTGCTGCATGGTAGAGACGGACAACTAAAACGAGTGTCGGAATTGCACCGCGCTTACGATCCGTTACAATATCCACTTATATATGTAACAGGAGACGACGGATATTATGTGAATATTCCTCAGCAGAATGCATTACGAAATAAGACAGTGTCATGTATGCAATATTATGCCTATCGTTTAATGATTAGGACGAACTATTTTAACACACTGCATTATTACAAAGATTTGTTTAATCAGTATTGTGTTGATATGATGGCGAAGATGATTTCAGAGAGGTTAAATTTTATTTCCCGAAACCAACAAAAGCTAAGAGCGGATAACTATATTCATTCGAGGGATGCTTTAAACCAAGACGCAGGTGTAAATGCCGCCAATTTAGGTCAGCATGTCATTTTGCCGTCGTCATTTACCGGGTCACCGAGGTATCTCCACGAAAAGACGCAAGATGCTATGACATATGTACGCAATTATGGAAGGCCTGACCTTTTTATAACTTTTACGTGTAATCCGGAATGGGAAGAAATAAAGCAAGAACTTTTTCCCGGTCAGCGATCTTTCGATCGGCATAACATCATTGCTCGAGTGTTTCACTTAAAAATGAAAAAATTATAAACATAATCACAAAAGACGCGATTTTTGGGACGGTTAAATGTTTTATGGTAACTGTAGAGTGGCAAAAAAGAGGATTGCCGCATTGTCATATGTTATTTTGGCTGGACACAAAAATACAGCCCGATGAAATTGATGGCATAATAGTTGCCGAGCTACCTAATAAAGATGAAGATCCAGAGTTGTTCGAAATAGTCACAAAAAATATGGTACATGGACCATGTGGGGAAGAAAATTTGACTTCGCCGTGCATGAAAAATGGCATTTATTCAAAAAAATACCCACGACGTTTTGTAACTCAAACCGAGACCGGTGAGGACGGATATCCCGTTTATCGACGACGCGACATCGACAACGGAGGGCAGGTCGCTACCTTGAATGTGCGAGGAAGAACAGTCAACATTGACAACAGATGAATCGTTCCATATTGCCCAATATTGTGCCGATCTTTCAACGCTTACATAAACGTTGAATATTGTCATTCCGTACAAGCAATTAAGTACATATGTAAGTACATTAATAAAGGATCGGATCAAGCCACTTTCAGTGTCAGAAATGCTCATGACGAAGTTGAAAAATATTTAAACAGCCGATACATCAGTACATCTGAAGCAGTGTGGAGATTGTTAGAGTTTCCTATACATGACAGACACCCTACCGTAGTACACTTAGCGGTACACTTAGAGAACGGACAACGAGTATACTTCTCAGCGGAAAATATACAAAATATTGTTGAAAATCCACCTAAAACGACACTCACTGCCTTTTTTGACCTGTGCAGCAGTGACGGGTTTGCTAGAACACTACTCTATCACGAAGTCCCTCATTACTATACATGGGCAAACAATAAATTTTCTAGCGTGGAGGCGCAAAGGAAGCGTGGCCAAGACGTAGTTGGACACCCCGGCATAAAAAAAGATGCAGCATTGGGAAGAGTGTACAGCATTCATCCTTCACAGTCAGAATGTTTTTATCTCAGGATACTACTTCATCATGTACGTGGCCCAACATCATTCCAGTATTTAAAAACAGTTGAGGGAATTGTTAAAGAAACTTACCAAGCCGCTTGCCGAGATAGAGGTTTGCTGGAAAATGATAACCAATGGGAAATAACTTTGAGAGAAGCTTCAATATCCCAATGTCCGCTTAAGCTGAGAGAATTGTTTGTGGTGATTCTATTATTTTGTTTCCCCTCGGAACCTCTCAAATTATGGAACACTTTTAAAAACGATTTGTGTCAAGATATCAGACACATAGCCCAAGAAAGAGGTCAACAAGATTTTAATGTTTATAATGAAGGCTTGATACAGATCGAAAATAAACTTTTAGAACTGAACGATAAAAATTTGGTAGACTTTGGGTTACCCTCTCCGAATCGCCCCCTACAAAATGTAGTTAATGCCATACCGAGCTCTACATACGATGTTAACGAGTTATCAGTATATGTCAACTCAAATGTACCCAAGTTGGTGGCAGATCAAAAAATTGCGTTCGATGCTATAATTGAAAGTGTGATCAACAACAAAGGTAGACTATTTTTTTTGGACGCGCCTGGCGGAACAGGTAAAACATTTCTTGCCAATTTAATATTAGCCAAAGTACGACAATCTGGAAGAAAAGCACTGGCGGTCGTGTCTTCTGGCATTGCTGCAACTCTATTAAATGGTGGGAAGACTGCTCACTGGACCTTTAAATTACCGTTGTCTGTGTCATTAGAACAACAATCAGTATGCTCAATCCGCAAAAATGGTCCACTTGGGAAGCTCTTACAGGACACTTCACTGATTATTTGGGATGAGTGTACCATGAGCCATAGAGCTCACGTGGAAGCTGTGAACCGCACATTAAAAGACCTCAGGAACTCAGGCAATGTGATGGGAGGCGTAACCTTTGTGTTGGCTGGAGACTTTCGCCAAACACTACCGGTTATAACTAAAGGTACACGCGCCGACGTTATTAAAGCGTGCCTCAAATCATCACCTTTGTGGCAATCAATTAAAACTCTAAATTTGCGCACAAATATGAGAGCACATTTAAGTAACGACAACAATGGAAATTTCTCACAAAAAATACTTCAACTTGGAGATGGAAAACTACCATCGCCAGTTGCAAATAGCTCCCAAGTATCGTTGGACAATGAATTGGCTCAAACTGTTAACAGTCTAGATGTTCTTATAGACACAATCTATCCCGACATTGAAAATCTCACAGAACGAAATTTCAATTGGCTCTGTTCGAGGGCGATAGTGTCGCCAAGAAACGATTCCGTAAATGATATAAACAGAATGATTATGGAAAAAGTACCAGGTGATTTCAAATGTTACAAATCTATTGACACTGTGTGCAACATCGAAGATGCAGTACACTACCCACAAGAATTTTTAAATTCCCTCAACCCTGCCGGCTTGCCACCCCACGAACTAAAATTAAAAGGAGGTACTCCTATCATGCTTTTGAGAAATTTAAGCCCTCCCAATATGTGCAATGGCACAAGACTTTTGATAAGGGAATTACGAGACAATGTGATTGTAGCAACAATCATCACTGGGCCTGCGGCCGGACAGCTCGCTCACATACCGCGAATCCCGATGATTCCGACGGATTTACCTATATCCTTTAAAAGGTTACAGTTTCCTGTGAAGACATCGTTTGCCCTTACGATAAATAAATCACAGGGGCAAACTTTTTCGATTGTTGGCGTCGACCTAAGAAAAGAGTGCTTTTCTCATGGGCAGTTATATGTAGCCCTTTCTCGAGTAGGATCTCCTAAAAATCAATATGTTTTGTTAGCACCTACAAATACCACTGCAAACATAGTTTACAGTGAAGCCTTAAAGTAAAATGTAAATATTACGATAATTTGATCAAACACATAAAACAAAGAACTTTAACAAAAAAAAAAACAAAAATCTTTAACAAAAAAAACCTTAAAACAACAAAAAAAACCTTAAAAAAACCAAAAAACTTTAACAAAAAAAACCTTAAAACAATAAAGAAAAACAAAAAAAAATGAAAAGATGTAAATATTTTTCAATAAATGTAAAATAACAATTTAAAAACAAACTTTTACCTCAACCAAAACAAACAACAACAAAGTAGGTAGGTTCCTATTTAAGAAGAAAACAATTAATTAAATAAATGAAATAAGTAAATGAAGTCCGGAAAAATGTTTTCAAAAGGTAAATACTTCCTAAATAAAAAAAAAACTGAGAATAAATATAAATAAAACGTAAAACTATGTAAAAAATCTTAAGTCCCCCCGTGCGAAGCCGGGACGGGCCGCTAGTACAATATGAATTACAAATACAATAATAATAGAAAAATTATATAAGTACATAAACTATAATAAAGATCTAATATACAAATTTATATTTATTTTATCTGATTCAACTAACATACTCAATAAATTATTCAATTAATAACAGCTGATAAAAGAACAAAGTTGGAGAATTTAACACTTAGAATCTAACAGTAATTATCAGAGAACTTATCACTTTACAATAACAAAATTAATAATCCAAATTCAACAAATGGTCAAAAATTTTATTTTTGAACACTTCAAGACTAGATGAGTTTACAATCTCTTCAGGCAGTTCTTCCCACAATCGTATTACACTCACTTGGAATGACCGCTCCATGAAGGTCGTAGCAAAATGCGGAAACGTGAAAAGAGAGTGTTTTTTGGCTGCTAACCTATCTGAACGTCTGACTTCGGTCTCCTCAACAAAAGCATCTCGTAGGTACTTGGGTTTACCAACTTGAAATAGCTTAAAGAAGTAACAACTCATGAAGTACATTCTACGATATTTCACAGTAAGCCATCCCAATTCTCGTTGATAAGGTGTTATATGCTCATCTTTTCTAAGATTAAAAATGAACCTAATTGAGCAATTTATTGCACGTTGAAGTTTCAAGTCATTTTCAGATGTTGAATCTACTAATACGATGGAACAGTAATCAAGAAGTGGTAAGATGGTGGATGATACTAACAATTTCCTGATGTCAGTTGAGAAAATGTTCTTCCGAACCTTGAGAGAATGCAAGGCTGAATTAACTTTGCAAACCACTAGCTTGACATGATGATTCCAACTTAGGTTCCTACTGATGTGTAATCCCAAGCACTTGGTAGTATCAACATATGGAATTATGACACCATCTATAATAATAGGTGGCAGATCAAAGTTACTCAGTTGTTTCAGCTTGCTATTTGAACCCAAGATCATTGCTGGTCTTGGACAAGTTTATCTCCAAGCCATGCTTCCTTGCCCAATCCGCAACTGATTGTGCATCAATGTTGACCTGTCTGACTGCCTCTTGTAGTTGATACATAAAGAAGTGTAGATAAATATATTTGTCATCAGCAAACAGACCATGGTTACAATACACTAACCATCTGACAACAGAATTCATGACAATTAAAAACAGGATTGGACCAAGCACAGAACCTTGAGGAACACCAGATGAAGTTCTAAGGAGCTGAATTGGAGTCCCAAGATTATTCAGTATTGACTGAGAGCGATTTGATAAGTAGGAGAAAAACCAGATAATTGTTTCCATTGAAAAACCAAGCTCAAATAACGCAATCAGTATGATCTTGGGGTCAACATAGTCAAAAGCCTTACTCAAATCAAATAAGACTATTATGGTAAGTTTATTTTTGTCCATCGCCTGCCTAATATCATCAGTGAGCCTCAGTAAAGCTGATTGTGTGCTGTGATGTGTCCTAAATCCGGATTGCAAAGGATCGAGTAACTCGTTATCCTCCAGATAGGTTATCACTTGATTTGCAATGATTCTTTCAAACACTTTGGCCAGATGGGATAGATTTGCAACAGGTCGGGTATCTGACGGAGATCTAGGTGGTGAAGTTTTATTCAAAGATATAATAAAAATAATTTTCCAAATGTCAGGGAATATTCCAGTATCAAGAGATCTATTAAATAATGCAGCAATAAACAGTGAAATTTGTGGAAGGTGATCCCGTAGCCATCTTAAATCCAATCCATCAGGACTTTTTCCTTTAGACTTTGAAAGAGTAATATGCAATGCCTTAGTAACATCTACAATGTCAATCATGGTCCACTTGAATAAACAATTGACTTGTCTTGAATAGTCCATCGGCAGCAGATCAACAAAATTTTTATTGCAAGGTGGATGTTTTCTTACTATGTTTGCGTAATACTCATTCAATTCAAGAGCATCAAAAAAGTTTAGCGGTGATGAAGGGTTAGACTTAATTAGTCCAAGATGTTTAAGCTTACTCCTGTTATATCCGGCATACCGTATATAATACAGGGCCTCCCATTCCCGCCCAAAAGTGCAGCGCTTGTATATTTAGGGAACCACTAACGGGACTGCGCGACAACTCACTCGTGGCTGAAGAATACACATTATCGCGCATTGTCACCTCATCAAAAGAACCAATTGTTTAATTAGTAGCCCCTCTTTCAAATCGCGACCGAGGTGATAAAAACCGCGAACACTATAATTCACTAGCTTATTTTACAAGGTAACAGTTCTGCCTTAAAGCCCGGGTGAGTCCTATACCCCGACACGTATAGGCAGACTTCAATTATTAAATTAATTAGTCATCCTTTCCCTAATTATTCATTTCGATTTCCTTAACGGTATTTCTGAGTTCTGTGATAGTGATTCTTCGAGCCACGATTCGTTTTGACGATAATCGAGATTCCCGCAGTCCCAGTGACCAGGTCCCCTCTCAAATTATTTTCTTCTTCTGTGAATTTATAATCGGCGAACTTTTGTTTGCCGGAGTCGTTACTCCGGTTACGAACTCATATACTTTCAATACAACGTTATATTGTTATTAGTTAATAAGTGATAAGTGTAAATTAAGACGTGTTTGCCCATAGGGCCAGTTAATCAGAATATATAACTAAAAACCCGAATCGAAGTGTCCCATCATTTATAAATTAAGGAGCTATTCATCCTTCAACTTTCGATCTTCAATCTCCAGTCAGAAGGAGGAAAGGAGAAGCCAAGTAGCGGAAGTCAAAGGTATAAAGTCCAATCGAAGGACGAATCATCATTCAATTCGTAATAGTAAGTGGAGGATATTATCACTATTTTCGAGGTCGATTGTCTATTCCAAGGGGCCCTCTCCGGGGTTTTCACCTTCGCGAACCCATAAATTAAAAACCTAACGATCCTTTCGTTAGGGAAATTCATCTGTTATCCGAACCTCCGATAGTCCAGCTACCAAATTCTAAGATTATATTTTTCGGACATAACACTCCAAATAGATGAACCATATGAAAGATTTGAAAGAATAGTTTTTAAGTATTCTTCACGAGCATGATTTAACTCAGCTTTTAAGTTTTTTCTCTTAATTCTAAAAAGAGCAAGCAAATTTAGGTCCCGAGTTCTCCTAGCTTTCTTATAAATTTCATCGCGTTCTTTGCACTTCACTTTTAATTCTTTTGTAAACCAAGGATTACTATGACGGAATATCTTCTTAGTAATTTCTGGTGCAAACAAATCCAGAGAAGATAGAACACCAGATTTGAAGATAGTCAGCAACTCATTTGGATCCGAATTCTCTAGTATAGCATTATCAATTCTTAAAGTGTTCATCAAAGTTCTTGAAAGAGCTTGATGATCACAATTCTTTAGATTTCTAAAGGTAACTTTCTTTGGTGCTGGTTTTGAACAATTTAATTTATATTTACAAAATAAATAGTCATGGCCATCAATGAACGGAGAATCGGATTTAGCAAACGAAACTAATTTACTATCACTGTCAAGCAGGATGACATCCAACCAAGAATCATAATTATTTTTATGAAAAGTAGCTCCGTAAGGTACGCAGAACAGTGATGATTCAAGAATAAAGTCTTTCAGGTGCCTTGCAGTGTAACTATCTTCTAACAAGTTACAATTTAAATCACCAGCTATGATATTGTTGAAATTTGGAGCAAATCTTGAAAAAATGTCAAAGAATTCGTTAAGAAATAGCCCTTTCGGTCTTCTGTAAATGCAGGATAATAAGAGGTGAGATCCAGAGGATAAAGTGACATCGGTAATTAAATATTCTGGTTGGTTTAAATAGTCAGAAGTTGAAATATATAAAATCTTGACTTTTAAGGACTCGTGGACAAGACAGGCCACTCCACCTCCCTGGATGTAACAACCAGTATCTGCATGTTTTAAGAGAGAGACACACATACACACACACACACACACACACACACACACACACACACACACACACACACACAGTGACACCATCGCGGGGGTAAACAGGGAAGCTTCCTGTGACCTTTAATCGTCGAGATCTGATGAAAACTCGATTTTTGCAAAACGGGGTAAAAACAATAACTTCCCGATTTTTGAAAATCTGAGATTTTTAGCGGGAAGTTAAAAGTACATATATATTGTTTCGTAGTCTCAAAATTAAGATTCTATACACATGAGGCCAATATCTTTGTAACACATTTACTGGAGCACTTTCCGTTAATAAATATTCTGATCAGACGTGATATAGCCTGATAAGGACCGTTCATGTCAGGTCTGACATAGAAATTGGCCCTATCAGATTTGATATTGCCTGATCGGGGATGATATGGCCATGTTAAGATGTAGACAAACTTGTAGCATAGATAAAATTTATCATTTCTGATTTCATTTTATCGTTTAAAAAAATGTAAATGGCAGTAATGCGTATTCGATAGTAAATTTGTTTTATTCGTTTGTACAACTTTATTCCAAAACAGAAACGCTCTGTAATAGAGTACGAAAATTCTACTCTTGTTGAAACTTAACACTTTGGAGTCAAGTATCTAGAAAAACAACAATTTTACTGCCGTGCGTCATCTATCAAAGACTTTCAATACTAGTTTCGTCAGTGCGTACCATGTTATTGCACAATGGTGATGTCTCCGTTCAGACTTATGAATACTTTCATGATTCTTTAAATATCTTTCAAAATTTTCGAGAATTTTTGTATTACATGAACGAATAACTGAAAATTACATTTCATGATAGACGAATAAAAGATTTTGTCATTTGGCATAATATTGCATGAAAAATAATGATAAAATCAATTTCATATTGTATTTAAAGAATCATAAAAAATATTTAACTGTATGTAAATCTTAAGCCGGATCAAAAAGTTATAACAATTTATAAGTTGATGAAATAGTTGACCGCTTCAACTTTGATGGAGTAAAGTATTTCAAAATTCAATAAAAAATAAAGAAGAATTTTTTTTACAACTTTTATGCACAGGGCTGTTTGTAATTTTTTAAAGCTACGGAATAAAAATATAATGAAAATGGAAATTCGCTTATAACAAACTGTTTATAAAATAAACAATGAAAATTCAAACACAAAAAAATTTTTTTTCCAAAATGTAATTGAGAATTGAAAATGATGATTTAAAAAAAAAAGATTTCTGAATAAATAATTTAAATGGTGGATAAATGGAAATAACAATTATAAACAATTAAAAATTTTTTTTAAAAAATCATTATTTCACTAAGACAATAAAATGACAAAAAAAATTTTTCAAAGATATTCAATTTGTCTATTTGTTCATAAAAAATTTTTAAACAATTAATGTTAAAAAATTTTTAGCCAAGCTACCAAATGCAATATATGGATATAAAAACAACCAAAATTAAAGATTTGGGAAAAAAAAATTTTTATTACATTAGCCGGATATTTCAATTTTTGATAACTTTGAAAAATCATTATAACCGAATAAAAAAACTTTTATAGACTTTTACAACGGAATCTTGTTCATTATTAAATACGATCAATACGAATTAAATACGATCACGTAAGTAGTTATAATCACGTCTAATTTTCGCTCTATATTTGAAGCATTTTTCTGCATTTGTATGCCCACGGGCATTTCTGTTTCAGATTTTGTTGCATACTCTTTACTGCAACCTTCACAGGTTGCAAAAAAACTTCGATTTTTCTGAAACAGAAGCTGAGAAATAAATTTTCATATTATTGGCAAAGAAATTTTGAGGTTACTGTGCAATTCAGCGTAAAGTGATTTTAATTTGTCCGGTGTTATAGCGCCAGTGTCTTATTTATTGACGTTCTCTGATTATACTGGAACCTGACTATCGTATTTTGTTTACATCAGTGAACTGTCAAAACAAATCGAAACATACACTTCTTCGCCAACTATCCGTCATTACCTAGTGTCTCCTGTTATGCTCTGTGTTAGATGTAAGAGGGTAGCAAAAGTAAACAAAACTTGTCTGACTTGTAAATCTTCTTATAACCCTAGTTGTCTAAAGGAAGCATTGAAATTCAAGCCACCAACAAATTGTTGTGTGATATCATTTAAAGCTCCATTATCTCCACTTGATGTGACAGCAAATTTATCTAGACGCACTAGTTTAGTTAGATCTACAAGTCAACGGTCATCACTTTTCAGCTTTAAATCAATTGATTCATCGCCTAAAAATCCACCTATTTCAACTGTGTTAGAAGATTCTGTCTTCACATCATCAGCAATGGATCAAAAGTCATCGACCACTACAAGTAAAACTACCTCTTCAAGTGATTCTGGAAAAATTAATGAAACTATCAGCTCTTCTCAAGAGTCAAGTTCTTTAAATGATAAGCCTGATTGGACAAATTTTACTCTCGATCAGAAAATGAACTTATTATTTGATATGTCATTCAAAAACAGCTTCGAGATTCGTAAAGTTTTTCAAGATCTTAGTCAACACACTTAAGACATAAAAAATATAATGACAACTTTAAATAAAAATAGTGTTGATATACAAAGTCTATCAACAGATCTAAGCACTATTAATAATTCATTAGCAAAAATAAGAGGGAAACAAAAGTCGACCGATGAAAAAGTAAACAAAATAGCTCAAGCTTGTAATGAAAATTCCACCGCTATTGATTTAATAAATTCGACTCTTGACTCCATTGGATCAATGAATAATATTTCGTCTGTGTCATGAAACGCGTCATCGTTTCAGCTGCTATTGTCTGGGGAAGCAGAACAAATAACGTCAAACTTATCAGCAGCGGAAATTGTACACCATGTATTCAATAAACTGAACATATCTAACATAGAAAATGATATTCTCAGTGTAAAGAAATTAAAAAATAGAAATCCCCCTACATCACATGGATTGAGACACTCATTCGTTCTGAACTTAAAATCCTGTCAAGTTCGTGATCATATTATCGATGTGAAACGTCGTGTGAAAAAATTGTTAATTAAAGAAATATTTTATACGATTCCAAATGTTACTGATGGACAAATTTATCGAAATGAATTTTTGCATCCGGAGATATACAAACTTTTAAAAATTGCAAAAGCAAAAGCAAAGGAACTTAAATATAAATATGCTTGGGTGTGCAAAAGCGTAGTGTATTTGAAAGAAAATGATGATTCAGCCAAAATTGAAATAAATTCTGTGAGTGATCTAAACAAATTAAGTTAACAATCATCGTGCAAACATATTTCAAATTGTCAAGCATTAAATATACTAACTCTCAATATTAATAGCTACCTCGCTCATACGGCCCAGTTAGATAGCTTAGTTGCTGAAATGAAGCCACATATCATCACTATTATGGAAACTTGGCTAAATCCAGATGTCTCTATTGCGCTTGAAAACTATGCTATTATTCGTAGAGACAGAGGACTTATTGATGAATCTGGACGCTACATAAGAGGTGGTGGCCTGCTTGCTTTATTCACAAGTCATTAAAATCAAGAGTTCTGCACACTTCGGTTGCAAATCACCTAAATCAACCGGAATTCATATTAATTGATGTGTCAATGGATACAGGGTCTCATATTCTATTATCAGGTATCTACAGAAGACCTCAAGGTTATCTCTTGGATAGTTTTTTTTACTGAGTTTGGGAA
The DNA here is from genome assembly GCF_013202065.1 of Cotesia typhae. Taxonomy (NCBI): domain Eukaryota; kingdom Metazoa; phylum Arthropoda; class Insecta; order Hymenoptera; family Braconidae; genus Cotesia; species Cotesia typhae. Next base: position 873,759 of record NW_027423778.1, on the reverse strand, counting down.
GCTATATCCACACTATAATAACATAATCATCACTGGAGACTTAAATTGTAATCTTCTTAAAACTGATCGTCTAGCTTATCATTTACAGTCTTTCATAACTGAGTTTGCTTTATATTGTGTACCGTATGGTCCAACTTATCATACTAATGGAGTTGATTCGTGGCTGGATGTTATTATAGTTGATAATGAAGAAAAAATCAGAAATTACTCTAAATCCTCAGCACCCTTCATTGGAGGTCATGATTATATTTCTGTAGAGTACAAGCTTGAACACCCAAAAAAGTGTAATAAAGTAAATAAATACCGTGATTTTAGAAACTGCGATAACTTGGCTCTTTCACAATCTCTAAATACTGAGTTAAATGTAAATAATATTGATGTTGATAGCTTGGATCCAAATGAACTGACTTCTTACTTTTTAACTGTAGTATCAAATAATCTAGATATTTATGCATCTTTCTCGGAGAGAAAGACTAGTCGTCCAAGAAACCCTTGGTTAACCAAAGAATTAAAGAATGAACTAAAACACCGAGATGCTATCTACAAACGAGCGCGTAGAAGCGGTGACCAGAGTCTTCTAAATTACTACAAAAAACTAAGAAGTGAGTTAAAAGTTAAGTTAAACGCTGAGCGTGACAAGTACTTTACCAATATTCTAGCTGAAGAATCATATGGTTCCTCAATTTGGAAAAAACTTAAACAACTAGGTCTCATAAAACCAAAGCAGTCATCACCATTGGATCATTTTAGTGCCGATGAACTAAACAATTTCTATGCTACTACTCTGATTAAGCATCCATCTTACAGCAGAGAGTTCGTGCAGGATTTACCCTTACATTATATTAAAAAGGTAGACTGCGAGTTTCACGGGTCTAAAATTGACATTGTCGATGTTACGAAAAGTCCGCATCTTACAATTTCTAAATCTGCTGGTAAAAGCCCAGATGGATTGGACTTGAAATGGCTGAGAGATCATCTTGCACAGATCTCATTGTTCATGACTGCTGTTTTCAATCGCTCATTGGAGACTGGCATCTTTCCAGAAGCATGAAAGTCTGTTTTCATCATTCCACTTAATAAAGTTACATCACCAAAATCATTATCTGACACGCCGCCGATAGCGAATCTTTTGCATGCAGCAAAGGTGTTTGAGCGTATTATTTCGAATCAAATAGTTATGTACCTGGAAATAAATAACCTGCTGGATGATTATCAATCCGGGTTTCGGAAAAATCAAAGTACACAAGCTGCTCTACTGAGATTAACTGATGAGATTCGGCATGCGATCGACAATGATGACTTTACATTTTTGATTTTATTTGACCACCAAAGCATTTGATTATTTGAATCCAAAAATGCTCTTAATCACGATGTTTGAACTTGGTTTTTCTATTGAAACTATCCTTTGGTTCCAGTCTTACCTCTCAGGTAGATCTCAGAAAGTCATTGACCTGTCAAATGTTCCATCACAAGCATTATTTACTTCCTCTGGTATTCCACAAGGATCCATTCTAGGTCCGATACTCTTTTTGATCGCAATAAATGGAATTGTAAAGCGCTTAAGATATTGCAAACATGGTCTTTTTGCTGATGACATGTGGGCCTATCTCCATTTTAAACTTTTCAACTTAAACGAGGTTGCTGCGCGTTTAAATGCTGATGCTCAAGCTATTGCAGACTGGGCGAAGGAAAATGGCCTAGAGATAAATTTAAAGACTAAGGTGATGATTCTAGGTAGCAACCGGAAGCTTAAGTTACTTGAAGCCTGCCAGGTCCCAGAAATTAAAATTGATGGAAATATCATCCCTTATGTAAACGCAGCTAAACATCTCGGGTTGCATATCTCAAACGACCTCTCGTGGGATGTCCACATTTCACAACTGACACGTAAAGCTTATGTTACAATAAATAGCTTAAAATATAGAAAAAACATACTTTTCATGCCTTGCCGTAAATTACTAGTCACAACCACGCTTCTACCAATTATAGATTATTGTTCTGTAGTTTATTTAGGCCTATCAAAACGACTTGATAAGAAGCTACAACGGATAGTAAACAACTCTATAAGATTTATTTTTGATATTAAAAGAGATGAACATATTACACCTTATAGACACACTCTAAAATGGCTTAGTGTTAAATCGAGAAGGGAGTACCTTCTGGCTTGTCTGACGTATAAAATCTTCGAAACTAGTGAACCTAAGTTCTAGCGACTCTTATTCACAGATGAAGATCTTGATATCAAGAGATCAAGCAGACTTGTGGCAAAAAACAAGAATATGTTCAAAATGCCAAAATTCTCTACCATCGTTTATGAGCACTCGTTATTGGTATCAGCTATTCGTCTGTGGCAGGAATTACCAACAGGAATTATAAATTCATCGCCACTTCAAATTTTTAAAAATAAAGCATATGAATTTTTTATGAATAAAGAAGCAAGCTCTTGACAATCTATTATTATGTTTGCAAACCTCTTACCATTTGAATATTACATATACTATTATTTATCTGTATAAATTTTTGCATAAATTTATATTAACCTTGTATAATATTGTTTAGATTATGTACCTTTTATGTAATACGATATTTCTCTTTCTGTTCATTTAACATGAAATTATTTTTCTAATGTTTTAAATATACATTATAATACATACATGATTAAATAAAACTGTTACATTTCTGTATTTGCCATTAGGCTTATTGCCTTGGCATATAAATTAAATAAATAAAAAATAAAATAAAAAAAAAATGGCGGACTTCGAAAAAATGACGATTTTACTCAAAAAAACGGATTATTTTATATAATTGATCATGTTAAATTTTTTTCGTGTATTTTTTCGAAAAGTTTATCCAAAAACAAAAATTAAAAAAAAATACCCAAAAGTCCATTTCTTAAAAAATTATGGCTATTTGACAATAAAAATGCCATTTTTTTTTTTAATTCATAACTTTCTTTAGGTTGGACAAAAAAATTTTAAAAAATTCTTAAAAATGTTTTTCAAAGGGTAGAAATGAATGAATATGTTTCAGCTAAATCTAGAGGGGTCGAGTTCAAAAGTAGTCGATTTTGCATGGAATTTCCCATATATGAGGGTGCTTTTTTTGGGGCTATTCTTTTTTTTCGTTCCCATAGTAAAAATTTATTGGAAGTACCAACAACAAAATTCCCTGAAAGTTTGGGCCCTTAATATAATTATGAAGTATTCGACCAAGGCTTGTAATGATTTCCCGTTTAAAATACAGGTAAAACTTGATTTTTTTTCTTTACAATTTTATAACTCAGCGGCATTTAATGGGATTATCGAGGACTTGGACAGGTATTTCTTAGAATTGAACGCTCTATAAAAGTCTTCGTTGTGACAGTTATAACTTACACTTGCGGGGTAGTACGGGCAAATAAAGCTAATTTTGTCATAGAGTTCGCGTTGTTTTGTAATTTTCTCGTAAGCAACACTAGCTACAGGAAGAATGTGAGTGACAAACTTGTAGGAAATCGAAATTTCCACAAAAAAGGTCCTTGACACTAAATCGTTAAGAATGATATTTTTTGAGATATAGAGGTTTTAAGTTGAGGCGGTATGGAATTTTCGAGTTAAATTGTGAAATAAATTAATTTCATTTCAAATTGTTAAATAAATCACTAATCATTCATATTTTAAAATACGAATGATTGAAAAATTAAATAATTGATCATTTTGAAACTGATATTAAACAACAAAAAATTTTTTTAATAGATTTTTTCGAATTTTTTTTCCTCTTACCAAAAATTTTTTGTGACCTTCTTTCCTGATTTTTTTTTTATTTTTTAATCATCTAATTCATTCAAAGTTTTCAAAAAAAGTTAAATAAAAATAACAAAAACAAAGAGAAGATTAATTGTATTTCGTCACTCTTTGTATTACACTAGTCACAAAAATTAAGGGATATAAAAAAAATTCCAAATTTTTTGGTGATTTTCAGCGAGCTGTAACTCCGAGGAAAATGATCGCACAGAAAAAAAAAAAAGCAAATTGTAGCTCCAAGTGTCTAGTTTTTAGATATAACCATGAAAATTTTTTGTCATCGTCAGGTCTGGAGAAATCCTAAGAAAACTACTGAAAAAAAATTTTTCGAAATTTTTTTTCGTCTTAAAAAAGGTCTGCGGGCTTCAAAAAAATTTTTTCGATTGTTTCGTTTAAAAGCTCTTTTAGTAAATTTAATACCCTTTAATTTGACGTAATCAAAAAGCCTGTACGATAATTTGCCGCGGAGTTATCGTCAATCAAAGCAAAAAGTTTTTTTGACTTTGGAAATCAATAACTCTGGAAATAATGACCGTATAGAAAATCGAAGGAGGGTTTTGAAAACTACACAATATTCTCTATAAGAAAACGTAAACCGCTTTTGAAGAAAAAATTTTTTTGAATTGAAAACTCGGACTGAAAAAAGACAAAAATTCGCATAATTAAGGATATTTGGATAACTTGGTATAACTTTGGATAAAATGGATGAACGAAGGATATCGTTGGTAATTTTTAACTTCAAAGTGTCCCCTAAAATCCCTAAGAAATTCAAAGCGCTGCGATTTTTTGTTCATAGTGCCCAGAAGCTTCAAATTCTGTGTTTTCGCAAAAATCACCATTATGAGCAATTTTGTGATTTTTATTCATTTTTCCATTGAAAAAAATTTTTTTCAAAATTCTTTATTTTTCGATCAAAGAGATTGATTTTTCAAGAAATTTGAAAAAAAAAAAAAAATTTCAATTTTTTCGAAAATTTTTTTCGAAATTTTTTTATCAAAAATTTTTTTTTAATTTTTTATCGTCTTCAGAATGCTTCACTATTGTCAAAAAAAATTAACTCAATTTTTTCTGTCCGCTACAACTGCCTTAGTTTTAAATCTCATTTTAAAAATTCAATAAAAACAAATTGATATACCCCCCGCGGAGTTCGGCTTTTCCTCACACAAAACTTGAATTTTACGTTTTCTTTTTAGCCTAAATTCCATACGTGAATTTTATGTAAGCTTTTCTTTGATAAGGACCTTTTGATATGCCTCGTCGACATCTAGCTGCCACAAATGTGGCTCGCATTGTTACCCTCCTTCAAGAGGGCTACAGTCAGGTGGAAGTAGCAGCTTCTATGGGAGTGAGCCAGTCCGTTATCAGTCGGGCCTATGCCCGATTTAACGCGACTCAAAGTTACGATCGTCGTCCGGGTCAAGGTAGACTACGAATCACTACCGAGCGTGATGATCGAGCTATCATTCGAGAAGCTCGTCGAAATCCTACTGCGCATGCCCACACGATCGCTCATCAATTTCGCAATCGTCGACAACGTCCTCCCCAACAACACATATCGGCATCGACGGTTCGAAATCGCTTTCGAGAGCAAGGACTACGCGCTAGACGCGCAAATCGCGTGCCTATGCTCACTCCACGACATCGCCGAGCCCGATTGGCCTATGCTCATGATCATCACCATTGGGGTCGTAGACAGTGGACTAGTGTATTATGGACTGACGAATCTCGATTTTGTCTTCATGGCAGCGATAGACGATCTCTCGTTTGGCGCCGTCGTGGAGAACGAGATCGGGATGGTTTTACGAGACCAGTTACAGCATGTCCTAAACATGCTCAATTGGGTTCAAATCAGGACTCATCGCTGGATGATTAAGCGTTGTTACGTTGTTGGCGCGGAGAAAAGTTCGCGTACGAACTGCAGTGTGAGGACGAGCATTATCCTGCATCAAAATGAACCGTCTTGCCCCCATGCGTGTGCGCATAGGCAGGACGTGTGGCTCCAGAATTTCGTCGACGTACCTATCGGCAGTCAACGTCCCACGAACGATGACCAACGGGGTTCTGGTATTGAAGGACACGCCTGCCCACACCATGACTGATCCACCATTGAAAGCTGATTTGAACCCAATTGAGCATGTTTGGGACATGCTGTATGTAACTGGTCTCGTAAATCCATCCCGATCTCGTTCTCCACGACGGCGCCAAACGAGAGATCGTCTATCGCTGCCATGAAGACAAAATCGAGATTCGTCAGTCCATAATACACTGGTCCACTGTCTAGGACCCCAATGGTGATGATCATGAGCATAGGCCAATCGGGCTCGGCGATGTCGTGGAGTGAGCATAGGCACGCGATTTGCGCGTAGTCCTTGCTCTCGAAAGCGATTTCGAACCGTCGATGCCGATATGTGTTGTTGGGGAGGACGTTGTCGACGATTGCGAAATTGATGAGCGATCGTGTGGGCATGCGCAGTAGGGTTTCGTCGAGCTTCTCGAATGATAGCTCGATCATCACGCTCGGTAGTGATTCGTAGTCTACCTTGACCCGGACGACGATCGTAACTTTGAGTCGCGTTAAATCGGGCATAGGCCCGACTGATAACGGACTGGCTCACTCCCATAGAAGCTGTTACTTCCACCTGACTGTAGCCCTCTTGAAGGAGGGTAACAATGCGAGCCACATCTGTGGCAGCTAAATGTCGACGAGGCATATCAAAAGGTGCTTATCAAAGAAAAGCTTACATAAAATTCACGTATGGAATTTAGGCTAAAAAGAAAACGTAAAATTCAAGTTTTGTGTGAGGAAAAGCCGAACTCCGCGGGGGGTATATCAATTTGTTTTTATTCAATTTTTAAAATGAGATTTAAAACTAAGGCAGTTGTAGCGGACAGAAAAAATTGAGTTAATTTTTTTTTAAAAAAAAAAAATTAAAAAAAAATTTTTGATAAAAAAAATTTCGAAAAAAATTTTCGAAAATTGAAAATTTTTTTTTTTTTTTTTTTCAAATTTCTTGAAAAATCAATCTCTTTGATCGAAAAATAAAGAATTTTGAAAAAAATTTTTTCAATGGAAAAATGAATAAAAATCACAAAATTGCTCATAATGGTGATTTTTGCGAAAACACAGAATTTGAAGCTTCTGGGCACTATGAACAAAAAATCGCAGCGCTTTGAATTTCTTAGGGATTTTAGGGGACACTTTGAAGTTAAAAATTACCAACGATATCCTTCGTTCATCCATTTTATCCAAAGTTATACCAAGTTATCCAAATATCCTTAATTATGCGAATTTTTGTCTTTTTTTCAGTCCGAGTTTTCAATTCAAAAAAAATTTTTTCTTCAAAAGCGGTTTACGTTTTCTTATAGAGAATATTGTGTAGTTTTCAAAACCCTCCTTCGATTTCCTATACGGTCATTACTTCCAGAGTTATTGATTTCCAAAGTCAAAAAAAACTTTTTTGCTTTGATTGACGATAACTCCGCGGCAAATTATCGTACAGGCTTTTTGATTTCGTCAAATTAAAGGGTCTTAAATTTACTAAAAGAGCTTTTAAACGAAACAATCGAAAAAATTTTTTTGAAGGCCGTAGACCTTTTTTAAGACGAAAAAAAATTTCGAAAAATTTTTTTTCAGTAGTTTTCTTAGGATTTCTCCAGACCTGACGATGACAAAAAATTTTCATGGTCATATCTAAAAACTAGATACTTGGAGCTACAATTTGCTTTTTTTTTTTTTTCTGTGCGATCATTTTCCTCGGAGTTACAGCTCGCTGAAAATCACCAAAAAATTTGGAATTTTTTTTATATCCCTTAATTTTTGTGACTAGTGTATTAGAAACGATCAAGATCTATAATCTTTGTACCTGAGAAAGAAATATCTAACACCTAGAACAATTTATTTAATATCTTCAAGTACTGTGTGAATTTGTTATAGATGGAAAGCCTTGAAGATGACTATTGATGATCAATATAAGACACCTGTCAATCTGGATAAAGAGAAAGATATGCCCAACAATCAAGATCTTATAACAGAGAGTGTCCATCAGCCATGGGAACGAGCTCTTACACCATCCAAAGTGCCTTATTATATAAAGTATAGATACTTGAATAACTCTAAATTTTCTGTTTTATTTGAGATTTATACAGTCATATTTCAGTCATCAAACGGAAACAACCCATTGGGATCATCCTATCATGATTCAGTTGATGGCATCGTTAGCCGAATTGAATGTCATTCATTTTTCAGCATACAGAACTGCCATGAAATTACGAACAGTACAAAAGCAACTATGCCGTAAGTTACCGCAAATAAAAAAATGTTCAGATATAGCTTCAATTTAATAGCATTTTTCTTTGAATTAACTTTTCAATTTTTTATAGTTGACAGTTTAAGTATGTCCTCAGCCGTGAGTAATTTTGACTCGCATGGACTGAGAGCGCAAAACGATAAATTGATTGATTTACCAGAAATGATTACCATCCTGACGTCACTATACTCATACATTGCATCTAATAGTAAAGCCCAAGTCTCTGTACCATTATGTATAGATTTAGCTGTTAATTGGCTCCTCAATGTGTACGATAGTCAGCGCACGGGTCATATTCGAGTTTTATCATTTAAAGTTGGGTTAGTCTTACTATGTCATGGAAACTTGGAAGAGAAATACCGATGTAAGTTGATTACAAATCCAATAGTCATTTATAAGGATGCATTGATTTTCAACAAAATTATCAGATTGTGTTTATTTGTATGACTCGGGATTGAATCATGAAAATAAGAAACTTACCAGTTTTAATTCCGTTTTTAGACTGAGGAATGTAACAGTTTGTATATTATCATACTTTAGTAAACGCAGGCTTTATAAGTATGACATATGAGAGCTAAAATACAAATCTTATTTGGCTTCTCATCGATTGGTACTCAAAAACTAACGAAAATTAAAGGAAATTACTTTTCTTCTTACCAGTGTAAAAAAAAAGTCCTTTTCATGTATGTGCATGTCTGTCTATGTCTAAAGCGTTGTATACGTTCAGGGCTGATTGAACATGTTCATGTCTGTTTATTTATGATCATGCCTAATTATGTCCAACGTGTTAATTCCTTCCAGTCATAACCATGCTTGGTCTTATCCGATCAACACTAGAAGTTAAGAATAAGCCCGAAACTAATGTGTTTTTGCAAAAAAAAACAACAACAAAAATAATAATAATAATTGAATAGTCTCTATATCAGGTCGGGTTCTTCGGCGAAAATAATAACTATCTGTTTATTAAGCAGAAACACCGATCTTCAATTCATATAATTCATATCATTTAAGGTGAAACGATTTGGTTAATTTTTGCAGAATTTTTAACAAGAGCTTGAGTTGAGCACTTCCGGCCGAATTTTCAAATTTCAGCGGGAACGCCCATAAACAGCTCTCATTTTTTTTAAATGTGTGTTTTGTTCCAATGTGAGATATAGGATAGTTTTAATTTCAATTAATGGTCGCGATATTTATTAAATAATAATAAAATGATTACTTATGTTAATTATTATGATTGTTAAATGTTGATTATGTTGATTATTATATTGATTAATAAGTTGATTATAGGGACCGAGCCCTAACTGTAGAGGCAGCACATTTGTCGGAAGTGGCGCGCTCTGGTGTGTAATAAAAGCAAAAAATGGGTAAAAAGTATGATAATAGCTTATGTATTTTTTTGTTAATAATGGAAAAAATAATAAAATATGGTTTTCAACCAATAATAAATACACTTATTCGAGGTCAAAACGATATAAATGGTAAAAAGTTACATGAGTCTGGACATGTTTTTGATGTGGTTGAGAAAAAATTATTAAATGGTCTAGTAATCATAACCTCTGATATTGTTGCTCAGACAAGTGTGTCTAAAACATTGTAACGGAGTACACGGGACTTTCCTTATCCGGAGAAGGTCTTCGATCCGAGTTATAATTATCGACCAATTCTCCAGGGCGCTGTGCTCCGAAGTACTCGCGCCAATAGTCTTAAGCTAGTAAGTAAGTCCCCGAGAGGGTAGCGCCGGCGCTGAGAGAGAGAGAGAGAGTGGGGAAGAGAAAGCCAAGAAGAAACAAACCAACAAATTTTGGTAAGTTTTATTGTGTTCGAACGATCGAAGAATCGACATCGCAAACATCTTACTCAGGTAATTATTTTTATTCTATTGTTTCCTGTGGAACGAGGCGATAAAATTTAGTTAAATTTAATGCGTGCTAGGCTCAATGTCAGCTCGCTTAAGTTTAATTAATCTAAGAAATATTCTAATAACAATTTCGTGTTCCAGAATAAAATATTCCCTGAGAATTAAGTTACGAAGTGGCGATTCAGGACCGTGCTGACAATAAGACCTCATCGAGGAAAACATCAAGGAAAAACGAGAAATCTGGAAGTAAGAGCGTCGAGGGATTTTGAGAAAAGAAAAACCAAAGAAGACTCCAGGTACAATAAATATGTCTAAATAGATTCTCGGTGAAGTGGCATTAGCCAGGCCTTATGTCGGCTGGAGGTTATCGCCATTTCGTGTTCGATCACAATCATTAGTTTTTAATAAAAGTTTAATTAATTAATCTTGCCAAAATTTAACCAATTGGTTTAGTCAATAATTAAGCACTCGTTACTTGAACTAAAGTCTGAATAAAAGACCGAATAAAGTTAAGGATAAATTTAAGAACAAGTCAGAAATGAAATAACTAAATATTTAATTAATAATACCAGGAATTATTTCGGGTTATTAATTAAACACGTAGGCAGAGTCGGGATTAATCTTACTAGGAATTATTTCAGTTTGTTAATTCATGATTTTGGTGTTACGTGAAAATTTGATCTCTGGTAATTGAGTTTGAGTAAAATTAGTTAATTTTTGTGTCAATTAAAATCATTAAAATAATTTCAGTAAAATATTTTAGTAAAATCATCAGAAGTTAAAATTAATTAAAATCAATATAAATAATTTGGAACGAATTTTGATTGTGTGAAATAAAATAGAAGTAAAATTAGAATCGTAAAAAATCGTTAGAATAATTGTTAAAATCATTTAGATAAAAGTAGAAAATAAATCAGTTGTAAATTTCACTTGAATAAAAATTCAACAAAAGTTGGGAGAGGGTCCACCATCTTGTTTCGAGCTAAAACGCTGAGTAAAGGACGTACAAGGTCGAGACTAAAAATCTCAAGGCGTTGTAAGGTGAAAAATAATCCCCAAAATTAAAATAAAATAAATTTCAAGTTTCAAACAACATATAGAAAGTAAAGAAAATAATTTAGCAAAAATAAAATGAACTCAGTTATTCAGAGACAAGTAAAATAATTTAGTTAAAATTGAGTGAAATAAAACCAATTGCCAATTTCTTAATTCAGAGATTAAAACTAAATAAATTAATTATTTAACTCTGACAAATAATTTGGACAAAACGAAAACATATTAAATAAGATAATTTATAAAATTCGGAAAAATTAAATTCAAATGAAATCAAATTAATTATAATTAAAGTAATTAAGTAAAATTTTATAATAAAATATGGCGTAATAAAATCGACAAAAGTAAAATAAATTTGTAAGAATACTAGGACGTAACGAATATTTTGTCGGCAGATAAAATTTAATACTAAGACCTCTTAGTATTAAATATTTATTGTTGTATTATTAAGACCACGGCAGTAAATTAGTTAAGAATTTTAATAAGAAAATTAATCGCTAGAGGAATTTGGATTGGGAATGAATGGAAAATTTATTCAAGAGAAAATTTAATAATTGAAATTTAATTTGGATTTAGAAAATTTAATAATCAGATTTAATTTGGAAAATAAAAGTAAATAATAGTCTTAGAAAATAATTAATAAAGTATGGAAATTTTAGTAGGTGTGTTTGAATGATAATAATTATATTGTGGGTGCGTGTGGAAAATTATGAGATTATAAAACTATGAAATATAGAAAAATGGAATTATGGAAATATGGAAAATGATTAGAAACCGCGGTATGGGCGCTCCATAAGAGGGTACCGTCGGGAATAAGCAACTATGATAGAAACCGCGGTATGGTCGCTCCATAAGAGGGTACCGTCGGGAATAAGTAACTATGATAGAAACCGCAATATGGTCGCTCCATAAGAGGGTATCGTCGGAATTAGGAGCTTTGATAGGAAACCGTCTTATAAACGGGAATAGGACTTAGGATTAAGTGTTAATTAATTGTAAGGGGAATATCATTGTAATAGATGGGTAAATAAAATTTCTTGAAAAATGAATTTCTTTGATGATTCCTGTTTTCTTCCCAGCAATCTCTCACGACCCTGTAGAACGTACTCCATGCCCTGGTCCAGTTTCTGGATACTGTGTCTAAAAATCCAGTGGCGCCCTAAATAAATTCAGGGGTGACCAAAGAGGACGAGTGGACTTTTTTCAAAAGAGAAATATACCGTTTCAACATATAATGTTAAAATTACAGTAAGTATTAACATCTAACTTTTTTTAAACTTTATTACATAATTAAAAAATATAAAAAATAATGTTAATCAGAAAATTTTTGTTTTTAGCTAGAAGATCAACGCAATACAAGTAATGCTGTGTGTACGTGCAAAGCCGGATTAGCTGGCAAATGTAAGCATATTTGTGCTGTCGTTTATTATGTAAACTCACCAGATTCTGCTGATTCAAAAACAAACCATGGTCAAGAATGGGGAAAACCATCTCGTCGCCAGCTCTTGGAGTATGAAAAAGGAGTAAAAATAAGTAAATTATTTACTCCACCTCCTTACACCGATAAGAATCCGAAAGTGGTACCATTAAAGTTGGAATCACTCGTCTTTCCAAAGGATATGTCCGGGTGTCCTCTTTGTACAATGATAAACATAGATAAAAGAGATGAGAATGAAATTATTGCAGCTGAATCACTTGTTGCTTTAGTAAAAGTAAATGATAAGCGTGATGTAGAATCAAAGGTGAATAACGTTATCCAGGAAGTGATTCAGCTGCAATTGGTGAATAAGATTTATTCTCGAGAAAATTTAGTAGCAAGTGATGTTTATGAGTTTTATTTGGAAGAAGTGAGTTGTGATAGTACGAAAATTATCAATATTTGCATTAAAACTATTCTCCAGTCTAAGATAGACGAGTGGTACAAACAGCGTATCTTCCGAATAACAACAAGTAATGGTCGTAAGTTAAAAGGGGATCGTTTTGATATTGAAAAAGCAATCACTAACCTATTAACACCAAGTAAAGCTGAGACACAAGCCATGGCGTATGGTAAGAAAATGGAAAGTGTAGCTCTAAAAGAATACAAAAAGCTTGTAGACCAAAATTTCGAAATTGTTCAAGTCAGTGTGGTCGTTAACATTAATCAACCCTGGTTATGCTGCTCGCCAGATGCTATTTTGATTTATGGTTTTGCCATTTGGCAAAAAAAAATTAGTAGAAATAAAGTGTCCTCATACGTGCAAGAAGATACCTATATATGATGCTGAGAATGGAAAATGTAATGTGCAATACATATTTAAAATCAGATGAAAATGGATTACACCTGAGTACAACTCATTCCATTTACACTCAGATACAACTGCAAATGTATGTTACAAATATCGCTTTATGTGATTTATTCGTATACTCACCTCGGGGCTGTGTTTTGATAACAATTGCTCGTGATGAAATTTTTTTAAGTACGGTAGTTCCTAAACTAGAAAAATTTTACTTTAAGCATTACGTTCAAAGAGTATTTATTAAGTATAATACAAGGAAATGAAGTACAAACATACTAGTAAACAGTTATATAATAATTTGTTTTAACAATTGGAAATTTTTAAGTAATATTAAATTTTTCTTTCTTCTATTTTTAACTAAATATAATAACGATATATAATCAAGTCAAAATAAAAATACCAAATATTTGTGTAAGTCATTTTTTAATCATAAAATGATTAATTTAATTACACTTTTGTAAAAGCTTTGTATTTAAATTATTATGATATCATAGTTTATGTATCAGAGTTTAATAAAAATTATATTTAATTACAATTATAAAATTTGTTTTATCCTCTAAATTTACAATTAGTTATTTTTACAATTGTTTTGTATTTGATTAAATTGTTAATTATTTTTTTATCATTCTATTTCTGATTTTTCTTGTTTAAACAGGGGCTTTTGAATATTTATGATAGAACATATGACAAAAACAATTTCATCAACATGAGGCAAAAGTGACACTGGTACTTTGGAAAGAATATTAAAGTCTTTTATTCGTTGATTCACTCTTTCAATGTGTATTCTCACTGAAGCAATATTGTAAGTTTCATCAACTTCCTCAGGTGTAAATTGATTTTTGTTGCAAAATGGAGGCATAATAAAAATCGCATTTTTCTCTTGCACTTTTGTTTGTATTTGCGGGAAACCTTTATCTGCTAGCACAACATTACCAGATTCAATTAAATCTATTAGACCACAATCATTTGTGATAAAACAATCACCAGCACGACCACCATAACACTTTGACAGAAAAATTATAAATCCACTTGGAATACACCCTACTAAAAATTTCATTGTGTGATGATGCGTATAATCTGAATACATTAAAACTCGATGTTTAACTGCTGGTGGAACTTCTGTGTTTATTTCGGTGCAGTCAATGATAACACGAGTGTCTCGATAATGTAGCTTAAATGATTCAGGTAAAATTGCTTGAACAGCGGCTTTAGATGGCCAGAATATAAAATTTTTCAATAGAATATTTAAATGTTGCAAATTCTTTACGAATATTTTATTTACAGTAGTCCGATGAATATTAAATAAGACAGAAATCGCAGTAAATGTCAAACCGGTTTTCAGCTTCATTAACGTAATTAATAATTTTGTTTTTTTTGTCAATGGCCGAACGTTTACATTCTGGGAGTTGATTCAAAAGCCATAGAAAGATAGATAATGTAACACCTGTTAAGCTACTCATAGTTTCATTACTTGTAATAGATGAAAATCCATGGAACCCTTTGCAATGAGATTGTACAGACTCGGAATTGATTGGATCGCAACTGGAATCTTGAACATTTTTTTTCATAGGCGGCATCGAAGTTTCACACATTTTATCTGCAGTTTTTTTTACAGATATATTAACTTGGACTGCTGCAGTATTAATACCATCATGATTATTGATATTACAAAAAAAACAAGTACAATTATCAGTTGAAATATCAGGAATGAATTCCTCAGTTTGACAAGTAATACTTCGATAGGCTGGGGGAGAAACATTCATAACATTCACGTCCCTATCACAGCTGTCCTCAGTTTCTGTTATCATTTGTCCTGCGTCTTGCTCCGTTTCAATGTCACTTGAATTATTAATATTATTATCTTCGATAGAATTATTGCTGTTTATACTACTGTTGACACTGTCAGTTAATATTGATTCCTTGACGTTGATTCCCTTATTTAATTGACGTGTTCTTGACCGTTCAAATCGTTGTAGACGTTGAATGGAATTTCTTGTGTTTTCTTTTCCAGGAAAAATCGAAGGAACATAAGATGGGTGATATGAGTTGTCTGATTTACTATTATTTATAAAATGAGCACTACAAATTCTTGTATGTTGATTTGGCTCCCATTTTATCGGATTTTTACTAAAAAAAAAAAAAAAAACAACGAAATATTAAGGTTAAATTTATACTATTATATAAATTTTAATTTAACTGTTATATGAAACTTTTTATTCAAATGAAAAACTACTCGGTTTAATTTTGTAATATTTAAATTACTATGCCACTGCTGTTGATTATTATAATTTCTTACTTACACATAATTTTTTACTGCATTTATCCATTTTATACGTTTATCATCCTTCCATGAGGCACCAAATTTACTCGAGGGAAAACAATAAAATTTCACTGGCATATCGACTTGTCACTTATGACGAGATTTTTCTGTGCATCCTTTGATACAACAAGATTTTCCTGATCGAGACATTTCGATTAATTTTTCAATATTTATTTAAACAACATTAACTAAATTGAAAATAACGTGTTGTTGCATTACTTTTTTACCCGTTTATTGCACATTTTTGTTACCAGTTGGCGTGACAGTCTAGCGGCTCGGTCCCTATTATGGTTTTTATGAATTGTAAGTTTCATAAGTCTAAAACAGATGGCGCCTTACAGTTAACTGTAGTACTGCCTGACAAATATATCATAGATGGCGCTACGTTGTAATTCAAATTTTCTCAGCGTTGTGCACGTTTTCTAATTCACTCAGCCACAGCAACGCGTGGTTGAGTCGCTAGTATATATATATATATATATATATATATATATATATATATATATATATATATATATATATATATATATATATATATATTATATCTGAATTTTTGAAGTCGATCCAGGTGTTCGATCGTTACAGTTTTCCCCGCTTACAGACCTTGACGTTAGACGTCAATTTATAATCCGAATTTTCAAATTATAGCCGAAATTTGCGTGGGGTTATACGGGAACTTACTTCTTACTGAAGTTCTAAATTATACTTCAGTATCTTTCCGATTTTCGGTTTCTGCCCGGGGAAAAAGGTTTAGATCTGACCAGATATCATTATATCTGGTCAGATTTATTTATATCTAATCAGATATGGGACTGGAGACATAATCAAATCTAGTCATATCTGATCAGATCTAAACCGATATAACTATATCTAAGTTGAAAAATCCATCAGACAAAAAGATTTTATATCTAGCTAGATATAACTATATTTGCTAACTATTAATAAATACTTATAAACTATTTTACTAAATATACTTTCCTTCTGAATAAATATTAAGGGGGTATTCTGGTCTAGAAACATGAATTTCAGGTAATTTTTGAAATGTCGTAAAAAAAAGACAATTAATATTTTTACTATACATTTTTTTATTAGTTATTTGTTAACATTAGAAGAATACAAAAAAAAATTAAAAACTAAAAAAAGTACAAAATTTTAAAAATTATAAGCTGACGGAGTGGGGGCTCTTTAAAAATTTCCACGTGACTATGACCATGATTTTAACCCTCCTAGTAATCTGAAACTAAAAAAAAAAAAGATTATTAATCAAGAATAATGTCGCAATGGTCGGAAGTAGGGAAAAGTTTGAAAAAAATTTTTCACAAAATGGCGACTGTTTAAAAAAATTTTTTTCGACCACTTTTTCTGACGGTTTTGAATTTTTAAAAATAGTTAAAATAAAAATTTGGGGATAGGGCTAGTTCCAACCATAGACAAGCCAATAAAGAAGACTCTATAAAAATTCCAAGTAAATCGGTCCAGTAGAACCTGAAAAATCGTGGTCATCGTTCCAAAAAGACAGTTTTGAGAAAAACGCGTTTAAAGCTTCGCGTAAAGTTTTTCTAGTCTAAGTCATATAATGATATTTTAAACTTACATTGATTTAATCTGCCATTCCTGCCTCATACATTGGACCTTCCTCGACTTCAAAGAAACTATTTTCTGCATTTCTTTCTTCATATCGAGCAGTTCTGGCCTCCTTTGAAGCGATGGATGCTCGTGTTTCGGAGCGGTCAATCCGGGCGTTGTCGCGTTTGCCAGCAAATGAATGAGCTTCTGGTCCAATTTTTATTCCCATCAGCTCCATCATTTTTAAAATAGGAATAAAGCCTTCATTGAAAATACAAACGCTAATAAATGTCGCTATCTCGATAATATGAAGTCCAGAATGAATGTGTTTCGGAGCGAAAGTCCAAATCAGAGAGTTCCGAGACTCATTATTATTCTGCGTTTCTGAACCTAAACATCGGGTCAATAATTCCTCTGATGATAAGCTTTCGTAAATTGGCTTTATTACTTTCAAGACGTTATCAGACAGAGGAGGATTCTCGTGGTCAAACTCCTCTAATGTACGTATGGATGCAGCTTTTTGCCACTTACACCAACTGTCCGTACCAGGTGGGCAATACATATGTTGCGGATTTTCATTTATAGAACTGCTATGATAGTAAGTAGCCCAAATTGCATTTTTCATGTTCTCAACAGAATCAGGGTGCCGGCGAATCGCTAAGCCATAATATAAAGACAATTTATTAATGACTTTATCAGTTAATTTGCCTTCACCCTTTCCACCAATCCCTCTATTTTCTGTTTTCGCTTTTCGTAACCTTGCACCCATTCTTTTTTGGACGTGACCTACGCATTCTTTTTTTTGGACAAATGGGTTACCATCGTAAGGATCCATATCGAGAATACCCTTGAATGTTTTAGTGTCACCATCTCCAATGTATTTAGCATATTTCACTCCGTGATTTTCATTTGATTGACAGAACATTTCGACAATAGCATTAACTTCCATTTTGCCTGCACTTCTTTTATGGTTTATTGTACATAATTCTTCATGACTTTCATATCAATCGTTATACGCAGCAATATCCGAATATTTTTTATTTTTCCAAACATTACAGCCTTGACAGAAACTAGATTTGACAACAGTATCAACAACCTTCTTGCAATTTTTTGCTACAAGTGTAGTTACTCCAAATAGAGAATTAAAACCCCTTTTTTTCCATGTCCCATCGCCAGAAACAGTAAACTCCGTAGAACAAGCATTAGGATCACTAGCTGATATTAACTCTTTTTCTTCATTCACAGCTTTGGAAATAATGAGGTTATAAACTGTACATACGGCCAAATGGATGTTTTCGATGCAAGCGTAGTATGTACTGATTGATAATCCTTGACAGATATCCATGATACTGCAGAAGATATTTATTCCCTCCCTGCCAACTCCCAAAAGCCGCGTAGCAAAAATAATTCTTCGGTTTACTTCAAAGGATTTGTCGACGAATGGACATGATGGTATATATTGAACACTATCGCAACCACATTGTAATGAAATTTTAAAACCTAATCCACGAAAAGATGTGCGTGAAAATTTAATCTCTTTTTTACATTGAGCGCACAAAACTAAAGAAGAAATCATCGAGAAAACCGTGAAAAACTCCAATACACAGTAGCCGTAATTATTTTCAATGATCACCTCTTCATCATTAGATTTTTTTAGTTTTGCTGCTGATGCACTTGTAAAATTGGTGTCTTCTTGTGCCGTGTATCGATTACCGTGAAATTGCCTTTTCTTCTGACGATGTGGACGCGTACGCCTTTCCGCGGAAGATTTTCTATCCATTTTATTTTTAAACAATATTTTTAACTGTTATTATTTAACTCACAACACATACGTCCACGTGGTTCAGAGGTTAGAATTCAACTGTTAGCAGCTGGATGCAAGTGAACACTAAATGTATCAGATACGGGTCACCTCAGGTTCTCATATAACTATATATGTGTATAACTATATATATATATATATATATATATATATATATATATATATATATATATATATATATATATATATATATTTTGTATAGAGGAACAAATGGTTTTACTCAGAATATGGATTCAGGTAGACGGAGAATCCCTAATGTCTTTTGTTCGATTAGTTGCGACCGAACAAGTTTGGATGCCAGGTCAGAAAAATACTTATATCTCCGAAAATAATTTAAATTTTGAAAAATCCTCTTGTACACATATTCTTAAATAGTTAAACTTTGAAAATATAAAAAAAAAAAAATTTTCGATTTTTTGAAATTTCTAGACCAGAATACCCCCTTAATAGAATCCAACAAAATTTTTATTAAAATTTGATAAATTAAAAAATTGTCTTCGAATAAATCAATTTGTTCATAGTTAATAAATCCTTCAATCAGCGTATATTGACAATTAATAATTTGCAAATTTGATGAAAAAAATAGTTCATTGCGCATCGATCATGGACACGATTCACATTACTTGTAGTTATTACAAATTCTGTTTACTTACTTTTTAATTAAGCCTCGTCGGTAAACAGGTAATGAATGAGTCTTTCGAGCATTGGGTCCCAGGGTCGGTTCCCGCACGCGCCGATTTTTTTTTCGATTTTTTTATGGAAATAATTCTATGTAATTATATAGGGCAATTTTTCGTATGCAATTATGTATGAGTATATATGATTATATATAATCTTTTTTACCTGGGCAATTTAAAGATCTGATTATATCTGGCCAGATCTAATCCGTTTTTCCCGGGTGGTCTCAATAAAAATAGGGCACCAGGTAATTTTTAATCACTGGAATTACCAAACCAGTGAAAACGTACTTCGATAATTTTTATTCAGTAGGAATTATTAAACTAGCCAAACTCGAACTAATACTTAAACATAAACGTGAACGTAACCATAACTTGAACCTAAACAAAATTAGATAATTTTTGATCGCTAGAAATGATCAAACTAGCCAATAAACGTAAACTTAATTGAAAACACGAAAACTTAACAAAATATAGACCAAATAACCAAAGACCGAAAAAACAATGGGATACCTCAGGGTTGCTCAGTGTGCTGGTTTGTAGAGAAGGAGCGTGATTCGAGTATAAAGTGGATCCATGGTTGCAATGATTTTATTCGCAACACCGAAAACTTATGCGTATCAAAATCCTTATTTATTCAACCAAAAACTTTATCTTAAAGACCAAACTAGATCATAACTCACGACGAAATTATCGGAACGGTACAACTAACAGTAGGTAACGCTAGAGTCACGTTACAAACTCTTACTCTTATAATATTAAACAAATAAATAAATAAATCTTAACATAATAATCTCAAATCAATAAATGAATCTAAACAACTTGAACAATATCCTTAAATAAATCTGTCAACGTACTCTAAGTTATTTACAACACAAAAGTATTCTATCGAGTGGCAATGTCGATAACGAGTAACTTTCATTTTATTTCTAACAACTTTATAACTCTGTATTTTTACCTGAAGCCAAAAATAAAAAGCGAAAGACTGAAACTTTAACCTGGAACTGAAGCGGTACGCACGTCCGATCACCTGAAGTGACCAGCGGCAACTCTCAAACACGCTTGTTCTCTACGAAGTCTAAAACTCGACTGTCAAACGAGTCTCACTCACAAACAAAAATCTCTATAATCAGATAATTCTCAAATATTCTAATCTTTAATCAAACAATTGAGGTTCTGAGTACGGATATTCCTTTGGCAGATGCTCTCCAGGAACTGACTACTACTGGGATCGTAACTCAAAACGGAAACGTAACATTAAACAAAAGTGGATAATTTTTATTCGCTAGAAATTATCAAAACTAGCTAAAACGTAAACTTAACCGAAAACAAATTGATCCCATATGCTTTCATCTTATTCCTCTACGCTGGAGCACTGGCATCTCAACCAGACCGGCATTCCACCTGGAAGTCTCAAAGGATTAGACTGGTGTCTAACGTCAAACGAACCCGCTCCAAAGTGACGCTGACTTACCCACGTCCTCTGCAACCTCAAAACCCAAAACTAAAAATCCAGAACTTAAAACTCAAAACTCGAAACTCAAAATTCGAAACTCAAAACTTAAAATAACTCAAAAAAACCCTTAAAGAACTTGACCTTAATATTTTTCAAAACTTGACTCTAAAAACTGACTCTACTCTTGAAAATTCTAAAATCTCAACTGTAACATTAATTCTCTAAATTCACTTTTAAACTATAGTACTTCGTTACTCGGCATCAACACTCACTTAATTCACAAGATATTTATCTTTAATCTATACAATTATATTATTTATTTTATTTGGCCTTGAAATATCGGCTTAAATTAACAAAAATTCGTTGGCACTAGTGACGTTCATTTTAAATAGACCCCGGTCGTTAAAATAACGTCACAACTCTTCTCCCCCTGGGGGTACTTTTCGATACGTTGATGTTATTCTTCACTGTACGTTGATGTTATTGACATCCTACTGCTTCGATAATTGGCTAGACTGTATGACTTGAGCTTCTCAACACTGGTTCCGATCCATTGCTTTGGTGGTTGTTGACTGTCTTACGGCACTACCTGCTCTTGTCTACACTTGGTGTCCGTAGCTGCATTTCTGCGAGTTCTACAGTTCGCAGAAAAATTTATTTCGCGGTTTTGTAACTGCCTGTAACGTTTTATTTAATAAACTTCATGTAATTTTTGGCCATGAACCGCACTGTACTCACGTCACCTTGGCGAGGTGTTATCTTCGATCATGTATCGATAACGAGTGTTAAACTCAACTGTAACTGTATTATAAGATATCTGTAACCCGTAGGTCGAAACTCTGAGCGTCGGTTTACTGGTGGACTTTGTCCCTCGCTTCGTTTTGGAGTTTTCAACTGCTTCCATGGGACGTTTCCTCCATACTCTCGTCAGTATAGACCCATGGCCTTCCACGCTTCACTGCAGTGTGGACAGGTCCGAGCAGTCTCACCAGCTTTACCACACATCTGACAGAAGATGGTCCCTTCCTCGGGACGCTGACTGTACGGATGACCCTCTTTTCGGCAATTCCAGCATTTCCGTGGACTGCCTTGCCACGTAAATGGTTTGTCGCTCTCCCGGTTGGTCGATTTGGACCGCTGATTACGCGGGGTTTTACTCTTCCCGTCTTCATTTGTTGTGTTTGTAGCGTAGCGGGTCTTGATTTTCTTCGACTCAGTCTCTCGACGCTGGACCTTCCTCTTTCCCTTGCGGTCGAGTAGCGTCTCTCCTCAGTCGCTGCAACTCGTACTGACTCTCGAGCTCTTTTTAGCCGCTCGTTCACTGATACTGGTGACCTCAACGACTGCCTCTCTGATGGTCTACGCAGTGGAACTTTCGTCGGTGCTTCTGACCTTGCTTTGGAGGTTGATGCTGCCTCTGGGTCGTTGGCTGGAACCTGGAGCTCGTTCTCGGTGGTCGGTGAGGTATCGTCCGTGACTTTCATCGGGACTTCGACGATATCCGTCTGGATGCTCGCGTGACACGTCGATGGTCCTGTCTGTACCTCTGCATCTTGTTTAGGTGGGTCTGGTTTGGTTTCTTTTGACACACGAATATTATAATCAGACAATTTATGGAGCGGACATGTGCAATCTTCCTTATGGCTCATGCGGACTACCGTCTTCCCTAGAGCTTTGAGGAATCCGGGTTTGTAGTAGTCCAACCATCTCATGTACCCAGCATATGGGCGGATGGGGGCCCAAAACAGGTCTTCAGGTAGAACCCATAGTAATTCCTCCGGTATCTCATCGTAGATACTCTCGTAGTCATCCTCGCCTTGATTTTCGGCGGTTGGCTCCTCTACTACGGAGTCGTTATCGGAGATGTCGATGACCATCTCCAGGTCGGCCATCTCTTGAGCTAGACTACGTTCTGACATTCAGGATCTGTAATATAAACTCATTAGTGAACGGTAACGATGATGCTTGACTATAACTAAAATAAAATCAACTGTAACAAGAAAAGGAACCTATAACTAGGAGGTAGGACTATTCTGAGGGAATATAAGGCTTTAAATGCTGAATAGAGTAGTTCCCCACCACTCTCCCTTTTAAATCACTGAGCTCATAAACGACTCATGAAATTTTCCGCGAGACTCGGAATGGACCATGAAATTTATCACTCAATTTGGCTGCTATTTTCTCAGCTGGATTGGATAGCGCGAAGTACTTTTTCCAAACCAAGTCTCCGAATTGAAATTCACGTGCTCGATGTCGTTGATTGTAATAATGAGCTTGTTTCTGAAAAGTGTAACAAGAAAATGATTCGAAAGCTAACGGTAAAGAGGTCAACTCCCGAATATCCTTGTCCAGGTCGCCCAAGAAAACAAATAAATAACCCGTCGACACACAGGCTGGGTTAGAAACCCCGTTGGACGTCAGTTCCTCTTTTACTAGGGAGGAATAACAAACCCTTGAACAATCAGGGCCTCTCACGAGTCGATTTTGAGACAAATAAAGAGTAAAATGGATAGAGAGAAAGGAGAATAGATAGTTATGCAAAATATATGACGTGCAAAATTCAAGAGACAAATAAATATTCTCACGGTGGTCATTATTGAAATGAACAAATATATTTACTATTCAACGACTTAACCTAATTATAAATTATAACAATTTAACAAATTTAAGTTATGAAAACCAATTATTGGATAGTAAGTTTATAGAGATCCAAATCATGGATTTATTCTTGACAAAATTAATTATTTAATAATTAAATATAATAAATGCCCTTTATCATGTACGGGCTAGTACATAAGCCAGTATTTACACTAGTCACAAAAATTAAGGGATATAAAAAAAATTCCAAATTTTTTGGTGATTTTCAGCGAGCTGTAACTCCGAGGAAAATGATCGCACAGAAAAAAAAAAAAAAGCAAATTGTAGCTCCAAGTGTCTAGTTTTTAGATATGACCATGAAAATTTTTTGTCATCGTCAGGTCTGGAGAAATCCTAAGAAAACTACTGAAAAAAAATTTTTCGAAATTTTTTTCGTCTTAAAAAAGGTCTACGGCCTTCAAAAAATTTTTTTGATTGTTTCGTTTAAAAGCTCTTTTAGTAAATTTAATACCCTTTAATTTGACGTAATCAAAAAGCCTGTACGATAATTTGCCGCGGAGTTATCGTCAATCAAAGCAAAAAGTTTTTTTGACTTTGGAAATCAATAACTCTGGAAATAATGACCGTATAGGAAATCGAAGGAGGGTTTTGAAAACTACACAATATTCTCTATAAGAAAACGTAAACCGCTTTTGAAGAAAAAATTTTTTTGAATTGAAAACTCGGACTGAAAAAAGACAAAAATTCGCATAATTAAGGATATTTGGATAACTTGGTATAACTTTGGATAAAATGGATGAACGAAGGATATCGTTGGTAATTTTTAACTTCAAAGTGTCCCCTAAAATCCCTAAGAAATTCAAAGCGCTGCGATTTTTTGTTCATAGTGCCCAGAAGCTTCAAATTCTGTGTTTTCGCAAAAATCACCATTATGAGCAATTTTGTGATTTTTATTCATTTTTCCATTGAAAAAAATTTTTTTTTTCAAAATTCTTCATTTTTTCGATCAAAGAGATTGATTTTTCAAGAAATTTGAAAAAAAAAAAATTTCAATTTTTTTCGAAAATTTTTTTCGAAATTTTCTCAATTTTTTTCGACTGTTGTTTTACAGCCGGCATTAGCGTTACCCAAAGCATACCACGTGGAGGTTGCTCGGTCGGATTTACGCTTCTCACACACACACGTGTGTGTGTGTGTGTGTGTGTCTTTGTCTGCGTGTTTGTCGGTTTGCAGCTGCCGAATGACCTCTGTACGCACGGCAGTAACTGCTCAGTACCGTGTATTGCCACCTCTGTTCCGAATCACAGCTCGTAAACGCTCTTGCATGTTGATGCATCGTCGAATATCACGTTGCGAAATTCCTTGCCAACAACGTAACAACGCTTGAGTCAACTGATGAAGATTGTGCAGTTGCGGATAGTCTCGCCGCAATCGACGCCCAAGCATGTCCCAAACATGCTCAATTGGGTTCAAATCAGGACTCATCGCTGGATGATTAAGCGTTGTTACGTTGTTGGCGCGGAGAAAAGTTCGCGTACGAACTGCAGTGTGAGGACGAGCATTATCCTGCATCAAAATGAACCGTCTTGCCCCCATGCGTGTGCGCATAGGCAGGACGTGTGGCTCCAGAATTTCGTCGACGTACCTATCGGCAGTCAACGTCCCACGAACGATGACCAACGGGGTTCTGGTATTGAAGGACACGCCTGCCCACACCATGACTGATCCACCATTGAAAGCTGTAACTGGTCTCGTAAAACCATCCCGATCTCGTTCTCCACGACGGCGCCAAACGAGAGATCGTCTATCGCTGCCATGAAGACAAAATCGAGATTCGTCAGTCCATAATACACTGGTCCACTGTCTACGACCCCAATGGTGATGATCATGAGCATAGGCCAATCGGGCTCGGCGATGTCGTGGAGTGAGCATAGGCACGCGATTTGCGCGTAGTCCTTGCTCTCGAAAGCGATTTCGAACCGTCGATGCCGATATGTGTTGTTGGGGAGGACGTTGTCGACGATTGCGAAATTGATGAGCGATCGTGTGGGCATGCGCAGTAGGGTTTCGACGAGCTTCTCGAATGATAGCTCGATCATCACGCTCGGTAGTGATTCGTAGTCTACCTTGACCCGGACGACGATCGTAACTTTGAGTCGCGTTAAATCGGGCATAGGCCCGACTGATAACGGACTGGCTCACTCCCATAGAAGCTGCGACTTCCACCTGACTGTAGCCCTCTTGAAGGAGGGTAACAATGCGAGCCACATCTGTGGCAGCTAAATGTCGACGAGGCATATCGAAAGGTGCTTATCAAAGAAAAGCTTACATAAAATTCACGTAAGGAATTTAGGCTAAAAAGAAAACGTAAAATTCAAGTTTTGTGTGAGGAAAAGCCGAACTCCGCGGGGGGTATATCAATTTGTTTTTATTGAATTTTTAAAATGAGATTTAAAACTAAGGCAGTTGTAGCGGACAGAAAAAATTGAGTTAATTTTTTTTGACAATAGTGAAGCATTCTGAAGACGATAAAAAAAAAAAAATTAAAAAAAAAAATTTTTGATAAAAAAAATTTCGAAAAAAATTGAAAATTTTTTTTTTTTTTTTTTTCAAATTTCTTGAAAAATCAATCTCTTTGATCGAAAAAATAAAGAATTTTGAAAAAAAAAATTTTTTTCAATGGAAAAATGAATAAAAATCACAAAATTGCTCATAATGGTGATTTTTGCGAAAACACAGAATTTGAAGCTTCTGGGCACTATGAACAAAAAATCGCAGCGCTTTGAATTTCTTAGGGATTTTAGGGGACACTTTGAAGTTAAAAAATTACCAACGATATCCATCGTTCATCCATTTTATCCAAAGTTATACCAAGTTATCCAAATATCCTTAATTATGCGAATTTTTGTCTTTTTTTCAGTCCGAGTTTTCAATTCAAAAAAAATTTTTTCTTCAAAAGCGGTTTACGTTTTCTTATAGAGAATATTGTGTAGTTTTCAAAACCCTCCCTCGATTTCCTACACGGTCATTATTTCCAGAGTTATTGATTTCCAAAGTCAAAAAAACTTTTTGCTTTGATTGACGATAACTCCGCGGCAAATTATCGTACAGGCTTTTGATTACGTCAAATTAAAGGGTATTAAATTTACTAAAAGAGCTTTTAAACGAAACAATCGAAAAATTTTTTTGAAGGCCGTAGACCTTTTTAAGACGAAAAAAATTTCGAAAAATTTTTTTTCAGTAGTTTTCTTAGGATTTCTCCAGACCTGACGATGACAAAAAATTTTCATGGTCATATCTAAAAACTAGACACTTGGAGCTACAATTTGCTTTTTTTTTTTTTTCTGTGCGATCATTTTCCTCGGAGTTACAGCTCGCTGAAGGTCACCAATAAATTTGGAATTTTTTTTATATCCCTTAATTTTGGTGACTAGTGTATTTAAATTGCCGAATTCACTATCGGATTTGCCAGCGTTGGTTATATTAAAGTTTCTTATTTTGTTAATGTGATATAATGACAATAATCATAATACGCTAGCTAAAGGTTATACCAAACTCAAGTAAAAATTTCAAATTATAACATCTATATATAAATAGAGGACCGACGTCAATGGTGAGCGTTATTATTATGACGTAAATATTAGATTCAGTCTCGTAATTAATTATACTCTATGTAAAATAATATAATTGATAAATTGAAACGTTGTGATCGACCACGTTTCGTATCACATACAAACAAACACTCTCACCGTTGCCGTTGGTACGACCACCGAAAGAACACAATGCAATCAAAATATGCCGGGACTCACCCAATTACAGCTCACACGGGGGGAATACGTTGGATTGCTGGTTTCTGTAGCTATTTAGCACTAAACGAAATACTTTTTGAAATAATCACGGCTTGTGATAGGTAAAAAAAAATCAAGTACCAAAAATTCAGCAAAAATTTACCACGTGCTCGCTACAGAGCGCTACCGTCAGAATGATCTCTCCCCCCGCGGCCCTACTAGTAGTATGGGGCATAACTGGGGAGACACAACAAACCCCCACTCCTCGGCCACTGGCGCCAGACCTTTTCCTCACCCCTCAGCGTTGGGTTCCCCTGAGTGTTGGTGCCAGGTGTCTGGGCCTTTTGATTGACAGTTGTTAATTGACTTGTGGAAAATGTTTTTCTCGAATGTTTACAGAAGTGTTGTCATGGCAGGGGGTAATTAAGATGGTAAGGATAGGTGTATGTTTTTTATGTTTAAAGATGTAGGTCATAAATTAGTCATGGCATGGGAAAAAGATGTAGGATTGCATGATTTTCTATTTATTTTTGAAGATGTGGTTTATTTTTAAAATGAAAACAAGTAAAATATTTCGTTTTTTTTCTTTATTTACCATATTTCTTCTTATTTATAAAAATAGTAGTACAAATAATAATGTTGGTACAATTATTATGAACAATAAAATTAGTAATACAATTAATAATACAATTGGTATATTATGTACTTATATATTAAACATAAAGTCCTAGGTCATCAGACGCAATTTCTGCTTTATTATCAATGAAAGCAAAGAAATCATCCGAGATTTTGAAAACTTCTTGAAGTTCGTTATTTAACACTGCCACGGTATAAAATCCATCGTTTTGTCGCAAAAATGTAATATTATCAAGTACACATGATGCTGAATCTTTGAAGAAGCCATTTGCGTCGTATATATACACACGGTCCACATTTAATGTTTTGCGAATTTTATTCGCTTTTTGAATATGTGCAAGTATAGATTTTTGGGTAAATCGATACACGTTTGATATAGATTCTAACGACTTAGGGTCCATTTTTATGATAGAAAGTGATGATAACGAAGACACCCTAGGAGGTTCTTGTAGGTTGACGTGAGAAACTGTAGTAAGTCTATTTTGGTATGTGTGGGGGTAGAAAACTTGAGATAGAGTGTGGAGAGGCAGAGTTTCTATTTGAGGTCTTTACGTTTTTTCCAAATAAATTTTTTCATCATTCTTGTCGCTAAGCGCATACGCAATGGAGCATTCAAATTTCCCCTGTAATCGACGAGGTAGTCGAAGCTGAATTATTAGGGTTATTACCTGAAAATTTAGTAAATCTAAATTCAGTTCATTTAGATTCTCTTACATCAAGTGAAGTGTCAAATAACGTGAATAATTCAATTGAAGAAAATGAGGATTTAGTGTTTTTACGGGAACATGGAATAGCATTAAGCCCTTCCCAACAAATTGACATGGAAGATTTTGACGAGGATTTGTTTGATGATAAGTTGAGAAAATATTTATTATTATTTAAAGTTTTACGATTGTATAACTTAATTATGTATTAATACTTTGTTTTTTTTTTTTCATAATTTTTCATAAGTAGGAATCATTCAGCATGGAGGAGAACGAGTACGACACCATAATATTGAAGAAAATCAAGAGAATTCCGATAATGAAGATCAATTAATAAACGGAGGTGTAGGAAATAATAATATAGATCAACCGTTAATTCAAATTTTTAATGGAGTAGAACGGCTTGAAAGATTTCGGGTAAACATTCATCTGATGGAATTTCGCATACAGCCTGTACCACACGGCGTCAATGCAGTTCAGTGGACTATAAGTGCTTTCCGTGAAGTTTATAATAAAATAATAGAAGCAGGTGGAGCTGGACACAATCGGTTTTGTTTAAGTTTCCGTTTCGAAGGGTTACAAGGCAATGCAGCGTTTCAAAGTATGCGACCTATTGATGGATATGAGTTTGAACAATTGTGGGATTTAGTGAACAAAATTTCGCAAAGTGCTCGTGGTTTTAATGTAACAGACACTTTTCAAATAAAGTTACACATTGTGGAAGCAGTGGTTGGATAAAAATATTTCGAGGCATGCGACAGAAAATGTCCACCCGGAGTGTTAAAAATGAATAATAATGATAATCTTTGTTTACCTAGAGCTCTTGTTATGGCACTAGCAGGGCAAAGAAAAATAACCGAAAAGGCCTCCATTGGACAATTGTATGAAGAATGGAATCGTATACGTGATTCGCGAAATAAAGGAAATTCTAACCAAAAAGAGAAGGCTTTGAAACTTATCGCAGAGGCTGGAGTGTCAGTACCTGAGAGTGGTTGCGGATTACCAGAAATAAAAAAATTTCAAGCATATTTTATACCAATGAAGATAGCGATCATTGTGTATAAATTGAAAAGCACTCCTTCAACTGCATCAGACGATGTAATTTTCGATGGGTCAAACACCGTTATTGCTCAAAATGGAAACATAATTCACACACTAAGAATTCTTTATTACCCCGAGGGAAATCACTATGAATATATTCAGACAATATTGAGTTTTCAGGCAGCACGACATTATTGTGAACCATGCAGGGTAACGTTCAAAAACCCGTATGATCATAAAAATTGTTCTTACATGTGTAATAAATGTTATGCTAAACCTCCATGTGATTCAACACAAGCACATAAATTTTGTAACAATTGCAACCGCGTGTTTTATGGACAAATGTGTTTTACTCGATATCTTATACCTGGTTCGTATCAAGGACAGCAAACGGTTTGTGAAAATGAGCAGTTTTGTACAAATTGTAAAATTTTCACTTATCCGAGAAAATCAAAACATGAGTGTGGTAAATCAATGTGTACGATCTGTAATAAATTATGTAAAGATCAGCATCTGTGTTATATTCCGGTAGCCAAACCTTTAGACAATAGTAAAAGTATACACGATTTGTCTACTATGATTTGGAAACACGTCAGGATGAAGAACTTTATGTGGGCACATCAGTCTATAAACATATTCCTACTTTATGCGTGGCTCAATCAGTATGCGATTTATGTTGTGATAATGACAATTTTAATCCTAATTTAAGTGATTGTATTAATTGTGGGTTGAATGAAATTAATTTTCATGGTGAGGATTGTGTTGAGAAATTTGTGAATTGGATTTTTGATCTAAGTAAGTTGAAAAACTGTAAAAAAGTGATTTGTATAGCTCACAACGCCAAAGGATTTGACGGTCAATTTATTCTATCGGAAGTTATGACAAGACAATACAAAGATATAGATGTAATAATAAACGGTACAAGTATAACATTGTTAGAATTAAATAAGAAAAAAATAAAATTTATTGATAGTTTAAACTATATGCCAATGCCACTAGCTGCCCTTCCTAAAGCTTTTGGTTTTGAGGACCAAATAAAGAAAGGTTATTTTCCTCATTTATTTAATACTAGAGAAAATCAAAATTATGTAGGGGCTATACCTGATAAAAAATATTACAGCCGTGACTCAATGAGTAAAAAAGAAAAAAATGAATTTTTACAATGGCATAATGATCAGTTAATTATAAATAAAGTATTTAATTTTAAAGAAGAAATTATTTTTTACTGTCGCTTAGATGTAAGTATTTTACGTATCGCATGTAACAGATTTCGTAAAATTATTTTAAATTGCGGTAATGTATGTCCCTTTTTAGAATGTACCACGATAGCCTCTACCTGTATGCTGTTTTATAAACGCAACTTTTTAAAAGAACAGCAAATAGGTATTGTACCACGTTCAGGATACCGCTTAGGGGATAATCAGTCTAGAATTGCTCTTGAATGGTTTACATGGCTTGAAGAAAAAAATAATATTTCAATAGTTCACGCTTTACGAGACAGAGAAATCAAGACACCAAATGGTGTAAAATTGGATGGTTATAGAATTGATAAAAACGGGGTAAATTATGTATCTTATCAATTTCACGGATATTTTTGGCATGGTTGTCCTAAATGTTTCAAAAATGATCGAGAAAATATTATATATAAAACCGAAAATAAAAAAACAAAAAAGAATAATACTCTCAAGTCAAGATATGAGGCCACACAATTGCAATCTTTAAAAATTAAAGAATGTGGTTATATCTTAACTGAGATTTGGGAATGTGAATTTAATAGAGAAAAAAAAATAATCAGGACTTGCAATTATTTTTAAATAGTTCTAAAGTGATATCAGTTAAATCTTTAAATCCTCGAGATGCTTTTTTTGGCGGGCGTACAGGCAACGTAAAAACATATTACGACGTAAAGAAAAATTCAAAGGGCGAAGATATTGAAAAAATCAGATATTTCGATGTATGTTCGCTGTATCCTTGGGTTTTAAAAACCGGTTGTTTCCCTATCGGTCACCCCAAAGTTTATGTGGCTGATGCATGTGAAAATATAGCACCAAGTAAAAATATAGATAACGTTTAAGGATTAATTAAATGCAGAGTATTACCCCCACGTAATCTATATCATCCAGTTTTACCTGTCAGAGCGCATGGAAAATTATTTTTCCCTTCATGTCAAAGCTGCTGTCAAGATCAAACACAGACTGATTGTCACCATGAAAATATATCGGACCGAGAGTTATGTGGTACATGGGTTGTATGTGAGCTTAGAAAAGCTGTAGAAAAAGAGTATGTTATTCGAGAAATTGATGAAATTTGGGAATACCAGGTAGTACAATATAATCCTCAAGATAAAAATAACGCAGGGTTATTTGAGGGATATATAAATACTTTCTTAAAAATGAAACAACAGGCATCCGGTTGGCCTAGTCAGTGTGTAGATAAGAAATCTAAGCAAGAATATTTAGATAGGTATGACGAAAGAGAAGGGGTTAAGTTAGAGCAAGATAAAATTGAAAAAAATCCTGGGTTAAGATCTTTAGCCAAGTTATTTTTAAATTCATTTTGGGGAAAATTCGGCCAGCGGGAGAATATGAAGAAAAAGTCTATAGTTCGAACATGTGAAGAATTATATGACTTAGTTTTTGATCCTGAAATAGAAATAACTGAATTTGTCCCTATTAACAAAGATTCTATCATTGTAAATTGGATAAATAATGTAGATAGTTACACCCCATAGACAGGGCGAATGTGGTTATTGCAGCATTTACAACAGCGCAGACAAGATTAAAATTATATTCTTACTTACATTATCTAGATACTAAAGTTTTATACTATGATACTGACTCTGTGATTTATGTAAGTGACGGTAATAGAGATTTACCAACCGGGGATTTCCTAGGTGATCTCACTGACGAATTAGAAAGCTACGGGGAGGGTAGTTATATTTCGTCATTTGTATCTGGAGGTCCAAAATTTTATACATATGTGGTTAAAAAGCCAGACGGTTCTACTGCAGATTGTTGTAAACTTAAAGGAGTAAAATTAAATGTTGACCCTTGTGGAAATAATTCTCTGAAAAAACTCTTGAAAAGTCTTTATAACTCTGAATAAGACTTTTCGAAAGTCTTCACATCCCTAACTAAGTAAAGGAAAGACTTAATAAATCTTCAAAACTCTGCAATACTCTTCAAAAGTCAAATTTTCCCTGCAATTTCGGAATTTCTCAAAGAGTTATTAAGACTTGATAAGACTTGTTCAGTTTTACAGGAAAAGAAGAAAATATTTCTTTTCAAAAAAATTACTTATCAGAATTCAATAAAACTATAAAAAAGAATTAATGCATGTTTTAAAAAAATTTTTTTTAAATAATATTTTCATCACGAAAATACTTTGATGGGCATCGAAGCACTCATAGTTGAGCAAGTCAAAACATCAACAGCAAATGAAGTGCACTTGATGTTGGAAACAGATACTACTCAAAGAGTAAATCCAATCGGTATTTAATTTGGACTATCAAATATTAAAGTCAACTTTCTAGGTAGGAAAGAATTTTCTAACCATATGCCACCTATTAGAAACTAAGAACACTCAAAGATTCTAACTGTAAATTCGTAAACTAAAATATGTTAGGTATCAATTAATTCCAGCAGATAGCGTGTGGATAGAAAATTCTTTCCTACCTAGAAAGTTGACTTTAATATTTGATAGTCCAAATTAAATACCGATTGGATTTACTCTTTGAGTAATATCTGTTTCCAACAGCAAGTGCACTTCATTTGCTGTTGATGTTTTGACTTGCTCAACTATGAGTGATTCGATGCCCATCAAAGTATTTTCGTGATGAAAATATTATATAAAAAAAATTTTTTTAAAACATGCATTAATTCTTTTTTATAGTTTTATTGAATTCTGATAAGTAATTTTTTGAAAAGAAATATTTTCTTCTTTTCCTGTAAAACTGAACAAGTCTTATCAAGTCTTAATAACTCTTTGAGAAATTCCGAAATTGCAGGGAAAATTTGACTTTTGAAGAGTATTGCAGAGTTTTGAAGACTTATTAAGTCTTTCCCTCACTTAGTTAGGGATGTGAAGAATTTCGAAAAGTCTTATTCAGAGTTATAAAGACTTGTCAAGAGTTTTTCAGAGAATTATTTCCACAAGAGGAATCATCAGAGATGATTAATTATAATACCGTACGTTCTCTCGTGGTTGATAACATTGATCCTTTTCATGTTCAATACAAATGTATCCGGCGAGATCAATAGCACCAGGTCTTAACGAACAAGGAAACGAAAATTATCAGAGCTACAGGTCCTAAAAGGCGCAGAGTGGGGGTAGCTGATAGCTTTCCTTATGGATACAAACGAGCGAAAAAAGAATAAAAATATAAAAAAAATATAAAGTCTTAGGTTATCCTGCCCGACTTCTTGTTTATTATTAACTATCCCCACTGGCCATATCTACCTTACCGATTTTCGGTCCTTTTAACTGTGCCATATTTTCCTCCATTTTGCCTCGTCATTGTTTAATACGCTAAGAAAAATTTTTGTATAATTTTAGAAATAAGAAAAATATTTTGTAAATTTTTTAGAAAATAAAAAAAAATTTTGTAAATTTTTTAGCAATAAGAAAAATATTTTGTAAATTTGTAATTTAATTATAATATAATACTTCACATGTTCGAACTATAGACTTTTTCTTCATATTCTCCCGCTGGCCGAATTTTCCCCAAAATGAATTTAAAAATAACTTGGCTAAAGATCTTAACCCAGGATTTTTTTCAATTTTATCTTGCTCTAACTTAACCCCTTCTCTTTCGTCATACCTATCTAAATATTCTTGCTTAGATTTCTTATCTACACACTGACTAGGCCAACCGGATGCCTGTTGTTTCATTTTTAAGAAAGTATTTATATATCCCTCAAATAACCCTGCGTTATTTTTATCTTGAGGATTATATTGTACTACCTGGTATTCCCAAATTTCATCAATTTCTCGAATAACATACTCTTTTTCTACAGCTTTTCTAAGCTCACATACAACCCATGTACCACATAACTCTCGGTCCGATATATTTTCATGGTGACAATCAGTCTGTGTTTGATCTTGACAGCAGCTTTGACATGAAGGGAAAAATAATTTTCCATGCGCTCTGACAGGTAAAACTGGATGATATAGATTACGTGGGGTAATACTCTGCATTTAATTAATCCTTAAACGTTATCTATATTTTTACTTGGTGCTATATTTTCACATGCATCAGCCACATAAACTTTGGGGTGACCGATAGGAAACAACCGGTTTTTAAAACCCAAGGATACAGCGAACATACATCGAAATATCTGATTTTTTCAATATCTTCGCCCTTTGAATTTTTCTTTACGTCGTAATATGTTTTTACGTTGCCTGTACGCCCGCCAAAAAAGCATCTCGAGGATTTAAAGATTTAACTGATATCACTTTAGAACTATTTAAAAATAATTGCAAGTCCTGATTATTTTTTTCTCTATTAAATTCACATTCCCAAATCTCAGTTAAGATATAACCACATTCTTTAATTTTTAAAGATTGCAATTGTGTGGCCTCATATCTTGACTTGAGAGTATTATTCTTTTTTGTTTTTTTATTTTCGGTTTTATATATAATATTTTCTCGATCATTTTTGAAACATTTAGGACAACCATGCCAAAAATATCCGTGAAATTGATAAGATACATAATTTACCCCGTTTTTATCAATTCTATAACCATCCAATTTTACACCATTTGGTGTCTTGATTTCTCTGTCTCGTAAAGCGTGAACTATTGAAATATTATTTTTTTCTTCAAGCCATGTAAACCATTCAAGAGCAATTCTAGACTGATTATCCCCTAAGCGGTATCCTGAACGTGGTACAATACCTATTTGCTGTTCTTTTAAAAAGTTGCGTTTATAAAACAGCATACAGGTAGAGGCTATCGTGGTACATTCTAAAAAGGGACATACATTACCGCAATTTAAAATAATTTTACGAAATCTGTTACATGCGATACGTAAAATACTTACATCTAAGCGACAGTAAAAAATAATTTCTTCTTTAAAATTAAATACTTTATTTATAATTAACTGATCATTATGCCATTGTAAAAATTCATTTTTTTCTTTTTTACTCATTGAGTCACGGCTATAATATTTTTTATCAGGTATAGCCCCTACATAATTTTGATTTTCTCTAGTATTAAATAAATGAGGAAAATAACCTTTCTTTATTTGGTCCTCAAAACCAAAAGCTTTAGGAAGGGCAGCTAGTGGCATTGGCATATAGTTTAAACTATCAATAAATTTTATTTTTTTCTTATTTAATTCTAACAATGTTATACTTGTACCGTTTATTATTACATCTATATCTTTGTATTGTCTTGTCATAACTTCCGATAGAATAAATTGACCGTCAAATCCTTTGGCGTTGTGAGCTATACAAATCACTTTTTTACAGTTTTTCAACTTACTTAGATCAAAAATCCAATTCACAAATTTCTCAACACAATCCACACCATGAAAATTAATTTCATTCAACCCACAATTAATACAATCACTTAAATTAGGATTAAAATTGTCATTATCACAACATAAATCGCATACTGATTGAGCCACGCATAAAGTAGGAATATGTTTATAGACTGATGTGCCCACATAAAGTTCTTCATCCTGACGTGTTTCCAAATCATAGTAGACAAATCGTGTATACTTTTTACTATTGTCTAAAGGTTTGGCTACCGGAATATAACACAGATGCTGATCTTTACATAATTTATTACAGATCGTACACATTGATTTACCACACTCATGTTTTGATTTTCTCGGATAAGTGAAAATTTTACAATTTGTACAAAACTGCTCATTTTCACAAACCGTTTGCTGTCCTTGATACGAACCAGGTATAAGATGTCGAGTAAAACACATTTGTCCATAAAACACGCGGTTGCAATTGTTACAAAATTTATGTGCTTGTGTTGAATCACATGGAGGTTTAGCATAACATTTATTACACATGTAAGAACAATTTTTATGATCATACGGGTTTTTGAACGTTACCCTGCATGGTTCACAATAATGTCGTGCTGCCTGAAAACTCAATATTGTCTGAATATATTCATAGTGATTTCCCTCGGGGTAATAAAGAATTCTTAGTGTGTGAATTATGTTTCCATTTTGAGCAATAACGGTGTTTGACCCATCGAAAATTACATCGTCTGATGCAGTTGAAGGAGTGCTTTTCAATTTATACACAATGATCGCTATCTTCATTGGTATAAAATATGCTTGAAATTTTTTTATTTCTGGTAATCCGCAACCACTCTCAGGTACTGACACTCCAGCCTCTGCGATAAGTTTCAAAGCCTTCTCTTTTTGGTTAGAATTTCTTTTATTTCGCGAATCACGTATACGATTCCATTCTTCATACAATTGTCCAATGGAGGCCTTTTCGGTTATTTTTCTTTGCCCTGCTAGTGCCATAACAAGAGCTCTAGGTAAACAAAGATTATCATTATTATTCATTTTTAACACTCCGGGTGGACATTTTCTGTCGCATGCCTCGAAATATTTTTATCCAACCACTGCTTCCACAATGTGTAACTTTATTTGAAAAGTGTCTGTTACATTAAAACCACGAGCACTTTGCGAAATTTTGTTCACTAAATCCCACAATTGTTCAAACTCATATCCATCAATAGGTCGCATACTTTGAAACGCTGCATTGCCTTGTAACCCTTCGAAACGGAAACTTAAACAAAACCGATTGTGTCCAGCTCCACCTGCTTCTATTATTTTATTATAAACTTCACGGAAAGCACTTATAGTCCACTGAACTGCATTGACGCCGTGTGGTACAGGCTGTATGCGAAATTCCATCAGATGAATGTTTACCCGAAATCTTTCAAGCCGTTCTACTCCATTAAAAATTTGAATTAACGGTTGATCTATATTATTATTTCCTACACCTCCGTTTATTAATTGATCTTCATTATCGGAATTCTCTTGATTTTCTTCAATATTATGGTGTCGTACTCGTTCTCCTCCATGCTGAATGATTCCTACTTATGAAAAATTATGAAAAAAAAAAACAAAGTATTAATACATAATTAAGTTATACAATCGTAAAACTTTAAATAATAATAAATATTTTCTCAACTTATCATCAAACAAATCCTCGTCAAAATCTTCCATGTCAATTTGTTGGGAAGGGCTTAATGCTATTCCATGTTCCCGTAAAAACACTAAATCCTCATTTTCTTCAATTGAATTATTCACGTTATTTGACACTTCACTTGATGTAAGTGAATCTAAATGAACTGAATTTAGATTTACTAAATTTTCAGGTAATAACCCTAATAATTCAGCTTCGACTACCTCGTCGATTACAGGGGAAATTTGAATGCTCCATTGCGTATGCGCTTAGCGACAAGAATGATGAAAAAATTTATTTGGAAAAAACGTAAAGACCTCAAATAGAAACTCTGCCTCTCCACACTCTATCTCAAGTTTTCTACCCCCACACATACCAAAATAGACTTACTACAGTTTCTCACGTCAACCTACAAGAACCTCCTAGGGTGTCTTCGTTATCATCACTTTCTATCATAAAAATGGACCCTAAGTCGTTAGAATCTATATCAAACGTGTATCGATTTACCCAAAAATCTATACTTGCACATATTCAAAAAGCGAATAAAATTCGCAAAACATTAAATGTGGACGTGTATATATACGACGCAAATGGCTTCTTCAAAGATTCAGCATCATGTGTACTTGATAATATTACATTTTTGCGACGAAACGATGGATTTTATTCCGTGGCAGTGTTAAATAACGAACTTCAAGAAGTTTTCAAAATCTCGGATGATTTCTTTGCTTTCATTGATAATAAAGCAGAAATTGCGTCTGATGACCTAGGACTTTATGTTTAATATATAAGTACATAATATACCAATTGTATTATTAATTGTATTACTAATTTTATTGTTCATAATAATTGTACCAACATTATTATTTGTACTACTATTTTTATAAATAAGAAGAAATATGGTAAATAAAGAAAAAAAACGAAATATTTTACTTGTTTTCATTTTAAAAATAAACCACATCTTCAAAAATAAATAGAAAATCATGCAATCCTACATCTTTTTCCCATGCCATGACTAATTTATGACCTACATCTTTAAACATAAAAAACATACACCTATCCTTACCATCTTAATTACCCCCTGCCATGACAACACTTCTGTAAACATTCGAGAAAAACATTTTCCACAAGTCAATTAACAACTGTCAATCAAAAGGCCCAGACACCTGGCACCAACACTCAGGGGAACCCAACGCTGAGGGGTGAGGAAAAGGTCTGGCGCCAGTGGCCGAGGAGTGGGGGTTTGTTGTGTCTCCCCAGTTATGCCCCATACTACTCCTACTTTTCCTCGTGTTCCTGCGCCACGAGGCAAGTCAAATCAGTGACTTTTATGGGTTTGTTGCACTGAGTCTCCCGATGACCTGCCCACCGGCAGCGGATTTACCATCAAATTCATTAATCTTTAATATTAATATTAATACCTTTCCATAAAATAATTTAATGATGCCTCTCGGCATCATTTAAGAGTTTTACAGAGCGTAAATTATTTACATAAAATTATTCCAAATTTCCAGGCAACGCTCCGCGGATGCACGCTCCGCGGCCCTCAAATAGTTCGACCTTTGTACGTTGACAGACTTCACATTGCCGCACATGTTTCACTACATTCTGGAACATATTTGGCCAATAGTATGTATTCGCCACCCTTTTGTAGGTTTTGTCGACTCCCAAGTGTCCTGCTTCGGGTGTTGAGTGACACTCGGTGATGGCTCGTTGGTGATGCACTTTCCTCAAGACTAGTTTCCATGCATGAAGGTCTTCTAATTCTGCCTCTGCGAACTTCGAGGGCCTGTGGAAATGTAATTCCTCTCCATCGATTCGCCAGTCCGGAAACTTGTCTGGCCTTCGTCGTACATCTCTCTGAGGTCGGTCGTACCAGCGATCTATATCATCGTTTATCACTGCAAGGATTTCATCCTGCCCTTCTGGAATTCTGGATAAGGCATCTGGAACGTGGTGTAGAGCTCCCTTTCGATGGACAATGGTGTATTAGTACTCCATGAGCTCTAATACCTATCTGGCAAGTCTACCTGTTGGATTTTTGAGGTTGTGTAGCCAACGTAGACTGATATGATCTGTTACTTCTATGAACTCGTACCCTTCTAAGTAACACCGAAACTTGCGGATAGACCAAATGACTGCAAGACATTCTTGCTCGGTGACGGTGTATTTCGTCTCCGCGTCAGGGAGAGTTCGACTCGCATAAGCGATAACTCGTTCTTGATAAACTGTGTCAAGGCTGCGCCGAGTCTTACTGAGCTGGCGTCAGTCTGCAAGGTGAACGGTAGACTGAACTCTGGACACGATAATGTTGGGGCTGAAGTCAGGTATTTCTTTAACGTTTGCATAGCAGTATCCTGTTCGGGACCCCAGTTCCATGATTGGTCCTTTTCAGCAGTTTTGTGAGTGGAGCCGCGATAGTAGCGAACTCCGAAATGAACCGTCTATACCAAGACGCCATGCCTGAAAATCTCCGCAGCTGTTTGATGATGCGCGGGCTCGGAAATTCTTTTATTGTTGATGTTTTCTCTGGATCGACCTGTAACCCTTCGGAATGGACGAGAAATCCAAGATAACGGACCTCGGAGCAGCACAATTCGCTTTTCTCTCGTTTGATGGTTAGTCCGGCACCCTGAAGTTCCTCTAACACTTTCTATAACCATTTCAGGTGTTGCTCATATGTTTCTGTAACGACAATAATGTCATCCAGGTATACGAGAACGTGTGGATACATCTAGACCAATGAGTTGGTCTATCATCCGCTGGAAGGTTGCTGGAGCGTTAGTTAAGCCAAAAGGCATTCTTCGAAACTGGAACAATCCTCTACCTGGTACTACAGAGGCTGTTAACGGTCTAGAGCGCTGCGTAACTTGGATCTGATAGTAAGCTTGACGAAGATCTATAGTCGTGATATATTTAGCTTATCGTAGGTGATCCAAAATACCAGTAATGTTTGGTATCGGATACGCGTTTTTATTAGTGACGGCATTTAATTTTTTGTAGTCGATACAGAATCGCCACTTCCCATGCGGTTTCCGTACCATGACGACGGGGCTTGACCAATCGCTGTCAGATACCTCGATGACGCCTTCGTCTAACATTTTGTTGACTTCTTTCCAAATACTCTCCTGGAGTATGGGCGTCACATTATACGGTTTTTGCTTGATCGGTAGATGATCTCCGACATCTATATTGTGCTCTACCAAGCTTGTCATCCCAAGTTTTCCTGATGGTAGAATGTTATGGTCCAGGAATTTCTGTAGCTGGTCCTGTTGTTCCACTGTAAGAGTCTGGATACCGCAGCAAATAATTGCACATGAGGAAACCGTTTCTTTTATGAACTTATATTTTTCCTCGGGCATTGAGCTGGAATACCATAGGTTAGCTGAGAAGTCGATTACCATCTCAGCTGCGCTTAAAAAGTCCAACCCCAACACACAAGGTTGAGACAAGGAAGTCATCTAGTATAGTTGTGCTGTACCTAAACGTTTCTGTAACGCCATTGACGAGTATATCTCGGCGCGTAGGCACCAGTTCGGGTGGCAAGTTCAAACGAGTCACTAGAGCAATTCTTTCGGGTCCCAGGAACGATTTGGATGCTCCTGAGTTCAATAGAGCTTCTAATAGTTGGTCACCGATGTATATTGTGACGTAAAACGCTGCTGAAGACTGGTTGTCTCGTTTCATGGAATTATTCTGTAGCTGGGAAAAGTCAATAATGACCGGAACTTTATTGGTCTCAATTGCCGAGCTTCTCACAGGGTTGGCTGTATCCTGGAATAACTTGTAACGGGTTTGAGCCGTCCCTTGGTCACCCCTTTATTTAAATTTAATAATTAAGGGCGCCACTGGAATTTTTATCACGGTTTCCAGAACCGGTCCAAGCAAGAGAGATATCACAGGGTCGAGAGAAATTATAAAATTTGACACAAATAAAAACAATTAAAATTGACATTAATCATCAATTTATTTTAACAATATAACAATAATTAAACCTTAATTCAATACTCACACACACAGTCATACTTATAAAAGTTGCTTATTCTTACGATACCCTCATATGGAGCGTCTATATCGTAGTTTCTATCATAGTGCCTATTCCTGCGATACCCTCATATGGAGTGTCTATACCGCAGTTTCTATAAAAGTTGCTTATTCTTACGATACCCTCATATGGAGCGTCTATATCGTAGTTTCTATCATAGTGCCTATTCCTGCGATACCCTCATATGGAGTGTCTATACCGCAGTTTCTATCATAGTTTCTTATTTCTGACAGTACCCTCATATGGAGCGTCTATACCGTAGTTTCTAACTATGTCGCGCTGTCCACAGGACCCTCACGCTCTAAGACTCTAGATATGACCCTGGGTGGTCGCCCGGACCCCTGCCCAAGGTTCATACCGTCCTTAGCCCTTTCGCTGTCTACAGGACCCTCACCACGGGACTAAGGAACCTGAAGTCGACTAGGACAGAGGAGGATACCATGACACTAGTCGACAACCTGTTAATCCTAACCTCCTCGAGAGCCCGTGAACGAGGAGTATATACTGTAAAATATTTTCCACACACACACACACACACACACACACACACACACACACACACACACACACACACACACACACACACACACACACACACACACACACACACACACACACACACACACACACACACACACAATTCTCAATAAAACAATTTCCAAATACATACTTGACTCTAATTTACAATTACTTTAAAATCCAAAATACTTTTTACAACATATCTTCCTGGGAATCAAATTTCCCGGTCCCTAGCTTGACTTCGATAAATAAGTTAATTAAATTTTGGTTGCTGAATTATTAATATCACAGTAGCGTTTATTCAACCAAAATGTTAGATTAATTAAAATTGACTCGAATTCAAACTGCCTGAATAATCGGCTTATGTCTATTTGAATTCCAGTCAAGATTTGAAACTTAGTTTTCAACTTGGTAAAATTTTCCAAGGCTAAATTTTCTATGTTGATTAATTTTGAAATCATCGTACTGGAATTTGACAAATTTATTTATCGAAGTTTATTGAACAAATTTTCTTTTGTTGATAAATTTTCTTTTGTAATTTTGTTTTA
Source organism: Cotesia typhae (assembly GCF_013202065.1). Lineage (NCBI taxonomy): Eukaryota > Metazoa > Arthropoda > Insecta > Hymenoptera > Braconidae > Cotesia > Cotesia typhae. The sequence continues at coordinate 830,602 of NW_027423778.1, read as the reverse complement.
TAAATTAATTTACTATTTAAAAATTTTAATATTCTAATTTAAGGAATATGTGTCTATGATAATTTTATTTTATTATTTTTGATAATTTTTCAAAAGTAAATTTCAATTGTTAATTTTAATTTTATATTTTAATTAAAATTTTAATTCATTTTTACTTGTTGATTTTATTGGTCAATTTTGATCTAACTCGGACAAATTTCTAATTTTAAATTCCTTTAGTTTTATTTTAATTCCTAACTTGTAATAAATTTAATCGACAGAATGTCGCTTATGTAAATGATGCAGTTAACTCAAAATTGTCGATATCAAAATTTCTGATTTATGAATTTTAATCTGAATTTATTTGACCAATTTTTTAATAATATTAGTTCTAAAGTTAACCTCTTTTATTTTTAATTTTAATTCTTCCAACTTATTGAATTTTCTATTTGTTCAAATTTTGATTTAACTAATTTTAACCTCGATTTATAATTTAGATATTTTAATTAAATTCGAATAATTAATTAATTAATTAATCAAATAGGGTGATTGGAAGACGGAACCTGGCCTGTGCCTAGAGTTTCCGGGGACGACGCAATAATTTCCCGAGGTTAAACTTTATTTTGTACCTGAGAACTTTTGACGATTTCTTCTCTTGAGTTCGGCTCTATTTGTTGTTCTCGTTGACCTCTAATAGAAGTAACCTTGTCAGCCAAAATCACGGTGTTCTCGGTAGTCGGGTTCACTGCGTCGCAGCTCGGGATATTTAGCAATATTTTATCTGGAAATTTAGGATAGTTAGAATTGTTTTATTGGATATTTAGGCTGGCTAAATGCCTAGCAATAAACATAAAGTTTATATATTCAATTAATCGCCCTGAAGGTTCCACAAGAATCTCAGAGGAATATTAATATTTACCTGGTATTTCCAAAGTCTCATGCTGGTTGCTCGGGCTCCGGCTTCACAATGTCGTTTTTCCGTTTGGCAACTTCACTCGTCCCTCGTGTGGGATTATCCTCACTCGCGGAACTCTTATTTTCTAGGCCCCGGAACTTATGTAAATTTCATTTCTACTGCGCGAGCATCCTAGATCACAGCGCTCTGTGATCCGTCGATAACTAACCGCGGCTAGGGTGAGGACCTTCAACGGGTAATGAAGGAGCCCCGTGACAAACTGATCCGACGCCGAGTGTTTTTTAAGTAATTCCCGCGTCGGTTGGGGTCTCACTGCTGCTCGTTTCCCGGGTTACAGAATAGACACGTTGCTGTAGTGTATCCTGAGGCTCGACATCTGAAGCAAAAGATTTCTCTCTGTTTTGGCCAGTCTCGGTGACGATGTCCTGTCCCCTCACAGTTCAAACATCGAAATTCTTAGGCCTGTGGCACTGAATCTGCAGTTGTATTATCAGCCTTGAGATGGCTGTCGTTGGTAACGAGGCTCGAAGCCAGCGGCTCTGGCAGGCTCGTTACACTGTTTGTTATAAAGTCTGTAGCAGTCTGGTTATTCCTATTAACGAATTTCTGGGGCTAACCCTTAGGCCTTGAGTCCTTTCGCCCTAACTGCAGCGCGTCCAATTTGTCAACTGGAATTTCTACTTCCAAGGTACCCTCGACTTCTTCTTGAGGTTCATCCTCGAAGTCTTGGGCTACTCTCAATGGTAGGGGATCTCTTCTATCTCGACCCAAATGACGTGTACCTATACCTCGCTGATCTGTAGCTCTATATCGTCCCGTCTGCTGATCCTGCGTTGAGTAAGCAAACGATGGACACAGTGAGTTTCTCGGTAGCGGTGGGGGACGATGATTGTTTGCCCTCTGTATTATCCTTCCTTGGCCGATTGCTCGTACCTTTGACTCGTCCATTGCCCAGCAATATTAAACTGAAATGACTAATTGGAATGACGGTAACATGTTACGATGCGTGTACCTTACTCTCTCGACTTTTGGCCACGGGTGGTCAGTGCGTGAAAATAAACCGTTCATACACGCGATGTAATGACTGATCAGTTCGTCTCGCGCCTGGGTTTGGTTCGAGATCTCTTCTCGTAATGCCATTTGATAATCCGGATCGGCAAATCTGGCCCCGAGATTTTACTGCCCTAGACAAACTAGACTTCATAAAAAATGGATATAATATACCAATACTATATCACAAAAGCTGACACAAGGATAACAAGTCCATGGATCTAACAACCTTCAGGGACAGCCCGAATAGGTACTCCATTTCCCTGCCAAAACGTGATCAAATAGATCTCCACAGACTAGACACTGAAAAATATTGGTGGACATGCAAAGAAGCCGGTGAATACAAGGATCTCCAAAGAATAAAATTATTAAAAAATAATTAAATAAAGTATAAGCAGATTAAATTATTACAATTAGTATTATAATAAGCTTTCATCAATGTAAATATGTAAATTTGTATATAATTCGTAGTTGTCAAGTAGTATAAGTTCAAAATTTAGATTGAAACTAGGGTTTTTTTTTTGTATTTTTAGATAAAAATTTTTTCCCATAGTTAATTTAAAATTAAAGATAGTCTCTTAAATAGGATTTAATCCAATGAAAATTATTAAAACAAGCACTAAATATTAACAACTCAAGACAGCAAGGAGCCGAGAGCTGATAACACCAGCCAATGCTTACCTCAAAATTTTAAATAGTTTTTAAAAAGTTTTTTATTTAGTTTGTTATCTTATAATGTATATGATTGTTTTTGTGTTGAGTAAACAAACTTTTATCTAAAAAAAAAAAATCGGCAAATCTGGACCTCATAGCTTGCTCGACGCCTGCCCACGTATGGAAGTTATGCAAGCGGCCTCGATACCATGTTAATGCGGTACCTGATAGTGAGAACGGTAAGTCCCTTAATAGGTCCTCATCTCTCACCCTAACCATCTCGAGTCCCTCGTCGATCCTTATAATAAAAGTCTCGACATCCTCATAGCGTGCACAGCCGAAGGATACGCGCCATTTATGCATCATGCTCAACAGCGTGGTGGCTCTGATAGGTGCTGGAGCTCTAGTGTCATAGTTGATGTCATCGTCGTCGAGTATCTCGTAATCTTCCAGCGTTGGGTGGACTGGACGTCGCGTTTGATCTCCCGGTTGTCGACGGGGATCCTGCCCACGTAGTGGACTTCGCCCAAAACCTTGCGATCAGCGTGGTGAAGATCGGTACTCTCTCCTCTGACGGTAATCTAAGCTGTATCGAGTTCCATCTCGCCGTGGGTCGTTACCCGGGCGAACGGGTGGATTATCATTCTGAATTCTGGAGAATCCAACAGCTTCTCGGTCACTCATGGTGTTATACCGAGGTGAAGGCTTATTTAATTAATCACGATCGCAACTGTGAAGGTTTTTTTTGGTATTGTACCGGTGTTCGACTGAACTGGTCGACCGGTGGTCCCCGGGTCCTCGAGATTCTGTCTGGGTAGAAAGTTATACGGTGACCTAATACGAAATTGCCGACTGTTCTCATCCGAGGTGCCGGTCTCTTCAACGTTCATACGCCTTTCTTGTTAAGCGTCCTGTGTTGAACCGTCGTCCTACATCTCCGCTCACTTACTATACCCGAAAGAGGTGGGATAAGGCAAGTCAGTACACGAGACAAAGGTATGGTGTACTAAATGTAACTTAGGTTATTTTCTGTAACTCACATGGAGTATTTGATCAATGTAACGGGAGAGGTATATTCAGGGTGTAAGGAGTTTTCTAATTTTAACTTAATTATTATTCACTATTACCTAACTAGCTATTATTATTAATAAAGTATTATAAAATTTATGAAATAAATATTTTTATTACACTCACGAATTCAGGAACCCTTACGGTAAATTTACTACTTAACTTTATTTTAATACTGTAACTTTGTCTGAACAATGTTACTTAATTTGAATAATGTAGCCTTATTATCTGTATGTGCAGTAACTAGAATCAGCTCAATAAAATCACTTAATTACTAACAAAATAATTTTTTGAATAATTTCAATTACTTTTGTAATTATTCTGTAATTAATTTCGGAATTGATTATACTGTAATAGCGGTAAGACTGAATGTAAGTAGCTTATACAGCACAAAGAACTTCGTTAAATTTTGAATTATTAGCAGACACTTCTGAATCGCACTAATAGTCACTTTGGAATGAGCTGTGATCGATGACTATTTCCGGGGGTCGATGTCGTCTTGAGATTTTTCTCCGCTACCGCCAGTACCGATATTCGATCATGGTATGAGCGTCTTAGCCAATTAGGACAGTTCTAGGGCCCAGTACTCGCCCCTTGCTACCCCTTTCACCGATAAGAGTGGAGGGTTCGGCTACTTCCCCTGATAGGTGTCGAATGATTTCGCGCGCTTTTCGGTGAAGTTCTCACCATAGCAAGAGGGGTGGTATGGCTCGTGCCAACACTGGAGCTATTGTTTACACTGTAACATCTAAGCCTCAGCTTATAACAAAGACATTCTTTCTTTTTTTTCTTCGGCTGAGAAATATTCGACAGCCAAAGATACATTCCTTAGAGGATGACTGTAATATGATACTTTATGAAGACTCGATGAACTCACTTTTACTTTTTTAATGTTGACAAAAATATTTGAGTAACTGAAATAGATATTTTATTTCCTTTTTCTCTGTACTGTTTTCTCGGAACTATAGAACTAACAAACTTTCACGTATTACAGGGGCTAATCTTCTGCACAAACTTTGAATTAAACTTTATCTCTGAAATTCTTTACATAATTCTGAATAACCTATAACTCAAATACCGCGAGTAAAATTCTTGCAACAAGATTAAGGATCATAGAGTGTTGTTTCTCTCATTTCGCAGGCCTGTACGTTCGACGCCAATTTATAACTGAATTTTTGAAGTCGATCCAGGTGTTCGATCATTCCAGTTTTCCCCGCTTACGGACCTTGACGTTAGACGTCAATTTATAATCAGATTTTCCAATTTATCATCGAAATTTGCTCGGGGTTATGATTATTTGTGGTCTCAATAAAAATAGGGCGCCAGGTAATTTTTAATCACTAGAATTACCAAACCAGTGAAAACCTACTTAGATAATTTTTATTCGCTAGGATTTATCACACTGGCCAAACGCAAACTGAAACTGAAACTTAAACGTAACCAAAACATGAACCTAAACAAAATTAGATAATTTTTGATCGCTAAAAATTATCAAACTAGCGAATAAACATAAACTTAATCGGAAACACAAAAACTTAACAAAATATAAAACAAATAAGCAGAGATCGGCAAGACAACAGGATACCTCGGGTTTGCTCAGTGTGCTGGTTTGTCGAGAGAGGGCGTGATTCGAGCAGAAAGTGGATCCATGATTGCAATGATTTTATTCGCCACACCAAAAATTTATGATCAACAAAATCCGTATTTAATGAACCAAAAACTTTATCTTAAATAACAAACTAGATCATAACTCACGACAAAATTATCGGAACGGTATAGCTAACCATAGGTAACGCTATAGTTAGGTTACAGACTTTAACTCTTATAAAACTAACCAAACAAATAAATAAATCTTAAAATCATAATTTCAAATAAATAAATACATCTTAACAATTTAAACAATATTCTTAAATGAATCTGTCAACGTACCCTAAATTATTTACAACATAAAAGTATTCTGTAGAATCAGCTATTTAATGTCTCATAACCGCGAACTCTATTATTAACGCTCAAATTACAATAAATAAAGCGATCTCATACCTTATAGAAATAATGTCGATGCTGAGTAACTTTTATTTTATTTTTAACAACTTTATAACTCTGTATTTTTACCTGAAACCAAAAATAAAACGCAAAAGACTGAAAACTTCACCTGGAACTGAAGCGGTACGAAGGTCCGATCACCGGAAGTGACCAGCGACAACTCTCAAACACGACTGTTCTCTACGAATTCCAAAATTCGACGGTCAAACGCGACTCACTCACAAACTAAAATCTCTATAATCAGATAATTCCCAAATAATCTAATCTCTAATCAAACAATCGAGGTTCTGAGTACGGATAGTTCTTTGGAAGATGCTCTCCAGGAACTGACGACGGCTGGGATCGTAACTCAAAAACCCAAAACGTAATTGTAACATTAAACAAAAGTAGATGATTCTTATTCGCTAGAAATGATCAAAACTAGCTGAAACGTAAACTTAACCGAAAACAAATTGATCCCATATGCTTTCGTCTTATTCCTTTACGCTGGAGCGCTGGCATCTCAACCAGACTTCGGCATTCCACCTGGAAGTCTCAAAGGGTTAGACTGGTGTCTAACGTCAAACGAAACCGGGTGACTTATAGTTCCGCTCCAAGGTAACGCTGACTTACTCATGTCCTCTACAACCTCAAAACCGAAAACTAAAAATCCAGAACTTAAAACTCAAAACTCAAAACTCGAAATTCGAAACTCAAAACTTAAAATAACTCAATAAAACCCTTAAAGAACTTGACCTTAATATTTTTCAAAACTTGACTCTAAAAACTGCCTCTACTCTTAAAATCCTAAAATCTCAACTGTAATATTAATTCTCTAAATTCACTTTTAAACTGTAGTACTTCGTTACCCGGCATCAACACTCACTTAACTCACAAGATATTTATCTTTAATATATAAAATTATAATATTTATTATATTTGGCCTTGAAATATCGGCTTAAATTAACAAAAATACGTTGGCACTAGTGACGTTCATTTTAAATAGACCCCGGTCGTTAAAATAACGTCAGAATATTAATATATATAATTTTTTAGCAGGAGGTTTAATTGGGCACTTCCGGCGAAAATTTGAATTTTCAGCGGAAGTGCCCTAACTAAGCTCCAGTTAAAAAATTCTATGAAAATCAAATTTATCGTCTTACCTAAAATATATATATATATATATATATATATATATATATATATATATATATATATATATATATATATATATATTGTGACGTGATTTTAATGACCGGGGTCTATTTAAAATGAACGTCACTACCGCCCACGTATTTTTGTTAATTTAAGCCGATATTTCAAGGCCAATTATCATAGAAAATATAATTTTAACGATCAAAGATAAATATTTTGTGAATTAAGTGAGTGTTGATGCCGAGTAACGAAGTTTATAGTTTTAGAGTGAATTTAGAGAATTAATGTTACAGTTGAGATTTTAGAATTTTTAAGAGTAGAGTCAGTTTCTCGAGTCAAGTCGTACAAAATATTAAAGTCAAGTGATGCTAGGGTTTTATTGAGTTATTTTGAGTTTTGAGTTTTGGGTTTCGAATTTTGAGTTCTGAGTTATAAGTTCTGGATTTGTAGTTTTGGGTTTTGAGGTTGCAGAGGACGTGGGTAAGTCAGCGTCACCATGGAGCGGGACAATAAGTCACCCGGTTTCGTTTGACGTTAGACACCAGTCTAATCCTTTGAGACTTCCAGGTGGAATGCCTAAATCTGGTTGAGATGCCAGCGCTCCGACATAGAGGGACATGACGAAAGCATTTGGGATCAATTTAAGTTTTCGGTTACGTTTTAGCTAGTTTTGATCATTTCTAGGGGATAAAAAACTATCCACTTTTGTTTAATGTTATGTTTACGTTTTGAGTTATTGAGTTACAATCCCAGCCGCAGTCAGTTCCTGGAGAGCATCGACCACAGGAATATCCGTACTCAGAACCTCAATCGTTTGATTAAAGATTAGAATATTTGGAAATTATTTGATTATAGAGATTTTCAGTTGTGAATGAGTCACGTTAATCAGTCGAGTTTTGGATTCCGTAGAGAACAGTCCTGTTTGAGAGTTGCCGTTGGTCACTTCTGGTGATCGGACGTGCGTACCGTTTTAGTTCCAGGTTAAGGTTTCAGTTTTTTGCATTTTATTTTTGGCTCCTGATAAAAATACAGAGTCATAAAGTAGTTGAAAATAAAATAACAAGTTACTCAGCATCGACATTGTTTCCATAAAGAATGAGATCGCTTTATTTATTGTAATTTGAGCGTTAATAATTGAGTTCTTGGTCATGGGACATTAGATAGCCGATTCTACATAATACTTATTGTTGTAAATAATAAGGAGTACGTTGACAGATTTATTTGAGAATATCGTTCAAGTTGTTTAGATTCATTTATTTATTTGAGATTATTATTTTAAGATTTATTTATTTTATTTGTTTAATTTTATTAGAGTAAGAGTCTGTAACACGACTATAGCGTTACCTTTTGTTATTTGTATCGTTCCGATAATTTAGTCGTGGTTATGTTCTAGTTTGTTATTTATGATAAAGTTTCTGCTTAAATAAATAAGGATTCTGTTGAGCATAAATTTTGGTGTTGCGAATAAAATCATTGTAATCATGGATCCACTCTCTACTCGAATCACGCCCTCTCTCCACAAACCAGCACACTGAGCAACCCCTAAGTATCCCGTTGTCTTTCCGGTCTTTGGTTATTTGGTCTATATTTTGTTGAGTTTTTGTGTTTCCGATTACGTTTACGTTTATTGGCTAGTTTAATGATTTTTAGCAATCAAAAATTATCTCATTTCGTTTAAGTTCTGGTTACGTTTACGTTGATGTTTATGTTTTGGTTTGAGTTTGGCTGGTTTGATAATTCCTAGCTAATAAAAATTATCTGATCACGTTTTCACTGGTTTGGTAATTCCAGTGATTAAAAATTACCTGGCGCCCTGATTTTATTGAGACCAGAAACTGAAAATCGAACAGATAGCGAACTACAATGCAGGATTTCAGGAAGAAGTAAGTTCCCGTTTAGCCCCCAAGCAAATTTCGGCTAGATTTTGGAAATTCGGGTTACAAATTAGCGTCAAACGTCAAGGTCTATAAGCAGGGAATATTGTAACGATCGAACATCTGGATCAACTTAAAAAATCCAGTTATTATAGATGTATCCATATATATAAAATCATGAGATATTTGTTTGTATCTCTAAATTATTTGAAATATTAATTTTAGGTCAAATTTTAGAGATACAAAAAAACTACTGAGAAGTTTTTTTCTTTGAAAATTTAATTTTCTACAAAAAAGCCCTTAGTTGTTTTCTGCTATCTCTTTTATTTTTTCCAAAATTTGAATTTAAAAATTAGAAATCAAAGTTATCATGTCTGTTAGTATTTCTAAAAATTTGAAATTTTAATTTTGGTTCAAATTTTGGAGATACCAAATAACGATCAATAAGTCTTTTTTTAAAAATTGTATTCTCCACGAAAACCTTGTTTTGTTTCTTTGCGCTCATAAGACTGATAGAAGTTTTACAGAGAACGATTTTTTGAATTTTCAAACCACAACGATAAGTTTCGGATGACGTTTGGTAAAACGAGTACAACAGCAAATTTTATATAGCATAGCGGAATAGACTATGATTTGAGACTATACATAGAATATAATACTCAAATTAAAGCTTATTTGAATTCACTTATTATTTGAATTCACTCATTAAGCTTCCAGATAAAATTTACAAAAAATTCGATAAGTTGTCCCATTCAAAAGTTGTACGAGTAAGAATGTGTAGAAATATGCATTCTTATGAATTTGAAAATTTTAAAATCCTGGCATTTCTAAATTACTTGATCGATCAAGCTCATCAACGAACTTTACTTCGGTATCTGTCTGTCAAATAATTATGTTAAGTTTGGTAAAGATCCGTTGTAAATTGGCGACACTATCGTCGTGATAAGCCGCGTTGTATATGATATATGCATATTAACATGTATATTTATACATACATGTATAAACTTTTGAACTATATGCATTTTTCGACTTAGCTTGACGAGTATAGTCGAAATATAGCAAAATTTTTCAAGAGTTTCGTCAAGAGGACCAATGCAATAGTTAGATTTCTATGAAATCTACTAAAAACTACGCTAATTAATGCAATCAAGACTGTAATTCCTTCCAGAATGTATTAAGAAGGAAATCAACGTAACGACACACACACATGCGTATAACAGAAGAGAATGTTATTCACAAAGTAAACATAAACAACGACTGAGTACACAGGGGAAGAAAAGGAAAGATTTTGAACTATAATCGGGAATTAATACCTTAAAAAGGATTAAAAAGGACTAGAAATTTAAATATCGCGCCCAAATTTTAACCGATAATGAATCGTGGTCCGATTTTGTGAATTTCGATCTTTGACTAATTTTAAGACTGTCATGTATTTTAATTTAGAGGGTAAAATTTTTTTTATCCACACATATAAGGGCCAGCAATGGAACCTGACTTCAAAATCATAAAATGTTCAAAATTATTAATTTAAGAGCAAGAATACCGAATGACCCTTCCGAATAAATAATTAATCTAAACTAAGATCCTACAGAAAACGGTAACGTTGTCAAATAGGAAAAAGCTTTAGGGCTAGCATACAGAGCCTGACTTTAAAATAATAACATGGTAAAAAGTTATTAATTTAATAGCGAGAACTCTCACTAGCCCGTAACATAATTAAAAAATAAGTTATAGGTTGCAAACAAGTTCCAAAACGAGAGCAAATTTTGGGGAAATAGAAAAAGAGGGAAAACGATAATAATTATACTTATACTGTTAATATTAAAAACAAAAGGATCGCGTAGTAGACACCACACGTGAACGGTAAGAAAAAAGAAAGTACTCATTCGTCGGGGCATCACCTGTAACGTTACATTTTGATGTAGCGTTCCAGTTGTTGTATACTTGGGTAATGTTGTGAGTAAAGGTTGTGTGAGTACGATAATGTATAGTGTTGAGGACTATCGTGAGTGTGTGGGTTAGTGTCTCGAAGATGTCGAGCTGCACTGCGGAAAAGTGACCGATGTAATGTGTCTCCCGGTCAGTTACCGACGACTGAACTTAGGTTCAGCCTCTTGGAGCGAGGTGATTGCTGTAGAAGAGCGACTGAAATATCGTCGCCCCGGAATACGGGAGTTTTGGCAGTCTCATGCGGTAGGTTGCGGTTGACAGGCCTCGATTGCTGGATGCTCGAGGGTAGTCGCGAGTTCTGTCTGAGTTCCAAAGGGAGCAGGATTACTGGTAGGTCTGGGACTCTAGTTGTGTGAGTGTAGAAGTGAATGTGGGGGGATATGTGTGCCTGAGAGTAGCGTGCAGGTGAGTGAGCGCATGTAGCAGGTGGTATAAATGTAGTAGGGGTACGGTGAGAGGCAGTCTAGCTTGAGTCGTGGATGAGTCAGAATTGTTTTGTAAAGCAGTTAGGCTTGAGTAGCGAAAGAGTAAGTTTATTATTTATCATTTATCGTTTGTGTAGAAGTCCGGCTTACGACCGGATTGTTTATTAAGAGAGTCTGGTGGAAGTCCTCATGGAGAACGGACGTACCGTCGCTGCTAGGCAGCGTTAAATGTGTATCGATAAAGATAAAAAATCGATTGCAAGCTCTCGTTGAGTAAGCATCGCGTTGCAAGTCAAGTGAGTCTCTCGTACCGAAGCTGGCGTGCCTCACGCACGCTATTTCCGCAGACCTATGGCCAAGGCCATGGTCTTTGTTTCGTGTCGTTTAGGACTGCTTCCGCGATATTTTATATATCGATTTAATTTATTTACCGATTATTAAGATTGAAGATTAGTTTGGGAGTACGGATTTGTGTACTAGTTATCGTTTAGTCCCGTTTTGTGTGAAAATTATTTCCTCTGAGAAACCGAATCATGACCCTCTCTCCATAACCAGTATAACTGAGCAACACCGAGGTATTGCGTTACCGTCAAGGCCTATCTTGGTTTTCTAGGAACATAAAATTTACGTTTATCGTATCCCGGTTGCCGATACCGGTGAAACAAAAGTCGGCTGGCGCCTGTCGGGGTTCCCAGAGGATCGAGAGATGGCTGAGACGGACGAAGTGTAACGTAGAAAATTATCGTTTGCTTTGAGATCTACCATTGGGAAAAATCAACGTTATACACCATTGTGCCCTAACTACCAGAGCCGCTTTTCACCAACAGCAGCAGCAATAACGAAGAGAGAAAATGGTGGCAACACCAGATACCAGCCAGCCAAACGAGGAAGTCGAACCTGGAAAAAACTTAAATCAATGAAACAATCGAACATTAATGAATTACGACAATTCATCAGAAAAACATAAAACAATATAATAAACGAAGTATGGGAGAGAATATAAGGAAGAAATTCACCATTTATGACCGAGAAAAACAAAACAGCATCAAAAGCGAGAGCAACATCATTTGAAGGGGCAGCACCAGCAGCGACCACATCGTCAATTGTAGCAGCAGCAGCAGATAAAAATCTGGAAATTTTTTTTAATGAATAAAAAAAAGAGGAAGAGGCGGATAATATAGAAGAAGTATACCCACCCTGGAATAAGACAACTCACCATTATCAGTAGGAGAAACAGAGGACTCATTCATACATACCTGACTAACAGCAACAGGAAGACCAAACCGGATGAAACTAGCAGCTCAAGGAATTGCTAAAACGGCAGGAGGAAAACCCTACTTTGTATAAGAGAACAAAAACAAAACTAGAATAAATAAAAACACCAATTTGGGAAATCAATGAAATTTCTTCAGAATCGTATTGAAGGACCTCAGCTATCTGAAAAAAAAAGAGAACAATAGAGGAAATAAAACAACAGTAAAAGATAATCACAACAAAATACACATTACTAAGAATTGGTATTAGTGATCCTGCTGATCGTCCAAGCAACACAGTCATTAATAGGACATGATTGCAGAGAGATTTTAATGAACGTGACAGCAATGTCAGCAGTTACCGTAGGAGAGTGCAACATTCTCCTCAAGAACCCGAGAGAAGGAGCCGTAACTCTACAATTTTTACAGCTGGCGGAATTCGGAAATACTGAAGTGCGGGAATGTAGAGTGGAAGTGAATCGGGTAATAACGTATTGTGGATATTGTTATCACACCTTCGCGGTGACAAACGGAAGATAAGAATACATTTATGAACTCGATTATAAACAATACAAAGATTACAAAAAGACGGAAGTTTAAGGATGGGAGATTCGGAATCTATAGAAGGAGTCAAAAAGAATAGCACGAATTTTCGAACCATAATGTTAGTAGAAAAAACTACAGTGGATGGAAAATATATGGGAGTTTTATATAGCGACCCATTTGGAACCTAGCATGGGGTTATCGTGGAAGCGACCGTAAAAATAACAACCAAGAATTATTATGCGACTATTGAACGAGCCAGTAACAAGATCATTTTAGGAAGCGGATCAAGATCTGGTTGGGTAGAAGGAGAGTGCATCGTCTGGTCAGGAAATTACGTGTTTTGGGAAGTTATCAGGGATAATTCGTGCACGGCCAACCATCTCACAGTTTATGAGGGCCCAGGATTAATTTTATCGGGTGAACCAGGAAAACCCGAAATTATCACGTTAAACACAGAGGAGACCACTTTCGCGCTATCAAAGAAAATGGAAAAACATATCAAACATCAAATGAGCGCTCTATACAGAGACATATTACTGCATAAATGTGAAGTAGAAAGGCAAGTAATTTCCAATGCACTCATGTTTTCTGGACTAAAACCTGAAGGATTTGCCTATGCCATAATGAAGGGCCCAGGATACTACGTTAGCCTCGCCGGAGAAATAATATATCTAATAAAATGTGTTGCAGTGGACGTAACATTAAGAAAAACACAGGAGTGTTATCAGGAACTACCAGTAAAATATAGGAACGAGAGTTGGTTCTAAGCAGTAACGAAGAGAAGAGGAGACAACAAAAAGGAAATCGAGAGGAAACCGAGAAAAGACTTGGAATTTTAAGAAAAGACATTTATCTTAGTATTAAGTTACAAAATATACACAGATACACATACACATAAATATGCATAATCAAAAAAAAATATATAAATAACGGGGAAAGGGTGTGAATTGTTTACGTTTCTGTTATTCCAGTGCCTTGATGGAGCTAACTCAGGGATCGCTGTCAAGGATCATCGCTCTGGACAACAAGAGGGGATTGTACTCCGAAGATATAGGGGAGTACCGACCGTTCGCTCACAACAAAACAATTATAACTTCTCTGATCATTGAGGATGAGGAAAAGAAGGTCAAAATTTTGGAGGAAAAAATAAAGGAGCTAACGAAGGAGGAATCAAACAGCCAATACAGGGAGTGGAGTGAACAGATCGAACGTATGAAAGCTCAAATGTGTGACAGTATCCACAGCTGCAGTATACAAGAAGCATTTACTACTCCTGAAACTCTACAATATCATCCAGAAATATTTAAAATCAAAGAAAAAGGAAAGGAGATAAGAAAAGTCGAACAAAAGCGAATGTATTATCAACCCCGATCGGGAAAGTTTAAAAATAGGAAATGGAACCACCTCGAAGGAAATTGAAGGTGAGACAGGATAAACGGACAAAAGTAACGCGACAGCATTTTTGTCTCTCTAGCAGCATACGAAGGTCACGCAATTCGTGACGTATATTCACCAGCTGTCATCAAAGGGGGATTTGGAAAAATCTTGGAAGAAAATAGCAACTCAGACCTAATGAAGGAAAAAAGCAACAACGGCATGAGGTTATTATTGGGAATTATTGACATCGAAGTGATAATGTTTCGTCGACAAATAATTTATAAATATATAATCCCATTAATACAGAAAACAAGCTACAGACTAATTAGACATTATTCTCATCCAACGCAGATAGTCTCAGCGTCAGGATTTGGTTCGATTATCAAGCCCACGAGCCCTTTTACTGTGATCAATGGCCAAGGACATATCCCGTTGACACAAGATGAAATAAGATCTTGTCAGGTGATGAAAGGGCGATTTTTGACCACCCGGACAACAACAGTGAAGACAACCAATAGGACGGAAGAATGTGAAGTGGCATTGTGGAAGCAGTCACGAGATATTGATCGACAGAACTGTGATCTAAGGGTAGTGGAGACCAAGGAAACATTCTGGACAAATTCATGAGAATAAACGCACGGTTGTTTGCAACGCAGAAAGCCAATCTAGTGAAAGTTAAGTATCAAACGAATAAATCATTAGAATTAGAAGTGCGCGGAACTGGAGTAATCTGGATGGTTTCTGGCTGCGAAGAGATGACAGAAAAAAGGAGATTCACCACCAGACCGGAACCAATAATCGCTACGAAAATTTCTGAAGGAACTCTAACCTGGCCAAGGATAGACGAGGAACTAATAAAATTTGCTGAAAAAAATACAAGTGGATCTACTTCACGTTCTCCAAGAAATCAGCGAAGAAAATAACTTACAATTCCTGGAAGGTATGAAATTTCAGCGAATTCGGAATACAATTGAACAAAAAGTTTCGGATCAGACTGTACATTCAGCATCATACGGAGCCAGATCCCCATTAGTAAATATCTGCGCTGCTACAGCACTTTTGAGCGTGACTGTACTTTGCGACCTAGTATGGCGTGTAATGAAGAAGCGTACGCTAATGGAGAACGACACCGGTGAGGGGCAGGGAAGAAATAACACATATTGTGAGGTGGAGGATACAATTCTGCAATCCAGTCAACCAGTAGGAGTCATAATGAAAGTCAACAACGAAAATTCTCGACCAGAGAACGAAGTCAGTAAACCAGAGGTCAGTGAAATCACAAAACGACCCAAGGAGATCAACACAACGAGTGAGCAGCCAACAACGGTCGTCAACAGCTGGAATTACAGAGCGATGCGCTTTTAACTGAAGATCTGCAATCCGATCAACCGTCTCAACGCACCCCGAAATCCCTATCCCTTTTTCTCTCTCTGATATAGGAACCTTGCAGGGCCACTCTGAGAGGATTGAATTGGCATTGCTCCAGGACGCCAGAATTATCAGGAAGGATGGAAGAAATCTTCGTGGATTCGTTATATTGTCGGGTTATAATTATTGTTAATTAAATTTGCTTGCTCTTTTTAGAATTAAGAGAAAAAACTTAAAAGCTGAGTTAAATCATGCTCGTGAAGAATACTTAAAAACTATTCTTTCAAATCTTTCATATGGTTCATCTATTTGGAGTAAGCTTAAACATCTTGGATTAATTAAGTCTAACCCTTCATCACCGCTAAACTTTTTTGATGCTCTTGAATTGAATGAGTATTACGCAAACATAGTAAGAAAAGATCCACCTTGCAGTAAAAATTTTGTTGATCTGCTGCCGATGGACTATTCAAGACAAGTCAATTGTTTATTCAAGTGGACCATGATTGACATTGTAGATGTTACTAAGGCATTGCATATTACTCTTTCAAAGTCTAAAGGAAAAAGTCCTGATGGATTGGATTTAAGATGGCTACGGGATCACCTTCCACAAATTTCACTGTTTATTACTGCATTATTTAATAGATCTCTTAATACTGGAATATTCCCTGACATTTGGAAAATTATTTTTATTATACCTTTAAATAAAACTTCACCACCTAGATCTCCGTCAGATACCCGACCTGTTGCAAATCAATCCCATCTGGCCAAAGTGTTTGAAAGAATCATTGCAAATCAAGTGATAACCTATCTGGAGGATAACGAGTTACTCGATCCTTTGCAATCCGGATTTAGGAAACATCACAGCACACAATCAGCTTTACTGAGGCTCACTGATGATATTAGGCAGGCGATGGACAAAAATAAACTTACCATAATAGTCTTATTTGATTTGAGTAAGGCTTTTGACTATGTTGACTCCAAGATCATACTGATTGCGTTATTTGAGCTTGGTTTTTCAATGGAAACAATTATCTGGTTTTTCTCCTACTTATCAAATCGCTCTGAGTCAATACTGAATAATCTTGGGACTCCAATTCAGCTCCTTAGAACTTCATCTGGTGTTCCTCAAGGTTCTGTGCTTGGTCCAATCCTATTTTTAATTGTCATGAATTCTGTTGTCAGATGGTTAGTGTATTGTAACCATGGTCTGTTTGCTGATGACAAATATATTTATCTACACTTCTTTATGTATCAACTACAAGAGGCAGTCAGACAGGTTAACATTGATGCACAATCAGTTGCGGATTGGGCAAGGAAGCATGGCTTGGAGATAAACTTGTCCAAGACCAAAGCAATGATCTTGGGTTCAAATAGCAAGCTGAAAGAACTGAGTAACTTTGATCTGCCACCTATTATTATAGATGGCGTCATAATTCTATATGTTGATACTACCAAGTGCTTGGGATTACACATCAGTAGGAACCTAAGTTGGAATCATCATGTCAAGCTAGTGGTTAGCAAAGTTAATTCAGCCTTGCATTCTCTCAAGGTTCGGAAGAACATTTTCTCAACTGACATCAGGAAATTGTTAGTATCATCCACCATCTTACCACTTCTTGATTACTGTTCCATCGTATTAGTAGATTCAACATCTGAAAATGACTTGAAACTTCAACGTGCAATAAATTGCTCAATTAGGTTCATTTTTAATCTTAGAAAAGATGAGCATATAGCACCTTATCAACGAGAATTGGGATGGCTTACTGTGAAATATCGTAGAATGTACTTCATGAGTTGTTACTTCTTTAAGCTACTTCAAGTTGGTAAACCCAATTACCTACGAGATGCTTTTGTTGAGGAGACCGAAGTCAGACGTTCAGATAGGTTAGCAGCCAAAAAACACTCTCTTTTCACGTTTCCACATTTTGCAACGACCTTCATGGAGCGGTCATTCCAAGTGAGTGTAATACGATTGTGGGAAGAACTGCCTGAAGAGATTGTAAACTCATCTAGTCTTGAAGTGTTCAAAAATAAAATTTTTGACCATTTGTTGAATTTGGATTATTAATTTTGTTATTGTAAAGTGATAAGTTCTCTGATAATTACTGTTAGATTCTAAGTGTTAAATTCTCCAACTTTGTTCTTTTATCAGCTGTTATTAATTGAATAATTTATTGAGTATGTTAGTTGAATCAGATAAAATAAATATAAATTTTTATATTAGATCTTTATTATAGTTTATGTACTTATATAATTTTTCTATTATTATTGTATTTGTAATTCATATTGTATTTAAAATTGCCATTTGGCTTGTGCCCTGGCATTAATAAACTATCAATCAATCAATCAATCAATCAATCTCTCTCTCTCTCTCTCTCTCTCTCTCTCTCTCTCTCTCTCTCTCTCTCTCTCTCTCTCTCTCTCTCTCTCTCTCTCTCTCTCTCTCTCTCTCTCTCTCTCGTAAGTACATAAACACGTCAAATTTTTCGCTCTGCCAGAAACCCATCGACTTTTACTCAAAACTAAGGAGAAGGCTAAAACTGCTAAATACAAGTTTGTTTGGGCGAGAAATGGGCAAATCTTTGCAAAGAAAGATGAGAACTCTGAAAGACTAGTTATAAATTGTGAATCAGATCTTATGAAACTTGATTAACGCTTAGATATTTCAACAAATAATTCTCCTAATAACTTAGCTCCACCATTAAATATACTCAGTTTAAACATAAATAGTGTTATTGGTCACTTAACACAGTTTTTAACTTCAGTTAGTGGTAACCCTTATCCGCTAATGGGAAGATCTATCTGAAGATATTGTAAACTCGAGTAGTAGTGAAGTGTTTAAAAATAAATTGTTTGATTATTCTCTAAATTTAGATAATTAAGTTAGAAGTCAAAAACTGGCAATCAAAAACTTTAATATGACTTTAAAAATTGAGTAGTTAAAATTTTAATATAAAATTATTGTTGAATCTATTACATTATTTTTATTTTTATCTATTATATTATTTTTATTTTGATATATTTCTGATTAGATTAGATTAAGTTTTTGTACTTACATATACATACTTTACTATATTTTATACTTTATGTAAATATTTTGTATTTAATATTGCCATTTGGCCTGTGCCTTGGCATGAATAAATCATTAATCAATCAATCTCTCTCTCTCTCTCTCTCTCTCTCTCTCTCTCTCTCTCTCTTGTAAGTACATAAACACGTCAAATTTTTCGCTCTGTCTTTAAAACATTTTCCTGCTGTAAATTGCCCCCGGGCATTTTTTGTTCCAGATTTATTGCAAGCAACAAATTGCGATCTACAAACTGACATATAAATTGTATTAAATTGCCTTTTGTGGATCACTTAATAATTGTATATTTATTTTTCAACATTGAAGAGGTTAACTTGACAGTGATTTTTGTGTGCAGTGGGCTGTTAGCCAAATTAGCATCAGTTGATGTCAACTTTCACTTGAAGTTTACCAGTTTAAAATAGCTTAAATATCAGTTTAATATAACATAAAATAACTTAAACATCTGCAAACTGAACTATAAAATTCTCATAAATTGAGCCTGTTAACAATTAAAGGACTTATTTCGTAACTGTCTGTGTTAAAAGGGTTGGATTTCCTAGTGTTGTTTTTGTGCTTTTGTGGACTGTAGACGGCATACATTGATGTCAACACTAATTTGTTTTTTGTGGGACATCATTATGATTACTGAGGCTAAGTTGACTTGATTTTTATCAAATTCTGGATGTCAATTTGTTGTGGCTTCAAATCTGGTATAGGATATTAAGTGTATATTACAAGGGATTATATTAGTGAAAATTACTCTGATTGGTAAATTGCTTGGTAAATTACCTTGTGGACTGCTACACTCAATTTCTCTGATTGGAAATTTACCTTGTAAGTTGCTGCTTGAAATTGTTCCGAGTCGTAAATTGTTTGGTAAATTACTACTTACAATTTCCAAGATTGGTAAATTACCTTGTAAGTTGCTACTTGCAACTGCTCTGAATGGTAAATTGTCTGGTAAATTACTACTTACAATTCTCCTGACTGAATATTTACCTATTAAGTGTATTAAATAAATTGGACTTTTCTAGACTGTGTGTGCCGGGAAGGAATGAGTGACACTATCGTGATTAGTTATTTTACCTTGTTCATAACCAGCAAATTGTAACTTGACGTTGAATTGTCTGGTCATTTCACGGATATTTCTCTTTTAAACTTCTGGTTATGCCATTGGTGTCTGATATATGTGCTAGATGCAAGCGACCTGTTAGATCGTCAGTAAATTGTAACACTTGTGAGCAACACTTTCATCCAGGTTGTGCGCGCGATTATATAAAAAACAGGCAAAAATCAGATTGCTGCAGAAATCAGCTAAACCATCTTCTAGAAAATCTCGATACAAAATTAAAGAGACCAGTGTCGCTAAAATATACTAGCTCCAACGCCTCCTCAGTTTCTAGCTTCAAGTCAGCAAGCTCTTCTCCTCTTGAACGTACATTCAAAGCTCGTGGATCAATCTCGTCCTTAAAGTCTCCGATAACACCAGCTTCTCCATTATCTCCAAGTGATAATTCAGTTTTTCTACCATCTGTCATCTCACCGACAATGTCAAACTTACCTTTAAATTGGTCCGAAAAATCGGTTGATGAAAAACTGACACTTTTAATGGAGAAACTTTGTCACACAGAACTCTTAAGTAACCAAAAACTTGAGGACTTAAATACGAGATTATGTGAAGTTCAAGACTCGCAAAAAGCTGCTGCGGTTAACTTAGCAGATTTAGCAGTTAATGTTAAAACAAATGCCGAGTCCATTTCTCAAATTAGTTCAGACCTTAAAAATTTAACTAAAACTAGAGAAGCTGATATGGATTCTGTCCATAAAAGATTATGTACCCTTGAGAAGTCAGCTCCTGTTCCATCTACCTATTTACAGACGTCAAGTAATACCACGGAATTAGTTATTTCAGGTATTCCTGATGCAGTGGCGAAGGATTTAACACCAGATAACATTACAGCTGCAGTTTTCAAGAATCTAGAGTTACCAAATCTACTTAATAGTGTCTTAAGTTCCCGTAAAGTTGAAATCAAAGATAAGCAGCTACGAAATCAAAATAAGCCTTTATTACACTCTTATATCGTCTCTATGATGTCGACTCCAGTGCGAAATTTCATTATTGATAAGAAACGGAAAACAGGTAATCGCTTAGTTAAAGAGGTTTTTCCTACTCGAGTCGATATGGCTTTTCGGGGATCTGTTTATGTTAACGAATTTTTGTCTCCTGAAACGCATAGACTGCTACTAAAAACTAAGGAGCAAGCCAAAGTCAAGAGGTTTAAGTTTGTTTGGGCTAGATATGGGCAAGTCTTTGCAAAAAAGAATGAAGATTCGGAAAGACTTATGATAAATTGTGAAGCTGATCTCACCAAACTAGATTAACAGTCAACTGATTCAACTAATAGCTCTACTAAAAATATATCTTCATCACTAAATGTACTAAGTCTAAATATAAATAGCCTTGTTGGCCATATTGCTCAATTCTTAAATTTGATTAATGATACTCAACCAGATATTATTATCCTTGTTGAAACGTGGTTAAAACCCTTTCACGATAACAGTATTTTTTCACTGAATGGCTACAATATTGTTCGAAGAGATCGAACCCTAAAACATGCAGATACTGGCTGTTACATCCAGGGAGGTGGAGTGGCCTGTCTTGTCCGCGAGTCCTTAAAAGTCAAGGTTTTACATATTTCAACTTCTGATTATTTAAACCAACCAGAATATTTAATAGCCGATGTCACTTTATCCTCTGGATCTCACCTCTTATTATCCTGCATTTACAGAAGACCGAAAGGGCTATTTCTCAACGAATTCTTTGACATTTTTTCAAGATTTGCTCCAAATTTCAACAATATAATCATAGCTGGTGATTTAAATTGTAATTTGTTGGATGATAGTTACACTGCAAGGCACCTGAAAGACTTTATTCTTGAATCGTCATTGTTCTGCGTACCTTACGGAGCTACTTTTCATAAAAATAACTATGATTCTTGGTTGGATGTCATCCTGCTTGACAGTGATAGTAAATTAGTTTCTTTTGCTAAATCCGATTCTCCGTTCATTGATGGCCATGACTATTTATTTTGTAAATATAAATTAAATTGTTCAAAACCAGCATCAAAGAAAATTACCTTTAGAAACCTAAAAAATTGTGATCATCAAGCTCTTTCAAGAACTTTGATGAACACTTTAAGAAATGATAATGCTGTACTAGAGAATTCGGATCCAAATGAGTTGCTGATTATCTTCAAATCTGGTGTTCTATCTTCTCTGGATTTGTTTGCACTAGAAATCACTAAGAAGATAGTCCGTCATAGTAATCCCTGGCTTACAAAAGAATTAAAAGTGAAGTGCAAAGAACGTGATAAAATTTATAAGAAAGCTAGGAGAACTCGGGACCTAAATCTGCTTGCTCTTTTTAGAATTAAGAGAAAAAACTTAAAAGCTGAGTTGAATCATGCTCGTGAAGAATACTTAAAAACTATTCTTTCAAATCTCTCATATGGTTCATCTATTTGGAGTAAGCTTAAACATCTTGGACTAATTAAGTCTAATCCTTCTTCACCGGTAAACTTTTTGATGCTCTTGAATTGAATGAGTATTACGCAAATATAGTAAGAAAACATCCACCTTGCAGTAAAAATTTTGTTGATTTGCTGCCGATGGACTATTCAAGACAAGTAAAGTGTTTATTCAAGTGGACCATGATTGACATTGTAGATGTTACTAAGGCACTGCATATTACTCTTTCAAAGTCTAAAGGAAAAAGTCCTGATGGATTAGATTTAAGATGGTTACGGGATCACCTTCCACAAATTTCACTGTTTCTTACTGCATTATTTAATAGATCTCTTGATACTGGAATATTCCCTGACATTTGGAAAGTTATTTTTATTATACCTTTGAATAAAACTTCACCGCCTAGATCCCCATCAGATACCCGACCTGTTGCAAATTTATCCCATCTGGCCAAAGTGTTTGAAAGAATCATTGCAAATCAAGTGATAACCTATCTGGAGGATAATGAGTTACTCGACCCTTTTCAATCTGGATTTAGGAAACATCACAGCACACAATCAGCATTACTGAGGCTCACTGATGATATTAGGCAGGCGATGGACAAGAATAAACTTACCATAATAGTCTTATTTGATTTGAGTAAGGCTTTTGACTATGTTGACCCCAAGATCATACTGATTGCGTTATTTGAGCTTGGTTTTTCAATGGAAACAATTATCTGGTTTTTCTCCTACTTATCAAATCGCTCTGAGTCAATACTGAATAATCTTGGGACTCCAATTCAGCTCCTTAGAACTTCATCTGGTGTTCCTCAAGGTTCTGTGCTTGGTCCAATCCTATTTTTAATTGTCATGAATTCTGTTGTCAGATGGCTAGTGTATTGTAACCATGGTCTGTTTGCTGATGACAAATATATTTATCTACACTTCTTTATGTATCAACTACAAGAGGCAGTCAGACAGGTCAACATTGATGCACAATCAGTTGCGGATTGGGCAAGGAAGCATGGCTTGGAGATAAACTTGTCCAAGACCAAAGCAATGATCTTGGGTTCAAATAGCAAGCTGAAACAACTGAGTAATTTTGATCTGCCACCTATTATTATAGATGGTGTCATAATTCCATATGTTGATACTACCAAGTGCTTGGGATTACACATCAGTAGGAACCTAAGTTGGAATCATCATGTCAAGCTAGTGGTTAGTAAAATTAATTCAGCCTTGCATTCTCTCAAGGTTCGGAAGAACATTTTCTCAACTGACATCAGGAAATTGTTAGTATCATCAACCATCTTACCACTTGTTGATTATTGTTCCATCGTATTAGTAGACTCAACATCTGAAAATGACTTGAAACTTCAACGTGCAATAAATTGCTCAATTAGATTCATTTTTAATCTTAGAAAAGATGATCATATAACACCTTATCAACGAGAATTGGGATGGCTCACTGTGAAATATCGTAGAATGTACTTCATGAGTTGTTACTTCTTTAAGCTACTTCAAGTTGGTACACCCAAGTACCTGCGAGATTCTTTTGTTGAGGAGACCGAAGTCAGACGTTCAGATAGATTAGCAGCCAAAGAACACTCTCTTTACGCGTTTCCGCATTTTGCTACGACCTTCATGGAGCGGTCATTCCAAGTGAGTGTAATACGATTGTGGGAAGAACTACCTGAAGAGATTGTCAACTCATCTAGTCTTGAAGTGTTCAAAAATAAAATTTTTAACCATTTGTTGAATTTGGATTATTAATTTTGTTATTATAAAGTGATAAGTTCTCTGATTATTACTGTTAGATTCTAAGTGTTAAATTCTCCAACTTTGTTCTTTTATCAGCTGTTATTAATTGAATAATTTATTGAGTATGTTAGTTGAATCAGATAAAATAAATATAAATTTTTATATTAGATCTTTATTATAGTTTATGTACTTATATAATTTTTCTATTATTATTGTATTTATAATTCATATTGTATTTAAAATTGCCATTTGGCTTGTGCCTTGGCATTAATAAACTATCAATCAATCAATCAATCAATCTGTGTGTGTGTGTGTGTGTGTGTGTGTGTGTGTGTGTGTGTGTGTGTGTGTGTGTGTGTGTGTGTGTGTGTGTGTGTGTGTGTGTGTGTGTGTGTGTGTGTGTGTGTGTGTGTGTGTGTGTGTGTGTGTGTGTGTGTGTGTGTGTGTGTGTGTGTGTGTGTGTGTGTGTGTGTGTGTGTGTGTGTGTGTGTGTGTGTGTGTGTGTGTGTGAGTACTTAAGACTCATAACCTTCGAACGGTTGAACCGATTCCATCGCGGTTGGTGCCATTCGAAAGGGCTTCGCCGAACTTAGATTTTCTGAAAATTTTAACCGATTCGAACCGATAGATTTTGAGAAATTTAGAGAAATCTAAAAAAATAGGAAAAAAATATATTTTCAGAAGTGGTTTTTATGGAATAACTTTTAAACTGCTGAATCGATCAATTTCGAAAACTAATCAGCTCTCAACTTTGAAAAATCACGCCGATCGCCGCCAATCCGGTGAAAATCGGTTGATTCGTTCAAGAGACATCGTGAACGAAAGAAATCCAAAAAAAGGGTTTTTTTGGAGTTACGTCGAAATTTCTAGTTTGACCAATTAAAACTTAGAAATTCTTAATGAGGTTAAAAAAACTGCATGGAATGCCGCCAACCCCGTAAAAATCGGTTTATTCATTCAAATGTTATTGCGGTTTAAAAATTCAAAAAATTTTGTTCTATGAAACTTCTTTCAGACTTGTAACGGGGTTGACCGCTCAGATTGGCTTCTTAATTAAACACTAAACTCAAACAAAATTTAAAACTAAAATTATTAATAAAACGGCGCCACCAGGATTTTTAATCACGGTTCCTGTGAACCTGTCCAGAGCAGAGAGCTTTTCTTACAGGGAGAGAGAGTGAAGAAGGTGATCATTGATAAATAAATTCTTTGTAACGGGTTGATTCCGTCCCTTGGTCACCCCTTTATTTAAGTTTTAAATTTAAGGGCGCCACTGGAATTTTTATCTCGGTTTTCAGAACCGGTCCAAGCAAGAGAGATATCACAGGGTCGAGAGAAATTATAATCGGGATGACATAAATAATAACAATTCAATTTAACATGAATTACAAATTTATTTCCTCAATCTTACAACAATTTTATTTTATTTTAATCCTCACACACACTCTCATGCATATAAAATTTTACTTCTTTCTAAAAGTACCC
The DNA here is from genome assembly GCF_013202065.1 of Cotesia typhae. Taxonomy (NCBI): domain Eukaryota; kingdom Metazoa; phylum Arthropoda; class Insecta; order Hymenoptera; family Braconidae; genus Cotesia; species Cotesia typhae. The sequence continues at coordinate 805,143 of NW_027423778.1, read as the reverse complement.
TCTGAAGCAGCGTCTATACAGTAGTTTCTATCAAAAATTGCCTATTCCTAACGATACCCTCAGATGGACCATCTATATCGTAGTTTCTATCAAAAATTCCCTATTCCTAACAATACCCTTATATGGAGCGTTTATATCGTAGTTTCTATCTACCTCGCGCTATTCACAGGACCCTCACGCTCTATGACTCTATATTCGACTCTGGGTAGCCGCCCGGACTCCTGCCCAAGGTTAAAACCGTCTTTAGCCTTTTCGCTGTCTCCCGGACCCTCACTACGGGGCTAAGGAACCTGAAGTCGAGGACAGGGGAGGATACCATAACACTAGTCGAAAACCTACTAATACTAACCTCCTCGACAGCCCGTAAACGAGGAGTATATAATGTTAAATTTATTTCCACATACACACACAGTTTAATAAAGAATCTCTTCCAAGTACACACTTGACTCTAATTTATAATCATTATAAAATTCGAAATACTTTTTACAACATGACTTCCTGGGAATCAAATTTCCTGGTTCCTAATTTAACTTCGATAAATAATTTAATTCAATTTTGGTTGCTTGCTTATTAATATCACAGCAGCTTTTTATTCAACCAAAAGTTTAGATCAATTCAATTTTACTCGAATTCCAACTGCCTGAATAATGGGCATATATTTATTTTGATTTCCAGTAAGGATTTGAGACTTAGTTGTTAACTTGCCTAAATTTTTCCAAGGCTAAAATTTTATGTTATCTCTTGTTGCGGAATCATTCAAACCTTCCCGCAACAAACTGGTAGCACCGAGGCGTCGCTACACAAGCGCCCTCGGGTGTCCCACCTCAACTCAACGGGCTCACCGGCAAGCAGCCATACTCCTCATAACACGTGCTAATTGTACAGCGTACACACGCATTTACCGTGATCAGTGCATTTCTTTGTGCATTTACAAAATCATCAAGCTCATCCACTCAACTTTACTGAAACCAATTACAGCATCGCCACTCATCTTTATTACCAACAATCATTGGCAACTCAGGTACAATTAAGCATCTATTGTAAATCATCTGAGATCACTTTATCACAACCTATACTCTCATGTTCCCTCTCTCTCTTACTCATTGTCACATGGCTTACCCATGTGTCGCTCTTTCTCATACATATGTATAGCAGCCACCGACACTTTCCACCTAGCAACAATCACGTGTACAATTGTTAATAGAAATTCGTCATCATGCGGCAAAATCAAATGCCGCATTGCAGATGTTGCGTGGTGGAGATTGGGGGTGACTGCCACCAGCTCTTGGGCCTGTCGGCCATTCCGTGTTCAACGTTGTGTGTTCTATCTCGCATCCCGAGACTCACGTAATCAATTAAGCTCACTAGTTTAAGGCTCATTTCGCTCACACTGTGACAATTAATTATATTGTTAATTGATTAATAATCCAGTGACTCTAATTTATACAGCTCATCTAATTAATCATTACTGTGAACTCCACAGATTCAGCTCAAGCTCTCTCTACACTTGCACTCATTCACTCTATTAATCATTGCATTCAGTCAATCCAATTCATACGCTCATACTATGACTATTAATTAAGTGTAATTAATTAATCGTCTGGTGAACCTAATTCTATACCATTACTCATATTTATCGCTCATAATTGCTAGTGTTAATTACATAGTAAATTAATTAACAGTTCAATTGAAGATCAAATTTCTACAACTCATACTCAGTATAATTAATATATATTAATTGATACAACTCAATTAAACTCAACCAACACGTACTCATGAATCAATGTAATAATTCAAGATCATAATAAGTGTTCAAAGTGCTCAATATTTCTAAACTACTCAAACTCTGTACAATCAAAACTACGCCTGTGATTAATTTTAGAATAAATATCATTATAACCACGAATGTGTCTCCTCCATCTTTTAACACCTAGTCCCGGCAAATAAATATTTAATGTTAAGACAATTATCTTACATCTCTGAATTAAAGAGATTTATTTAAACTATAATTTTTATTTTTAAAATTCTGATAATTTTCCAAAGGTTAATTTTAATTGTTAATGCTTAATTTTTAAATCAATTTAGACGTAGATTTTATTTATTAATTTCAATCTAACTTGAATGAATTTTTATGTCGTTTTATTTTTAACTTCTTAATTATACTAAATTTAATCGACAGAATTTTCCTCTGATGAATGACGCAATTTTACTCTAATTTATTGGTACTAAAATTTCTGATTTTATAAATTTTATCTCACATTTATTTGACAATTTTAATAGTAATATTAATTCTAAATTTAACCCCTTTTATTTTCAATTTTGAATTTTTTCGACTTGTTAAATTTTCTATTTTGTTCAAATTTCATTTTAACTATTCTGAACTTCGATTAATAATTTCGATGTTTAATTAAATTCAGGTAATTAATTAATTAATCCAGTGAGATGATTGGAAGACGGAACCTGGCCTGTGACTAGAATTTCCGGGAGCAACGCAAATTTTACCGAGGTTAAATTTTTCTGTGCTTGAGATGTTTTTTGGCTATTTCTTTTTTACCAAATCTCGCTATCGTCCTTTGTGACCTTCTGTCTAGGGGATTTGCTATGCCAATTCCACTGCTTTAATCAGGTACTCGGATCTGCTTAATTTGCGTTGCGGCTCGGGATTGAATCAACGGTACAAGAAATCTGAAATTTCAGGATAATTAGAATAACTATCAACGAATATTTAGGCTAGCTAAATGCCTAGCAACAAATATCTATTATTGATATTAAAATAATCACTCTGAAGGTTCCACAGGAAACTCAGAGAAAAATAAATAGTTACCTGTAATTCCCGAATCTCGTGCTGGTGTACTCGGGCTCCGGCTTCGCAATATTTCTTTTCGGTGCGCTAACTTTACTTGCCCCTGGTGTGGAATTATTCCCACCCTCGGAACACTTATTCTCTAGGCCCCGGAACTTATGCTAATTTAATAGTAACTGCGCGAGCATCCTAGACCACAGCGCCCTGTGATCTGTCGATAACTAACCGCGGCTAGGGTGAGGACCTTCAACGGGTAATGAAAGAGCCCCGTGACATCTTAATTAACAATATAACCGGTATTTATTTATAACAAAAACAAGGTAACAAGGTGCACACACACACTCACACACTAAAATTCCTTCATCCTGAGAGTACCTTCTTACAGAGCGTCTGTACTGAAGTTTCTTACTAAATCGCGCCCTCCACCGGACTCTCACACTCTAAGATTTTTGATCACTCTACTTGGCAAAACATCAACAAGTAGAGTTCGTTACACACTACGATTCTTCTACTCGGCAAAACGTCAACAAATAGAAGATCGTTACACACACATTCCTCTTAATAACTAACATTTCTCTACTCAGCAAAACATCATCAAGCAGAGGATGTATACACTCTCTATCACACACAACCCACACGTCTTCGCACACACGCTGATTTTACATTATTCTATTTTTTGAATAAGAAATAATTAACAAAATTTACTTTTCTAAGTTACTATTGAACTTAACTATTCAGTCATCAGCTAATAATTAAAATTACCGAAGATCTTCAACTAATAAATTAATTCACAAAAATCCGAATTAAATCCGACTTCCAAATTTATTCTAAATTAGTCACGAATTTAATACTCAACGTTAAAATAAATCAAATTCTTGTAAATTTCCTCAAAAAATTTTAACTAACAACTCAATGATCCACGTTGCTAAATGAATTCTTAAGAATGTTTCACGATAATGAAATAAAATTAATGAGATAAATTTTTCCAGAACTTACGTTCAATATAAAATTATCCTCGTGGGATTATCGATTAGTTAATTAAATAATAAACAAATTATATTAATTAAATAAAATCTTAAATTTGGCCAGACTTCAGTCAACAATTTTTAATAATTGATATAACGGACAATAATTAATATCTGGTAATAATTACCATTAAATAGAAATTCAATCATTCAGTGAAAACCCGAAACGAAAAATCAACCAAAAATTGTTGCGTGTTTTAAACAGACGCCAATTTTTTTCTCTAGTGCGTGGTAACATTTTGAACTTGGGTACGAGTAAACTGCGTTGTACGATTCAACCGACGCTTAACTAGTCTACGAGGATACGATGAAATTCTCTCGTAAAATATATTATTCGGTTTTATTTTATTAATTAAAATAGTTGTGACTGAACCGATTTTCCCGATGCTTGGAATTATTGCTAACAAAATAAATTTTTATGACAATTAACACCACAAGGTCCTTGAGCAGTCTTCGGGTATAAAACCCCGTGAGGTACTCTCAACGAAAACTAGCGAATCAAAAATTCCAATCAATTGATTATTGAACTATTACTATTAATATTAAAAAAATTTAATTAAATAAATAAGTATTGATGAAACGATCCAATTAGTAAATGAAAAAGGAGAAGTAGCCGAGTATTAGCTAACCGCGGTCCACTTTTTTCCCACAAAGTAATTATTACTACCTTGACGAATAAACGACGATCTAACTCATTCGTTGAGGATGAAGTCCAAGTTGTAGTTGACTTCCTTCGTCTCGTCACTACTCCGGGGATCAGTCCTTCTTGATTTACCGTGGCACCCTCTTCGACGGTCACACTACTTCTCCCTTTTTCACTGCACGGCTCACCTATAATAACTCAAAACTACCCCCTCCTATTCTCTTTTTAGGCCCGAAGATAGAGACGCGCCAGTGCTATGTCGAATAATTATCGATATCCGGCGACATCGATTAACGGTAATTTTGCCCTGTTACGGACTTTTAAGCGCAAAAGCACAGAAAAGGTATCTTTTCGAGCTGGAAGAGTTAAAAATAATATACAGATTGTATTTTTAAGCTCGAGGAGCTCAAAAAGAACGGCCATTAGCGGAATTAGCGGGAAGTTGCAGAGATGGCCTTGTTACGTTCCCAAATTTTGGGTGTAATTAATTTTTGAATTTAAATAATTTATTTAAATGTCCAGATTTTGACCTCGTTAGGAAGTCGAAAGACTCCAGGTGGGTCATGTCACTGATTCCTCCGCGAAGTACTTTTTATATATATTTTAATAATTCACAGTTTTAATTTATTTATAAAATATATTTTTATATCCTACTTTTTAATTTACCTGCCTACAGGTAGGTAATGGGTAGAACGCCTGAACGCTGGCTAGCGCTCTGGGTGATTTCACCAGGGTGAGAACAGCTAATAAGCGCTCTCACTCTGGAGGTAATAGTTAGGATATTTTTGGATAGAATACCCGAACGCTGGCTAGCGCTCTAGGTAAAGGAACCAGGGGGGAACGCTGATAAGCGCTCTCAACCCTGGGTGAAGGTTTTAATAAATACCCATTTTAATCGATTGACAATTAAAAAAGAAGTATTTATTAATAAAGAATTAGCAGGCTCAGCCTCAGACCAGCAGAGATTGCTCCTCTGCTAAGTCCTCGGGCTGACTGTTCCAGAGGAAGTCTGGAGACAGAATGTATGTTATAATAATTACAATAAGTTTTTATAATGAATTTTAGCAACGTTGCATCTCAGGTTACCCTATGTGAACATCAACGCAGTCCAAATCCCACAACGTAGGCTATTTAGTCTACTGGGCTGCGTTGACGATCCAGAAATCTCTTATCTCGAGGTATTTCCGTTACAAAATATCTTGGGTAATAATTAATTAATTAAAATATTAATTAATTGATTTAAATATAATTCAAAATTTGCGAGAACGTAACAGCCTTTAGGGTCAACCGTTTTCCTAATTTTTTTTTTTCAATTTAAAATTTTCAACAAATTTTTTTCTAATTTTTTCAACATGATAACGGTTGCTTGGTATTTTTTTGTATTTGACATCTTTCAGTAGAAAATGAAAGTTATTGAAACGACTCTTATTTTTTTTGTAAAGTGCAAATATTATCGAGCTGAGTATTATGAACGTAGATTTTGCGCAATATTTCACAGTCAAACTGTTTTTGTTCGGATGATAGATACATCTATATAATGACATATGAATTATATATACTTTTCTATACTTATTAGGGTGGTCCTTATGTTGGGTTTTTTGAATTTTTTTTTCACGATAGTTCAAAATCGGTTCAAAATCTATAAAAAAAAATCATGCCAAGTTATAGATCTTAATTTTAATATTAACCCGCGCCCCCCGACGGTCAAAGTTTTAAAGGAAAATAACATGGGAAAAGTTATATTTTTACTTTGGAATTTTTTACGTCATAAACTAACCATCAAATCACATCAAAAAAAATTTTTTCAATTGCAAAATTTAACGGTCTACAAAAAAGGTCTCTTATCATTTTTTGATAATTCTAACGGTTTTGAAGTTATTCGAGGTCTAAATTGAAACTATAATCTTTTTCATAGTTTTTTCTGGTCATTTAATAATTCAACAATCATAGACATATGATTATTATTATATATGACATATGATTATATGTTATTATTCATATTAGATTACTTTTTTTACTTATGCATATAATTTTGAACTATAATTTACGTGAAAAGTATTAATCAATTAAAGAAGTGTATTATTAATATTTTAATGAATCGAAAATGTACAAACATTACCATTTTTATTTTTAATTACAGATACTTTCATGAAGTTTTTACGTTAGTTTTTTTAAGTGCGCCAGGAAACATTTGACGATGATCTTTAACCAATTGTAACACGTATTGCATTTGTTTTTCATCCTTAGTATAACGATTACAAAAATCTTGCACTAGTGTAACTCCTCTTTCAGCACAGTCATTCATAACCGATAGTTTTTTAGCGAATCGTAATGCAGTTTTATAGTGTTCATTATGAGCCCATTCAGAAGGATGAATCTTTAAAAATTCTGTTTGTAACTCGAATCTATTGAAAAAATTGATCGATTCTGCAGTTACGAAAAAGTCAATATCATTATATAATAATTCAGGTATGCTCTTAGTTTGAATGCGTTTAACACTACATTTTTCACTAGTATAATCCAAGTCTTCTTCCGGAATATCATCAATCACAATTATTTCTTCTTCTTTACGCAGCTTAGCGACAATTTTTAATTTTGTTTCTTGTGAAACTTCCTCATCAAAAATAGCCATGATTGCTAATTCTGGTGATAAATACCACAAGTGATTCATAAATCTACTAATTGCCACAGTAGCAAGATTACTGTTGATTGCCTTAAAGTTGTTGAGTTCTTTTATAAACTGTAGATCATGGTACGGAGCTTTGACACTATTTGACGACGAAAACCAAGCTTTAACATAAACCATTGTCACAAAAACACATATTTGCCGTAGTTTATTATCTTCACATTTTTTCAATGACAATTGCTCCCGAAGCATGTACATTTTCAATATATAAATAGCTTTTGCCATCTATCGTGCATGGTGGCAAGCTCCTGGCTTACGAAAACTAAATTTTTCGGGGATGACACGGATAAAAACTAAAGTAAGCTCTAATAACTCTTTGTAATCATCACGAGGCAGTTGTGATGCAAGAGTTTCAGTCGCAAAAGTTCTAATAGATTCAATTTTTTCATTTGTCAAGATATTATCATTTTTCGGATCATCTAAACCTGTTTTGTAACTGAGTTTATTTAAATCTCCCCATTGCTTTTGGAATCGGATAAAAAGTGGTACATTAGGACCAACAGTATTTGGAAAAACAGCTTCGAAGACATATCTTAGGACTATTTCAAATATATGATGCCTACATGAAAGATACAACAAATCTCTTTCTAACAATTTTTCCAGTAATGCAGCAGCACCATTACGAAGGCCTAAATTTGAAGGAGTAGTGTCACAGCATATTGCTTTTACAGATATGTCGAATCCCCAGTCACATAATGTCTTATGAACTACAGAAGCTTGTGCCATTCCAGTTCCATCTTCACTCGTTGGTACACCTAACATAATTTCTTTACTTTCTGAAGTAATTATTACAGGCAATCGATGAACAGTTTCTGTATTTAACAAATTAGGTAATAATTTTCCATCCCAATGTACAACAATAGATGATAACTTTAAGTCTTGGAAATGTTTTTTTATTTCTATTGATTTTGACTCTCGCATAGTAAGCCGACATCGGCGAATAGATGATCGATTGACAATAATGGAATTAATATCTACTTCTAATAATTTTAAATCGATAAGCGACTGACAAATAGCTGTAGTTATAAACACAGCATCTCTGTCGCTTACTTTACAACGGTCAAAAGTAGCTACAACTCTTTCGTTGAGAATATTGTGAATTCCTCTTATATTTCTTGATTTAAATTGGCCGGCAGTAGTTGGAATGTATACTTCTCCACTAGAGACTGATTGAGCACTTCCTTGGCTTGATAAGAGTTCAACGTTTTTGTCTACAAAAAAGGATAATGATAAGACAAAAAATATCTTCACTATAAAATAATAAAATATCAATGAGTAAATTGATTATTATAATTTACCAAATAATGATTTTTCTTTTTCACTTTCCAATTTTCGTTTTTCGAAATCCAATTGTTTCTCTTATTTTTTAACACCAATTTCATCGTCATCGTATTTCGTCTTAATATTTGCAATAAAACCAATTCGTTCATCTGATCTCTGATTATTCAAGAATTCTTTGGAATTTTCATCAACCATTTCAAATACATTTGACGGTGCGATGTCAAATAATTTTTTTAATGAACAGGAAAATTCATTTTGTTTTTTCACAGCAACTTCACTCCGATTTCTATGTTTAAGAAGTATGCGCCACTCATCATACAGTTTTTTCAACTTATCTCGACATCTTTGCACATCTTGAACGGGAATTGGGTATTTGCATGATTTTGATATTCATAAACTTTTGATATTTTTACATTCTATATAATTTTTTTAAATTTTTGGAAAAAAAAATTTTTCGATTTTGTTCTTAAAAATTTAAATAATTTAATAAATAAAAAAAAAGCAGATATTTAAATGAATAAGTAGCTCCATCTCGTGTATGTGACGTCATAGTGCTTATTTCATTTGAAATTTTAAGCGCCAATCTCTTGTAAACACGTAGCAGGTGTAAACAATTGTTGTGTTAATTGTGATTGATTAAAAAAAGATCTGGTTGTGTTGTTTATAATAAAATAAAATTATTTAATTACTCGAAATGTCGTCAAAAATGAGTTTTATTGGTGTATAGTTCCAACGTGTAGAAATACTGGTAAATCGACACCAGAAAAATTTTTTATAAATGTTTCATTAAATTCTGTTAAACGGAAAAATCAGGATCCACTTTTCGCCGAGGCATTTTTATTAATTCGTTGATAATCACAAACTACACTGTTGAACTGATGCTTCTCAAAAGTCTTAGTATAACAACATTGACATGTTCATAACCTCCAAAAACATTCACTTTAAATTTAAAAAAACATTTCACAAAAATTTATTTCACTTTTAATTATTTTCAACAAAATCTAGCATTAAAAATAGAATGTATAAAACTTAAAATTGAAAAAAACTTAACTTTAAGTTTTTTAGCAATGTAAAATATTATACATGACTTAAATGCTCATTCAAATATACGCGCTACAAACAGCACAATGACGTCACACCAATCACATCACGTTTTACATCACGTGACTTTTATGTAATTTAGGATCACTTTTATTTATTAAATTATTTAAATTATTAAGAACAAAATCGAAAAATTTTTCTTCCAAAAATTTTAAAAAATTATATAGAATGTAAAAATATCAAAAGTTTATGAATATCAAAATCATGCAAATACCCAATTCGTGCTTTCTTCCAAAACACAATAATTTCATCAATCACTGCAGCAACACTATCTGTGATAGTATTATTTAAAATACGTGTATAAAAAAATAACACTTTCAAAGCTTGCAATTTCGATGGTAATTCGTTACCTACGATTTGAACGTCAACATCACCAATCAAAAATATGTTTTGACGTAAACGTGATAACTCCATATTTAACTGATTACTTAAATATTGGATATATGAACTCAAAAAATTTATTTATATATCAAAAAGGCATCAGTACTAGTAATTGAACGATTTTGATCAAGCTGAGAAATAAATGTAGGTTATGAGTAATCTGAGAATTAATTTTAGTGTTAGAGATTGAAGTAAAATCTAATAGATGCCGGCATGATCGGTTTCTAAAATGTTTTTAACCAGAAATCAAAATTTGAAATTAGAGTTTGTTGATATTTGTACCAATAACAATAAAAATCGAGACAATAGGTCCCAAATTTCTTTTGTATCCAAAAAAAGTTAAAAATCTTTAAAATGTTCGACAGTTCAGGCTAAAAAAATGAATTGGTGTTATTATTATTCCAAAGTTACAGTTACTTTGAAAATTTTCTAAACAAAAAAATCCAATGAGATTATAAAGAATAACCGGTTCATGATTTATGAACTATTAAATGACCAAAAAAACAGAAAAAACTATGAAAAAGATTATAGTTTCAATTTAGACCTCGAATAACTTCAAAACCGTTAGAATTATCAAAAAATGATAAGAGACCTTTTTTGTAGACCGTTAAATTTTGCATTAGAAAAAATATTTTTTGATGTGATTTGTTGGTTAGTTTATGACGTAAAAACTTCCAAAGTAAAAATATAACTTTTCCCATCTTATTTTCCTTTAAAACTTTGACCGTCGGGGGGCGCTGGTTAATATTAAAATTAAGAGCTATAACTTGGCACGATTTTTTTTTTTATAGATTTTGAACCGATTTTGAACTATCGTGAAAAAAAATTTCAAAAAACCCAACATAAGGACCACCCTATTACTTATAGATGAATAATATATTATTGTATATAGTTTATTTTTACTCGGGTATGCCTTTGTATGTCTTTATATGAGTATATCAGACTACTTAAATACTGATGAGAGTATGAGTATATCAGACAATATAAAGCCATATCAACTTATATCAACCCTGATCAAGGTTTGTTTTTTAAGTTTAGCAAAGTAGATATAAATTCATAAGGGTATATTAGGCTATACCAGGACATATCAATAATTACGTATGGACATAGGCCAGATATGAATATATGAAATTTTTCATAAGGCCTAATCAGATCAAGCCGAATCAGAATATTTTTTCACAGGTAACTTAAGCTGTAATTTTGAGCTCTTTATCAATGATTCATTTGATTCTTCGTAAATGTTTATAAAATCACTTTTAGTAAGTTAAATTGTTTATTGACTATTCTTATCATTATTTATTATATTTTCGTTACTTCGTAACAAGGTACTAAAATGAACATCACTGTTATCTTTTCAGATTTGTTCCGATTAATAGCAGACCCAAATAAACTAGTCAATCAACGAAAGTTAGGTCTTCTATTACACGATTGCATTCAAGTTCCCCGGCAACTTGGTGAAGTAGCGGCTTTTGGTGGATCAAACATCGAACCAAGTGTTAGAAGTTGTTTTGAACGAACAGGAATACAAAGAAATGAAATTCAAGCAGCAGATTTTTTGTGTTGGCTTCAACAAGAACCGCAGAGTATGGTATGGTTACCAGTTCTCCATAGAATTGCAGCAGCAGAAAATGCAAAACATCAGGCGAAGTGTAACATATGCAGAGACTATCCAATAATAGGCTTAAGGTTGATATTTTCAATTAATTATTTAAATATATGGAGTTTTCATCACATGACTATCATTGATTGAGCTTGTAACAGTTTTGGTAGCTGCTCAATTGGTTCTTATATTAATTGCAAAATAAACTACCACATTAAAAAAAAAACCAATTAATTGATAGGGCTCTACCAGGTTTATTATCATCACGGTTCCTGGAACCGGTCAAGAGCAGAGAGCTTATCTTCTAGAAATAGGAAGAGTGGAAAAAAGTGCTGTGAAATGATGAATAATTAATTAACAAACTGATTAATATTTGTTAACAATAAAATGCTCAAATAATCACTCACACACTCACATTATAACCAACTTATCTAACGATGTGAAGAATTATTTTTACTGCGAGAATGATATTTACAATGATACCTTTCAAACGATTATGCGATGACTAGCTTGGAAGTTCTAACGAACGGTCTCATATAACCTGACTTAAACTAGTAGGGCTTTTTCTGATGAACGATCTCCCACAAAACTATCTTAAAGCTATAAGTATACCGGACTGCCAAAGAACTGAAATACTTTTTCTCACCTCCAGGCGGAAAGCGTCAATTTTGCTCCCGCTGCGCTAAACAAAAATGCCGCTTTCCGCCTCCGTTCAGGAGAAAAATAGTATACACACCACGGGCAGTAAATAAAAAAGCCTTAGATCACATGTTTATTGACCTCAGCTTCACCTCGGACAACAATTACATGTGATCTGAGACATTTCTTATTTTACTGCCCTAGATGTGTTAAATACTATTTCACACTTTTGTATCTTAAAAATTAAGTTCACCAGATTACCGCCACTTAATACTATCAACACTATCTATCACATATAACCCATTCTAATCTTCACACACATAACTTACACATGATTAATTAAATTTTACTTTTATTTTATAATCTAAAACAAGTTCCAACAAATTAATTGCAATTGTCATACTCCCAAATACAATATTCACTCATCAGATAATAAATCCTTACACAACATTTTCCTATTGAATAAACTAATTTCATCAAAATTCCGAACTCATGAAATTATCAACAAATTCTCCGTAATTATGACATATTGAATTAATAACAATTTCTAGCACGTAATGTTGAACTCTGATAATAAGTTATTTCGAATAATTTCTTAAGAGAAATTATTCGAAAAAATCTCTTGATTGATAATTCTTAGTTATTACAATCTTCCCGCAAGGTCGATTGAGTGATCCTCGGGTATAAACCCCCATGAAAATCACTAAATCCAAAACTAGCAAATGTTTCACTATTAATCTATTGAATTAAATTTTCGTCGATTAACGATCCAACTGATAAATAATTAGGAGAAGTAACTGGGCATTGGATAAACCGCGGTCCACTTCCTTCCCACATAACAATAATTGACACCTAGACGGACAAAACGATGATCTAACTCACTCGTTGAGGATGAAGTCCTAGTTGTAGTTGGCTTCCTTCGTCTCGTCACTACTCTCGGGAACGGTCCTTTTTGATTTCCGTGGCACTCAGTCTGGCGGTCACACTACTTCTCCCTTTTCCACTGCACGGCTCACCTATTTTAACCCAAACTCACCCCCTCCTATTCTCCCTTTAGGCCCGAAGATCGAGACGCGCCAGTGCTATGTCGAATAATTATCGATATCCGGTGACTTATCGATTAAGGGTAATTTTACCCTGTTACAAGTGTCTCGTTCGATTTTTGTGAGAGGACCGGGGAAATGACCGTGATTAATCTGGGGCCCAGGTACGCTGAAGATATTAAATAGATAAATGGGAGTTCGGTTATACGTAAGCAAACTCACTTATACTTAAAATAAGATATACTCAAGTAACGACGAAGAATATGAGAGAAAAAGATTCATTTTAAACCGAAAGATTTTAGAGTAATTTAATCGCAGAATTTGAGGGTTGCGAAAAATATCTGAATAAATTTTAATAATGTTCTTTTAAAATAATTTTTAGATAGTAAAATGAAATATTAAATGAGAAATAAACTTGACAAATATGAAACAAATGAAAAAATAGAACTTGACAATTAAACAATTTATAATAAACAAATATTAAACAATGAAATTATAAAGTATAACAATAAATTCACTTAATGATAAAAAAGAGAAATATTTCTTCAAATAAACAATTAAGTTTAAAATACATAAAAGATGCTAGATTCAAGTACGTATTTTTTCATACCATTCAAGTAAATTAATTATTGTTGAACAGTTAAAATGTATGTCTTTGTCGATACGTAAATGCGCTCACGTATACACAAATACATAGATATATAATAGAAAATAGGAGTAAGTGAGAAAACTGTATTACACTCTGACCCAAATTGAAAGGACTCATGCAACATTATATACAAACTTAAGAGAGAGGGTAAGGACCCAAGAAAATAAGCAAATAATCGGACACTGTTTTCCCGCAATTAGTGAAAATTGGTCACGCCCTAAAAATCGATACGTTTCCAAAAGAGTCTCCTTCGTTGTTCTAGATGTCCTAGTGTTATCGTCGTAATATTTGTGAAATTAGTAATATCGAAACTCGTTACATGAAAGAAAAAGTAAATTTTCAATTACCGTGTAATGACCGTAACAATTGTAATTTAACTAATAACATATATTTTGAATTTAAATAATGTATGCACTAAAATTATTCGACTAGATCAGAGTCGACGAGGTCTGGGTCCCATGCTGACGCAAGATGTTTTGGTTATCCGCGGCCACGGCAACTCTCTGCTAACGCCTTATCACAAGCGATTTCCGTTACTCCGCTGTTAGTATAACCACCAGCGAAGCAACTGATATCGCTTGGTATGCGTTCTGAGAATCATTTTAAATTAAAGTAAACGCTTTAAATGAAATAAAATCAATCTTGAAAAAAAAAAAAAAATAAAAATCGAAATTAGGCGAAAATTCGTGGAACGTAGCACTATAAAATTGATCTGTTTGACGTGACTTCAAAATTTTACGTTGAATCGTTTGATAAGTAATGATTAACTTATTTGTGCTGTATTTTATTTGGAATCTGTATTTTATTTGAATGTCATTAATTGCATGAAAATTAAATATACGAATTTGATTAAGGGAATGTAAACGCGCTGGACTAAAAAGACACGCTCGTTACTCCCAGAGTGAAACCGGCAACAAGTCAAAAGAATACAGTCGATGCTGCTCCAGAAGCCTGTAGCTTTTGAATCTTTGACTGATCAGGTCGACAGCTTTCAAAGCTACAAAAAGCTTTTCGCGTTTGACCGTCGAGTTTTGGACTTCGTAATGAACAGTCGTGTTTGAGAGTTGCCGCTGTTCACTTCAGGTGATCGGACGTGCGTACTGCTTCAGTTCCAGGTGGAGGTTTCAGTCTCTTGCGTTTTATTTTTGGCTTCAGGTAAAAATACAGAGTTGTATAAAGTTGTATAAAAATATAAAGTTGTTAAACATAAAATAAAAGTTACTCAGCATCGACATTGTTTCTATAAGAAGTGAGATCGCTTTATTTATTGTAATTTGAGCGTGAATAATTGAGTCCTTGGTCTTGGGACATTAGATAACCGATTCTACAGAATACTTTTATGTTGTGAATCATTTAGGTTACGTTGATAGATTTATTTGAGAATATTGTTCAAGTTGTTTAGATTTATTTATTTATTTGAGATTGTTATTTTAAGATTTATTTATTTTATTTGATTAATTGTATAAGAATAAGAATATATATATATATATATATATATATATATATATATATATATATATATATATATATATATATATATATATATATAAAATCCCGCATGTATGTCCACGCATCATTTGAGAATGGCTGGACCGAATGAGCTAAATTTTTTTTGTAGTTTTCAGAATTTTTAGGAGGTTTGTATATAAAAAAATTTTTTAAAAATCCTCCCTTAAAGAGGATTGGAGGGGCGTTAACAATGAATAATTCCCGTCTGTAAACTATAGCTCCTATAGCTCACTTCACAGGGGGGTAGCGGGGGTAGATATTAACAATGAAAATTATTGACTTTCAAATTGTAGATCCTACAGACGGCAAATTTAGGTGGAGTCTTCTATATGTGATGCGGAAATGATCTAAGAGCGGATTTTACAACAATCCACCCCCAATAAGGATTGCGGGGGTGGGTGTTAGAATATTAAATTTCCATTTCCACACTGTAACTTCTCCTACAGACTTGAAATTTGGTAGGAATCTTTTATTTGACGATTAATAATGCAAAATTTATTACTTAGGATTTTATTAATTTTAGTTATTGCTCAAGATTAATTATTATTGTATTGAACTTATTATTCGAACTCAAAAATTAATTGATCATTATAATAAAATAAAAAATTATAAAAAAAACTTTAGTCATTCTGACTGAGGCTCAGCGAAGCGGACCGGGTCGCTAGTGTATATATATATATATATATATATATATATATATATATATATATATATATATATATATATTATAATGGTTATTTCTCGGCACTGGCGTCGACAGGACCGGAGAGCTCCACCTAAATGTTGGCTTACCTGGTGCGTAGATTGTTGGGCGCCAGGAACTTCACGTTCCACGGTTCGGTGGTTCACTATAGATCGTCGTTGGGCGGCGGGTCGAGGCCGAACAGATTTAAATAAGATTGTAAGAAGCTATCCAGGAATTCGGTTTGGAATAATAATAAAAAAAATAGAATAAAAAAAAAAGTGCGCAAGGGCGGTTAACGAGTCAATTTATTTATTAATAATTCAAGAGATCGAATAACATTTGCTGGTTCGTACAATTCCAAAGATAACAGAAAAAAACTAATAAGATTAATACAAAAAAAATTTTATAATTAATTATTTGTTCGACGTATTTGCTAAAATCGTCAAAATAACAAATCCAATTTCGGAATTAGTGACGTAGTCAATCGCAAAGGAAGGAAAACAAAATTTTTGTACGCAAATAAAAAAAATCGACAATAATATTCGCAATAAAGAAATTAACGAAAAAAAACAATTCTTTAGTTAACAAATTATTTACATTCGATTTAACGCCCGACTTGACCCATCGCAGGGTCCGAACTTACAGCAACAAAAAAAAATAAAGTTTTGACGTCGAAGTTACTTCTCACAATAGCAAATCGAATTATAAAAAAAAATCATGATCGAATTAATAGTACAACGTCGAATTTCTTTTATTACACCAAGGCGAATTAATAAAATTACAGAAGAAAATTAAATTGAATTAATTCTTAAAAGAAAAAAAAATTTTATAGCTCGCATTAACAAAAAAAAAAAATGATCAATTTAATCGATTTGAAGCCAAATAAATCGTCAATGTCACAATTGGTAATTTAAATGATCGTTTGCGGCAGGTAACAGGGCAGTCGGTAACTGTTTGTTACCATTCGGGAAAACGCGGGAACAAAGCTCGAGATGTAACACCTACTAGCGCTCGTAGATGGCACTCTGGCCGAGCCAACTTTTCTCGGCACGCAATTTCACAAAAAAATGTCAACAAAATTCAACAAATGTAACACAATTTTTTTTTTAACAGATTTAAAACAAGACCGATGGTTCCTGACACCTGGCTGTCGTCACCCCGAAGTCGAAATTCAACAAGACAATTGTTGTTCCTTTTTTTTATTTGAAAGAAAAAACATTAGAAAATTAACAAAAAAAATTCAAATTAAGTTAAATTCAATTCAATTCAATTCAATCCAATTAAATTGGAAAGACAAAAAAAATTCCTTCAAAGTCACGGCTCAGTCGCGGGTCGCGGTGAAGACACCCAGATGCATCAAAATGAGACTGCGATGGCACTTACCCCGTTCAGTCGACCTCGTGGACGGTGCGAAGTTTTCAAGAATCGGCGTGGGCTGTGCTGACAGGCGGCAGAAACTCTCGGCGATGGCGTCACAAGAATCTACGTCGTCGAAACGTATCAAATTCACTCTTTTCAAAATTTACAACATAATAATCTTTCTTTTTTTTTTCTCTAACGTACAGCAATTATTGACAATAATAACTTAATTTCGAACAGAATCACCACAGCAAATACAACAAGTGATCGGATGATTATCCTTTCGGCAGAATTTTTACGTTTCAAAATTAATTTGCGTATTATTACAATGACTTAAATGGCGTCCTGATCAGAATTAATTTTCTCTTCCGGCAACATGTGGTTTATTTTCCTATGGCGCAGCTAAAAAGCTGCGCGTCCAATCAGCTCACGGCTTGTCAGCCGGCCGTAATTTTCAGCAGTTGTCGGATGACTTCTCATAATCGATGATTGGTCGATTCGCGTTTTAGTTCTATGTTCGGCGTCCAGGTGGAGCCTCGATGCGCTACTGTTGCTCAAAATGTCCTGTCATTCGTTGATCCCGCTTCCTGATTTTCCCTCGTCGCTCGTTGTCGCTCCCAGATGTCTTCCTGGTCGTTGATGGCTACTGAACTCAGGGTTCGCCCGATCGCTTTTCTTACTCTCTCTCTCTCTCTCTCTCACACACTCAATTTCATACTTGATATAATTATCTAACGCATTTATCCATACTTGATATAAATTTTTGGCGTGGTTCGGCTTATATTCTACCTCGAGCTTTGCATTCTGATCGGAAGGCCGCTTGGGGCGACACAGGCGCATCGAATCTCAGCAATCCATCAGCTTGGCCAACATAATTAGACTAAATAATCATCAATAAAAAAAAAAAAGTTTGGAAAATCCAAATGAGCATGCCTTAAGCGCTCATGTCATATGCAAATTATTTATATTGAATGTTTACATTACGATTTGTTAACTTTTTCATAACGACTTCTATACTTTGTTTATTCGTTTTTTTTGTTTTAATTTTTCCGCGAGTGCTGTTATCTCCTCTGTAGGTCGAGCTAAAAAAAAGTTTCGACAGATGATCAAACAGTTTGTAATTATACCATTATGTATGTATAGTTTCTGCTTGTTTATAGTTATTTCAATCGTATTTTATGAAAAATAATACATATGGCTGCCAAAATCTCAGAAAAAGTCACTGAACTGACAGTCGAAAAAAATTAACTGTATTGAAACAGAATTATTTTGACACGCAATTTTCACAAGGGTTTTGGCAAATTTCCTAAAGAATGGAACAAAAAAAATTAAATGGTGAAAATGAATTTTGATAAAGTTGTGGTGTTGTCAAGCCCAGTGCTCTTGTGAATACCACACTCTTATTCATCTCGTTCGTCAGAAAAACGAGTTTTTTCTGAGAAATCTTATATAATTGATTAAAAAATTTTTTTTAACGTGTTCTGTAGTTATTATGATTTATCTCAATATGCTTTTCATACATAATTTTTTTTGTTTAAATTATGAAAATCACGTTTTAATCGAAATCATGATTTTTAGGCAAGAGTAGAGCATACCTGCGCGCTTCGCGCTTAACGCATGCACTAATAATCGAAATATAGACGGGAAAAATTTCCCATGTCACAATATATATACACTAGTCACAAAAATTAAGGGATATAAAAAAAATTCCAAATTTTTTGGTGATTTTCAGCGAGCTGTAACTCCGAGGAAAATGATCGCACAGAAAAAAAAAAAAAGCAAATTGTAGCTCCAAATGTCTAGTTTTTAGATATGACCATGAAAATTTTTGTCATCGTCAGGTCTGGAGAAATCCTAAGAAAACTACTGAAAAAAATTTTTCGAAATTTTTTTCGTCTTAAAAAGGTCTACGGGCTTCAAAAATTTTTCGATTGTTTCGTTTAAAAGCTCTTTTAGTAAATTCAATACCCTTTAATTTGACGTAATCAAAAGCCTGTACGATAATTTGCCGCGGAGTTATCGTCAATCAAAGCAAAAAGTTTTTTTGACTTTGGAAATCAATAACTCTGGAAATAATTACCGTATAGGAAATCGAAGGAGGGTTTTGAAAACTACACAATATTCTCTATAAGAAAACGTAAACCGCTTTTGAAGAAAAAATTTTTTTGAATTGAAAACTCGGACTGAAAAAAGACAAAAATTCGCATAATTAAGGATATTTGGATAACTTGGTATAACTTTGGATAAAATGGATGAACGAAGGATATCGTTGGTAATTTTTAACTTCAAAGTGTCCCCTAAAATCCCTAAGAAATTCAAAGCGCTGCGATTTTTTGTTCATAGTGCCCAGAAGCTTCAAATTCTGTGTTTTCGCAAAAATCACCATTATGAGCAATTTTGTGATTTTTATTCATTTTCCATTGAAAAAAATTTTTTTTTCAAAATTCTTTATTTTTCGATCAAAGAGATTGATTTTTCAAGAAATTTGAAAAAAAAATTTCAATTTTTTCGAAAATTTTTTCGAAATTTTCTCAATTTTTTCGACTGTTGTTTTACCGCCGGCATTAGCGTTACCCAAAGCGTACCACGTGGAGGTTGCTCGGTCGGATTTACGCTTCTCACACACGTGTGTGTGTGTGTGTGTGTGTGTGTCTTTTTCTGCGTGTTTGTCTGTTTGCAGCTGCCGAATGACCTCTGTACGCACGGCAGTAACTGCTCAGTACCGTGTATTGCCACCTCTGTTCCGAATCACAGCTCGTAAACGCTCTTGCATGTTGATGCATCGTCGAATATCACGTTGCGAAATTCCTTGCCAACAACGTAACAACGCTTGAGTCAACTGATGAAGATTGTGCAGTTGCGGATAGTCTCGCCGCAATCGACGCCCAAGCATGTCCCAAACATGCTCAATTGGGTTCAAATCAGGACTCATCGCTGGATGATTAAGCGTTGTTACGTTGTTGGCGCGGAGAAAAGTTCGCGTACGAACTGCAGTGTGAGGACGAGCATTACCCTGCATCAAAATGAACCGTCTTGCCCCCATGCGTGTGCGCATAGGCAGGACGTGTGGCTCCAGAATTTCGTCGACGTACCTATCGGCAGTCAACGTCCCACGAACGATGACCAACGGGGTTCTGGTATTGAAGGACACGCCTGCCCACACCATGACTGATCCACCATTGAAAGCTGTAACTGGTCTCGTAAAACCATCCCGATCTCGTTCTCCACGACGGCGCCAAACGAGAGATCGTCTATCGCTGCCATGAAGACAAAATCGAGATTCGTCAGTCCATAATACACTGGTCCACTGTCTACGACCCCAATGGTGATGATCATGAGCATAGGCCAATCGGGCTCGGCGATGTCGTGGAGTGAGCATAGGCACGCGATTTGCGCGTAGTCCTTGCTCTCGAAAGCGATTTCGAACCGTCGATGCCGATATGTGTTGTTGGGGAGGACGTTGTCGACGATTGCGAAATTGATGAGCGATCGTGTGGGCATGCGCAGTAGGGTTTCGACGAGCATCTCGAATGATAGCTCGATCATCACGCTCGGTAGTGATTCGTAGTCTACCTTGACCCGGACGACGATCGTAACTTTGAGTCGCGTTAAATCGGGCATAGGCCCGACTGATAACGGACTGGCTCACTCCCATAGAAGCTGCTACTTCCACCTGACTGTAGCCCTCTTGAAGGAGGGTAACAATGCGAGCCACATCTGTGGCAGCTAAATGTCGACGAGGCATATCAAAAGGTGCTTATCAATGAAAAGCTTACATAAAATTCACGTAAGGAATTTAGGCTAAAAAGAAAACGTAAAATTCAAGTTTTGTGTGAGGAAAAGCCGAACTCCGCGGGGGGTATATCAATTTGTTTTTATTGAATTTTTAAAATGAGATTTAAAACTAAGGCAGTTGTAGCGGACAGAAAAAATTGAGTTAATTTTTTTTGACAATAGTGAAGCATTCTGAAGACGATAAAAAAAAAAAAATTTCGAAAAAAATTTTCGAAAAAAATTGAAAATTTTTTTTTTTTTTTTTTTCAAATTTCTTGAAAAATCAATCTCTTTGATCGAAAAATAAAGAATTTTGAAAAAAATTTTTTCAATGGAAAAATGAATAAAAATCACAAAATTGCTCATAATGGTGATTTTTGCGAAAACACAGAATTTGAAGCTTCTGGGCACTATGAACAAAAAATCGCAGCGCTTTGAATTTCTTAGGGATTTTAGGGGACACTTTGAAGTTAAAAATTACCAACGATATCCTTCGTTCATCCATTTTATCCAAAGTTATACCAAGTTATCCAAATATCCTTAATTATGCGAATTTTTGTCTTTTTTCAGTCCGAGTTTTCAATTCAAAAAAATTTTTTCTTCAAAAGCGGTTTACGTTTTATTATAGAGAATATTGTGTAGTTTTCAAAACCCTCCTTCGATTTCCTATACGGTCATTATTTCCAGAGTTATTGATTTCCAAAGTCAAAAAAACCTTTTTTGCTTTGATTGACCTTAGCCCGTAGACCTTTTTTAAGACGAAAAAAAATTTCGAAAAATTTTTTTTCAGTAGTTTTCTTAGGATTTCTCCAGACCTGACGATGACAAAAAATTGTCATGGTCATATCTAAAAACTAGACACTTGGAGCTACAATTTGCTTTTTTTTTTTTTCTGTGCGATCATTTTCCTCGGAGTTACAGCTCGCTGAAAATCACCAAAAAATTTGGAATTTTTTTTATATTCCTTAATTTTTGTGACTAGTGTATATCTCAATAAACAACAATAATTATTTGGGCGCCACCACGCTTATGATCACGGTTTCTGGAACCGGTTCAGAGCAGAGAAAACTTATCTTAGGGTAGAAAGAATGGAGGGAGGTGCTGTTGAATAATAAATGTTTAATTAACAATTTGATCAATTTTTATTAACAATAAAAAATAACAAATATTGAAAACAATTCGCAGGAAAGTGGACATAAGATGCTAATCATAATACTAATTGTCAATTTATTGCGACATTTCAGTCATGAATTTGACCTTCATCAGGCATCTAAAAATTTTTTATAATTACAAAACACATGTTACAAAAAGTTTACAAAATTGTACATATTCAATACAATGTTCACATAAGAAACATATTTACCACAACACGTTGTACATAATGAACGTCCTATAAAAATGCACACTTGGTCTTAAAAATTATATTGCAAATTAATATATTTGATATGATATTTCGTTTGAAATAAAGTTACAAATGAAACATGTGACTTCGGATAATGCACATTGTACTCTGACTATGAATTTAAATTTCACTTAATCAGTACCGTCTAGTATAAATATCGAATTTGTAATTGTATTCAGTGACATCCACAGTTAGTTTGGAATTTTTATATATAGGTAGCGACATTTATACTAGACGGTACTGACTCCAATTCGAAATTGTTATAAAACCGACAACGAAAATTAATTAATTATGACAAAAATTATCAGTGAACATTTTAAACATGAAATAACTAAACTCTTGGACTTAATGTCCACGCTGATAGAGATTAATTTTCAGTAATCTTAATTCGTCTAAAAATCCACGAACTTAAGCCCAAATTAATTAATTAATTAACACGTGGTAGAATATTTCGCAATACAAATTTATTCAATTAATGATTCTTTCTATAATTTTCGATAAAAATCGACAAAAGCCGACGCACTCAAGTTTAGATGCTAGAGCATTCACTAGTTTGGTTGATATTGACCTCGAGTATTTCGTGCCGGCCGGCTTCTCTCCCGCGTACGACCGTGCGCATGTGCAGCAGCCATGAAGTCGTACGAACAGCTACGGAATTTAGCGATGTTACTCAAAGCCCCCGCGTCACATAAAATACTAATACAACTGTAATCGTATGCATGTAGAGATCACGGTCTCTGTAAAGGCGTTAGGCTAAACTACGCTCCGACTGTCGATCAACCTTTCCGGAAGCCATAATGGTTGGTGGCAAAGCCTCCAGCATGGTCGATGTCGTTGTGAACTCTTCCCTGTATGAGCTTCTCGAGCAGTTTTCCAGCAATGTCCAGCTTGCAGAGTGGTGTAAACGACGAAGGTGTTGCTGGGTATCTCTTACCTTTGTCGGAAAGAACAAATCTCTGCCGCTTCTAGACCGCAGAAAACGTGCTAGTCTCCAAGCATGCGTTGTGAGTGTTGAAGAGTGTGCCTGGGTATTCCAGGGCTACACTCGTGATGACGGATGCCGGGATGCTATCGGGGCCAGGTGCCTTTCCTGTTTTAAGAGACTTAAATGCGTTTTGTAGTTCTTCGATAGCAAAGGGTGTTGCTTCGCCGTTTTTAACGTATTGCATCTTCTCCCGCAGCGGGTGTTTAGGGAGAAGCTCCGCTACAATCCTGTCCATTAGGGCAGGCGACCGGCGCTTCTGGTGAAGCCTTTCCCTTTCCAAGTCAACCTTTGGCGACAACTGGGTAGGCTATAACTCAGATGTCATTGTCGAGATCGTTACAGATCTCTATCCACAACCTCGCGTTACTTGCTTTGATGGCTCTGTGTAACGTCTTTTTGGTGTTGTGTGTGTGTGTGTGTGTGTGTGTGTGTGTGTTTGTTTGTATTTATGTAAATCGCTTGTTACTTTTAAACGGCTCATCCGATTTAGTCAAACTAAGCGGGGTTCCGAAGAGTTCCATTGCCTTAAGATTTCTTATACTACACTTCTCGCAAAAAATAAGGGAACATAAAAATTTTCGAAATTTTCAACAGGCTGTATTTCAGTGGAAAATGGTCGTACATAAAATAAAAAAAAAAAAAAACAAATCTTTTGAAGCTTAGAGACTCTAGTTCTCAGATTTTTTAGTTACAAATTTTTCGGAACACTGGTAGCCATGCAATTCTTGGATAAAGCACGAAGAAAAAATTTTTTAAGTTTTCTACAATTTTTCTGTCACTCTACGGGCATAGAAAAATTTTTTGAAGCGAGACCAATGCATAGATCGCATAGCCTGCTTATTCAACTTCAATTTACTTTTTGCGGGACTTGGATGCGACCATTTGTCTTCGAAATGTCGAATTTTAATTGCAAAAGAATCCTTTCTCACTTAACTGCTGATATCTGTGGAACTACTAGTTGCCCAGCGAGCGAACAAGGGGTTTCGTCTTCTGCACAAAATTTTCTACAAAAATCTGTTATGGTTAATGTATAAAAAAATTTTTTTCCACCTGTAACGTCAAAAAAAAAGCAAAAAAATGCCATTTTCCCTTTTTTTGGTTAATCAACTGTATCTTTGACAATATTAGGAGAAAAGCTTTGATTATAGCGGAATTCTCTAGCCCCATGTATCCTGAAAAACCCCCTAAATTCTTAGATCAATCGGTTCAGCGGTTTTTCTGGATAACATTTTTTAAATTAATAATTTAATTTTCTTTACTTTTTACTCAATTTTGTGTTTTTTGGAGATTGTAACGGGTAATTTTTGAGTGTTTATTCTTATGAAGAACAAACGCTGAACGCCTATGAACGATACTGCGACACAAAACGCCCCCCTCGCTCGAATCTGAAGCTCGCCGGAGTCCAGGGTAAAAAAAGGAGGGTTGAATCAACAAAATACAATCCAAAATAAAACCAACAGAACTCAGTTACTTATAAATAAATAATACATAACTACGTCTAAATAAATAACTCAAAATATCAAACAGGTTATGATATAGAAACAAAATAATCATTTAATTACCAAAATCAACTCAAAAGGTTAATGAAAAAGATTACAAAAAAATAACAAAACTCGTAGTACAAATTTTAGGTTATTCAAACCTCAACAACTAAATCTAACGACAATAATACACAACATGAAAATGTCTTCGTGACGTCGGTCGCGCACGCGTATTAAGGTCCGATCAAAACTGGTCTGTACAAAACAACTTCACACCCATTCTTGCTCCCGTGAGCGTTCAAATCGCGAACTACGATCCCAAAAACTGGTTACCCACTCCCCAGGAGACTAGCCGTCACCCTGGGCCTAAGACTCTACCCTGAGAGCGGATGGAGAGTATCCTCTCCGCTCCCACCTACACGGCTTGTGATTACCTACCGGATTTTCGACAGAGGGTCGAAGATCCGGGGAAGTCAAGTCTTGTTGAGAGTTCAAAAGGTACTTACCAGTGTTCTAGGCGAACCAAGGTAATGTCCCTCCAGCTGTTATTGGTAGAAGAATATTCCCTCAATAACACTCTGTCACAAGACTCTGTTTTCCGATCGCCAATTTTCGCTTTTAACAGTTTTTCCACTAGTCATTTACAGCGAAACAGAATAATCGTTTTTGCCCTCTATACATTGTATACAAACTATTAATTTAATTGGCAATTCCCTCATTATCTATCCTTTCGCTTCGTCAAATTCTAAGTTTTTGAAAGTCTAGTATCAACAGATTACATACAATTTCAACAGAATACATTCCCATACTAAAATTCGCTCGGGACTTAGAATAATTTTCGTTTATAAATATTTTTCTTTTAAATAATAATCGTCATTTCTTTCATTATATAACCATTCGCCGCTTTCCCATACTAACTCGGCTCAGAACTTAGAATAATTTATAAATTGAAATTTACATTAATTCGTTTCCAAAATTAATTACATTAATTTTCTTTCAATAAATTTTTAAACAACAAAAATATAATCACAAATAATAATCATCGTAGACAAACTAATACTTTCCTGATTAACTCATTCAGCTATTCAAAATTGGTAACTAAACTATTAAACATTAATTGTTTTGAACAACGATATTAACTAACAAAACAAAAAAAATATATTTCTGAATATTTATAATCAAAACTAAATTAAATAACTAATATTTCCACACGTCGTTAGTGAATAATACTTTTCAATTAGTAATAATAATTAATATAATAATAACACGCTCGTAACAACAACTTAAATAAAGAAAATGAATTATTTACAATGTTAACTAATAATCTCGCAAGAAAATACGCCCGTCGAAGTATCAGGAGAACATGAGAAAAGGAGAGTAGGTAGCTGTCGTTGGTCCCCTTCTGGTCCCTTCTTCCGCGCCCTACTCCTCGGCTGTCTCGTACTAGCCCTCGGCCCTCCCTCTCCGACTCAGTCCCTCTTTCCTACTCTAGACCCTTTTTCCTGCATCTGGGTCACACCCCTCTTTCCTTGGAAAAGAAAAGTGGTGAACTTGTTTGCCACTTTTCTTTAGTTGAATTTGCCCACCAGGTCTTGGTCTTCTGTGGGCTGAGGAACAGGTCTCCCGGCTTGTCTGCAAAGGACTCTGGGTAGTCTTCCAGTGGGGGATACTCTGGCAGCAACCAGCGGACTTTTGGTTCACGCTTCGTCGCGGCTGGTGGAGCACAAACTGGAGTTCGGTTGCTTCTCTCAAGCGGCTTCTGCGGTACCACCAGGCGTATTTTATTAGAAAATTTGGCGGACTCCCGGATCTTTAGACCTTTCCGTTGGGGACTGTGCTGCTGGCATGGGCCCTGACGGTCAACACTTCCCCTCTTCTTTTCAGGTTCAGCAGCAGTTTCGGCAGCAGGCTCCACAACAGGTATAACCCGAACAACAGGTTTCGTAGGAACGACAACTGGTTCAGCACTCTCCTTCCTGGCGGGCTTCGCTGGCGTGGTGATCGATCGAGGACTGCTTTTGGTCGTGGGCCCGGATCGACAGTTGTATGATAGCCTCCGGTTCTATTGTCTGGGAGCTTCCTTGGAGACGGAGAGGTTCCCTGAGGGGGCTGGCCCCAAAGAGATCCTCCAACCTTCTTACTATGGATTTCGGCTTTCTGGTCAGCTCCAACAAGCTGGCCGAGACTGGCCTGATCCGTACTTTGGGCTTTTTACGCTTAAATAGCCCCTGGCCGACCCTTTTCGCTTGCGTTCCGCCTGTGGTGGTCGCAGGGGTGGTCGGTGTGGCTGGGCGTCGATCAGGTCTTACAAATCCTGGATTGGCTGGATCGTAGGGCTCTGGTATTGCGACGTTTTCGGGGTTAGGGGTTGCCGGTCTCGCAGTTTCTGGCAGGGGGGTGAGAACAACGTTCAACGGTCTCCTCAGCATCTCCTCGAGTAGCCATATTTCCTCCTCTTCGGTAAATTTCGGCTCCATGTTGTAAGTCTGATTTTAAACTACGATAGAAAATAATAATCTCACTTAACAATATGATTCAAACAACATTCCTAAGACCAGTTTTGATCATCCTTTCGCTGTATTTTACTATTACGACATAAAAAAAAACTAAACTTTGTATTTCTTTTGACACGACTTTGACTCATAACCTCGTATCGACATTTTGATTACGTGATTGACTACTAGGTGATACAATTTTGAATAGTATTTTCAAAACTGAACCCAGTCCAAATATGTCAAAAAGAAAAAATGTAGCTTGACTCTAACAGTTTACTTGGCATTCCGCTTTCAACCTGGTTCTCCGGTGGCAGAGGCTAATTTTGCCTTTTTGGCCATAGCTCGGGTTACACGACGCGGTCCCAAGGTTTCATCCACATCCGGAGAGTGGTATTCGCGGTCAATCTGTTCGCGGTCAAGTTCTTCAGGGTCAGATTCCGGAGGATTTCCCTCATGAAACGGTTTCAAGTCCTTTATGTGCGCGGTAAAAGTTTTACCCTCTTTTCTAACCTCGTATACGGAAGGTCCGACGATTTTAGTTACGGTAAAACCCGTCGCGTACTTTTCAGCAAGTTTAGCCGAAAAGTGATCAATTGCTGATGACAAATGGTGCTCCCTCTTGCTGACCAGGTCTCCAAGAGCTGGTTGCCAGGAGCCACGCTTGCGATCATAGTACTTGGCTTGTTTCCCATAGGCTTGGGCCAGGTTAACCTTGACCAACTCGGTGGTGTCTTCCAAGGTCTTGGCTGCCCGACGCGGATCATAAACCTCGTCTTTCCCTCGGTTGGCTCGTGCTCTTATTGACAAAGGGGGTAGGATTTCGCGGCCGTAATTTAAATACGCCGGGGAAAATTCTGTTACGTCATGTTTCGCAGTGTTATAGGCGAAAGTGAATTCTGGAACTTCTTTGTCCCAGTTCCGTTGATTTGATCCTACGAATTGGGCAATCATTGTTCCTATGACCCGATTTGTTCTCTCGACGGGATTGCATTGAGGCGAATATGGTGGGGTTCGCACGTGATTTATCCCGAATTGTTGCAATAAGGAGGTGAACTCCTTGCTTACAAAAGGGGTACCATTGTCGGTGATCACCGTGTCTACCCTACCAAAACGCAGCAAGACTCTTTCCTTGAAAGCAGTCGCAATCGCGGAGGCGGTTTGACGTCGTAGTGGTTGGATTTCTATCCACTTGGAGTATTTGTCTTGAAAAACTACCAGATAGCTCATCCCTCGCGACGATCGCGGTTTGGGGCCTATTACGTCTGCAGATACGACTGACCAGGGTTTCAGGGCAAGGATTGTTCCCATTGGAGCCGACGGGGGTTGTTGTGAGGCTTTGAATGCCTGACATGTCCCGCACTGGCGCACATAGGACGTGATCTCGGCCCTCATACGTGGCCAATGGTATTGGCTCGAAACACGAGCAATCGTTTTTGCAATGCCTAAATGGCCGGCTGAAGGAACGTCATGATTTTCCTTCAGAACTTTACTGACTCCTGCGACCGGAACACATAATTTCCAGACGTCGCCTCTGTCAGTGTAGTCTAGACTATGATAGCGATGTCTGTATAACAGACCTTGCTTCAAACAGTACTCGGGATAACGCTGGGGGTCGTTTTCGACTCCTTTGACGATTCTTTCATACCAGGTGTCTCCAAGCTCTAAAGCTTCTAGTATTAAATCCGTTCCTGGCTCGTGAGGATCTTTCTCGGTGGAATTTTCCGAGGTGCTTCGCGATAAAGCATCCGCGACCTTATTCCATTTCCCTTTTCGATATACGACGTCGAAATGGTACTGTTGTAAGTACAAATTCCATCGAGCTACGCGTCCGCTTGGACTCTCTATCGATCGTAGCCATTTTAGTGACTGGTGGTCCGTGATAACCGTGAATTCATACTCTTCAAGGTATGGTCTCAGTTTCTGGATCGCCCAGACTACTGCCAAGCATTCCTTTTCTGTTACGCTATAATTTCGTTCGGCTTTCGTCAGCCCTCGGCTCGCATATGCGACGACTTTTTCTGCGCCGTCGTGTTCCTGCGTCAACACAGCGCCTATTCCGATGTCGCTCGCATCCGTCTGTAGTACGAATCGTTTCGAGAAATCCGGTGGGACCAGTAATGGGTCCGATTTCAAATGGTTCTTCAGCGTATCGAACGCGGCTTGTTCTGGCGTTTCCCATCTCCAGCGTTTCTTCTTTTGAAGGAGAGAGGACAAAGGTTTGGTCAAATCGGCGCAATTTGGAATGAATCGGCGGTACCAGGAGATCAAGCCTAAGAACTGTCGTAGTTCTTTGGTATTCCGAGGTGGTGCAATCTCGGTGATAGCTTTCACCTTATCTGGGTCCGTGCGAATTCCCTGCTCGTCGATTACGTGACCTAAATACACGGTACTTTTCTTCAGGAAGTGCGATTTCTCAGGGTTTAATTTCAGATTCGCTGCGCGCAGTCGAGTCATGACCTTTTTCAAGATTGTCATGTGTTCAACCAGGGCTTCGCTAACCACGATTATGTCATCCAGGTACACTACTACGTGTGTTTCAAGATCCGCGCCTAACACTTCGTACATCACGCGCTGGAACGTCGCAGGCGCTGAATGTAGGCCGAAAGGCATTACTCGGAATTGAAACAGTCCACGACCAGGAATCGTGAAAGCAGTCAATGGTTTGCTTTCTTCCTCTAGTGGTATCTGCCAGTACCCACTCTTCAAATCGATAGTACTGATAAATTTTGCTTTCCTCAGTTTGTCCAGTGATGCATTTACATGTGGTATCGGAAAGGCATCTTTCTCTGAGACGTCGTTTACTTTCCGGAAATCTACGCAAAACCGATATTTCTGGTCCTTTTTCTTAACCAACACGACAGGAGAGTTCCACGGGCTGTTTGATGGTTCGATGATCCCATCTTTCAGCATTTTGTCAACTTCGTCGTTCATGATTTGCTGCATTTTCGGGTTTTTCGGAAAGTAACGCGCCTTTACAGGTTCTGTTCCGGGTTTAATTTTAATTTTGTGCGTCGCACACTGGGTAGGGCCAACTATTTCTTTGTCTAGTTTGAGCCAGGTCTTTATCTCTTGTCGAGCAGTCTCCAAATCGTATTCAGTATCCAACGCATTGAAAGATTCCGCCTTGCGTTGCAGTTGATAACCTAATATCGCCAGGTTGTCAACGCCTAAAAGCATATCGCTTGCGTAGGTTGGCATGACGTGAAATGGTAGTTCGTACGAGTGATTATTTTCCTGGACCTTGACCCAAACTGTACCAGATGATAGAATCACTTGATTCCCTAATGTCGAGCCCCGTATCGGAGTGGGGTTATGTTTAGTATGTAGTCCATTTTCGCGGATAAAGTCCCAGACTCGTTGGGAGACAATCGACGCGGTTGCCCCAGTATCCATCAATGCATGGATTGTTACATCACCGAGTCTAATTGCGGCGAAGGGTCGTTTCTCGCCCGGCTTCAGTGCGATTGGCTGGAAGTGCCCGGTTGAGGCTCTGGGTTGGTCGGCGTAGTGTCCTTTCTCTGCAGTGATACTCCCTGTGGGTTCAAGGGCCGGTTTTGGGAGCGCGTATCGGTCCTCGCGGCGTTTCCCTGGTAGGGGCAGCAATCGCGAGAATACGTGTCCATTTTTCCGCATCGCATACAAAACTTTACCGCTCGATTCGTACATTGTTCTCTGGTGTGCCCCTTTTGGCGGCATCGCCAGCAACAATCACGCCAATTATATTCAAAAATCTCCACGGGTGCCGGTTCGACAGGTTTCGCGGGCTTCCGATTGAACACTGGTTCCGTTTTCCGGGGTGCTTGCCTGGTCTCTTTGACCGCGGGGGGTCTCTCTTGACTGACGAGTTGCTCGTACTCTCTTGCAAGCCGTAAAAGTCCTGGAACGTCAGCGAACTCGGTGCGCTTCATGTAACGTCGGTATTCTGGTCTCATGTTCTGATATAGTCGGTTGAGACGGGCCGAGTTCGACATCTGGCCATGTCTTCGCATCAGCGTTTGCAGTCTTGTTGCATATTCTGCCGTAGTTTCGGTTTCCCCCTGTACATTGTTCCGGATCTGCTCTTCCAGCTCGAGTTCGAGGCCCGGGGGCAAGTAAAAAGATTTCAGGTCTGACACAAAATCTTCCCAAGAGTTCCAATCTCTCTTGTTGTTGCGATACCAGAGTAGGGCCTTTTCGCGCAACAATATTGGAACGCATGGCAGCAGGTGGTCCATCTCGAACCCATAACTTTCTGCCATTTCCTCCAGCCGCTCTAAAAAATCTTGGGCGTCACGCTCTCCCTTGAACACGACGTTCCACTTCCGCACCAGGTCCCTCCTGCGGAGTTCAGCGGAATCCTCCCCAAACGTCGGGTAAAAATGTAGGTCGTGTCTGGGAGTTCCTGAGAACGTGGTGCCTGCCCTGGCTGGGCTCACGGGGTCGGTTACGCGTCCTGACCGGCGATTTCCATCGTCGTCTCCTCGTCGTACATGCTCCATGCGCGGAGCATAGTCTCGGTTGCTGCTATGAGCGTTATAGCGTGTCTCTCGTTCTGCCTTTCTCTGCTGCTCGGCCTCGTACCTCATTCGTGCTTCGTTTGCGTCGAGCTGACGTTCGTGAGCTCGCTGCTCCTCCTTCTCGCGCAACAGTCGCGCCCTTATTTCCCCGCGCAATCGGTCGCGTAGCTCCTTTTCGGCTTCGGCTTCAGCCTCGCGTGCTAACCGTGCGCGTTCCTCCCGTTCTATTCTTTCTCTCTCCCTCCGCTCCTTTTCCTCCGTCTCGATCCGCTCGCGTTCTTCCGCCTCGATCTCGGCTCGCAATCGTTTCTCCTGTGCACGTCGTTGCCGGGCAGTCTGTGCTTCGGGTGACGTGCTCTCGCCCTCTGGCTCCTCGCCTGAGGGTTGCTCATCTTCATTCCCGGATTCCTGCTCGTCTATTTCCTCAGGCAGGTCGTCCAGATTCTCCAGGTTGTCCAATTCCACCTCGGACCGGTCGAGATCACTCAGCAGTTGGTCATATCGACCTGCGCGACCCGCATTCGCCGCTCGCGATTTGTTAAGCGCTGTTTTTAACAAAAACCGTAACTCTGGCAACGTCGCCTTTGGTTCGATTGCCACCTGATACTTTTCTAGTTCGCTAATGACCGCGTCTTTTCTGAGCGACCACAGCCACGTTTGCGTTCCCGCTTTCTTACTCATTTTAGCTGAAAACCCGAGAAAACTAACTAAAACGAAAATCGCAGTACCCTAAATTCCCGCTACCACGAAACAAAATCACCGGGTCCCTGTTCGAGCGCCATAAATTTGTAACGGGTAATTTTTGAGTGTTTATTCTTATGAAGAACAAACGCTGAACGCCTATGAACGATACTGCGACACAAAACGCCCCCTCGCTCGAATCTGAAGCTCGCCGGAGTCCAGGGTAAAAAAAGGAGGGTTGAATCAACAAAATACAATCCAAAATAAAACCAACAGAACTCAGTTACTTATAAATAAATAATACATAACTACGTCTAAATAAATAACTCAAAATATCAAACAGGTTATGATATAGAAACAAAATAATCATTTAATTACCAAAATCAACTCAAAAGGTTAATGAAAAAGATTACAAAAAAATAACAAAACTCGTAGTACAAATTTTAGGTTATTCAAACCTCAACAACTAAATCTAACGACAATAATACACAACATGAAAATGTCTTCGTGACGTCGGTCGCGCACGCGTATTAAGGTCCGATCAAAACTGGTCTGTACAAAACAACTTCACACCCATTCTTGCTCCCGTGAGCGTTCAAATCGCGAACTACGATCCCAAAAACTGGTTACCCACTCCCCAGGAGACTAGCCGTCACCCTGGGCCTAAGACTCTACCCTGAGAGCGGATGGAGAGTATCCTCTCCGCTCCCACCTACACGGCTTGTGATTACCTACCGGATTTTCGACAGAGGGTCGAAGATCCGGGGAAGTCAAGTCTTGTTGAGAGTTCAAAAGGTACTTACCAGTGTTCTAGGCGAACCAAGGTAATGTCCCTCCAGCTGTTATTGGTAGAAGAATATTCCCTCAATAACACTCTGTCACAAGACTCTGTTTTCCGATCGCCAATTTTCGCTTTTAACAGTTTTTCCACTAGTCATTTACAGCGAAACAGAATAATCGTTTTTGCCCTCTATACATTGTATACAAACTATTAATTTAATTGGCAATTCCCTCATTATCTATCCTTTCGCTTCGTCAAATTCTAAGTTTTTGAAAGTCTAGTATCAACAGATTACATACAATTTCAACAGAATACATTCCCATACTAAAATTCGCTCGGGACTTAGAATAATTTTCGTTTATAAATATTTTTCTTTTAAATAATAATCGTCATTTCTTTCATTATATAACCATTCGCCGCTTTCCCATACTAACTCGGCTCAGAACTTAGAATAATTTATAAATTGAAATTTACATTAATTCGTTTCCAAAATTAATTACATTAATTTTCTTTCAATAAATTTTTAAACAACAAAAAATATAATCACAAATAATAATCATCGTAGACAAACTAATACTTTCCTGATTAACTCATTCAGCTATTCAAAATTGGTAACTAAACTATTAAACATTAATTGTTTTGAACAACGATATTAACTAACAAAACAAAAAAAATATATTTCTGAATATTTATAATCAAAACTAAATTAAATAACTAATATTTCCACACGTCGTTAGTGAATAATACTTTTCAATTAGTAATAATAATTAATATAATAATAACACGCTCGTAACAACAACTTAAATAAAGAAAATGAATTATTTACAATGTTAACTAATAATCTCGCAAGAAAATACGCCCGTCGAAGTATCAGGAGAACATGAGAAAAGGAGAGTAGGTAGCTGTCGTTGGTCCCCTTCTGGTCCCTTCTTCCGCGCCCTACTCCTCGGCTGTCTCGTACTAGCCCTCGGCCCTCCCTCTCCGACTCAGTCCCTCTTTCCTACTCTAGACCCTTTTTCCTGCATCTGGGTCACAAGATGAATTAACAAACAAAATCAAAAAATAATTTTCAAATAAATTTCTAAAAAAATTTTTTTTTGAAAATTAAAAAAAAACAAACAAAATTAAGAGACCTATTCTGAATCACGTTGCTGAAGTTATGAACAGATTTAAACCTTCATTTCTCCTAAAAAAACTTTTATTGAATAAATTTAAAGTTGATACCCCTAAGGTGCACACTGTAATCATAGTGCGAGTTTCTGAGCGATGAATTTCTTACGTTTTCTGAAGATTTATTACGTGTTAGAAAACAGTTTTTTTCAAAACTAACTTTTTTTCGTCAATTTCAAAAAAGAAATTACTAACAGCCGCTGCTCAAATTCAATTACGTCATAATGCCCCCCAGGCGACATTTCTCTGCCCCAGAATCGCTCGGCTAGTGACTCTTGTTCAGGAGGGGTAGAAATATCGGCAGGTTGGTGAACGACTCGACGTTAGTACTTCAGTTATGTCTCGTGCCTACAACCGATTCCTGGAAAGAAATGCATATGAACGATATGCTGGACAAGGCTGACATCGAGCAACGACTCGTCGAGACGACCGGGCAATCATTCGACAAGCTGTTCAACATCCATTTGTTCCAGCAAACGTCATCACCCGAAATTTCCCAAACCATCAACAACAACGACAGCCACGAAACTTTTCTCGATCGACGATGACCGATGTTGACCGTTGCAAATTGTAGAGCTCGCCTACAGTACACTCGCGACTATGTAAACTGGCCAATGAGAAATTGGAACTGAGAAAATGTCTTTTTCCCTGACGAGTCTCGGTTTTGCCTGAATGGTAAGGACCGAAGACCTCGAGTTTGGTGTCGTACACGTCAATTTATTCGTCCCATAGCTGCTTACGGTGGAGAATCGGTGATGGTTTGGCTGCAGTTTTCGGGGTTTCTCGAACTTCCTAGTCCTTGTACGAGACACTCTCAATGCTAGACGTTATATCGACCAAATTTTGCGACCTTATGCGTTACCTTTAACATGAAACAGGAGAGAATTTATTTTTATGCAGTATAATGCTAGGCCTCATATAGCGAATATAACCCTTCAATTCTTTTAGAGAAACAACATTAGATTGTTGAGGCATCCTGCAATGAGTCCTAATTTGAATCCTATTGAGCACGGCTGGGACATGTTGGGCCGCCGATTGCGTCAAAATTATCTGAACTTGAACAATTAAACAGCATTAGAGAACGCTTTGATAAGAGTTTGGCATCAGATCCCTCAACGGATGATCCGAAATCGCATTTTGAACATGCGAGAAAGATTGCAAGCTGTGATTAGGAGTAGAGGTGGGAACACTCGATATTGAATACGATTAACACTCATGAACACACACACATTCTGACACACACACACACACACACACACACACACACACACACACACACACACACACACACACACACACACACACACACACACACACACACACACACACACACACACACACACACACATACACACATTCTGACACACTTTAGAAAACGAGTCTGTAGTCGTAAAATACTGTGAAGCTGACGAACCACGAGGTCTCATTTTTTTTAAGAATCACTTACACGACACTGACACACACACTCTTCAGAAAATGAGTTTGGAGTCGTTAAATATTGTGCATCTTGCCGAACCGCAGGGTCTCATTTTTTTTTAACAATCGTTAACACACGTCCGTAAGCACAAGAGAAGCGTAAATCCGACCATGCAACCTCCACGGAGTATGCTTTGGACAACGCTTATGCTGGCGGTGAATCAGTCATTAATCAATTATATTGTCAAAAGCCTTGATGACCTTAGAAACGAAAATAATTATTTTTTTGATTTTTTTTCATTAATTAATTAAAAAATTGTGACGTTCTAATAACAAAATTTCTATCCTAGGATTTCTCGGAATTAAGTTTTGACAGGGATTCGTTGCTTTGTAACTAGATTACCAACGAGGCAACAGATATCTTGTACGATAAGAAGTCACTGAGAAGTCATTGTTGCCCGCGAAATGTATAAGTACTCGTATCAGCATTCGTCCTGGGCTTGGACAACGCTCTCGAAGCGTAACCCAAGTTTCGACATATGTCAAAGTTAACATTAATTTTATTAGTACACACATTAAAAAAAATTTCTTGAAAAATTACCGTTAAATTCACGGTTAATATGGGACGGATAGCATGACAATCATTTGTCGGTAAGTGATGTAATTTTTGACTTCTTTACAACAAATTTTACCGTAGTTTTCTGTGAATTTCATTCAGTCCTCGGTTCATTTTATGACGTTTACCACAAAAGAAATAAATTTTTCTCTAATTTTTATTTTAAAAATAGTAATAATGAAAAGGGCCTCATCAAGTACCACGATTACAGCCCATTTAACGGTAATTTTGAAAGAAAATTTCTTTCCGTGTAAAAATTATGGTAGGAAAGTTCTTCTGTGCAACCCACCTGGGATCTAACGATTACTTAAATTGGCTGACTTGTTCAAAATTTATAAGGAACTGTACACTTAAAATTATCAAATGTCCAGAACGTTACACGTATTTAGTAATTTAATTTTAGTAACATTTAAGTTATCGACAGAGAATCTTACATAATTTAACTGGCTTACTCATATACGTATATTTATTTTTGTAGATACCGTTGTTTGAGATGTTTCAACTTCGATATGTGTCAAAAATGTTTTTTTTTTGGCAAAAAAGCTAAGAATCACAAATTGTCGCATCCTATGCAAGAATATTGCACAACGGTAAATTTTTAATTTATGCACAGAATTTTTTTCTCCTCGGGGCAGAAAGTGACAACCTTTGTCCCACTACAATGAACAAAGTTGCCGCTTCCCACCTCTATCGAGAAGAAAAATAGTATACTCACTTTAGAGAGAAAATAAGGAAGCGTCAGATTATATGCTTGTCGACCTTGGCTCCGCCTCGGCCAACAATCACATATGATCTAAGCCTTTCTGACTTTCCTGCCTTAGGTGAATAATGTACTATTTCTCTCTAAGAAGAAAAAATTAAAGATTTTGGCGAATTTTCAGAGTACTTCAGGTGAAGACGTTCGAGATTTCACGAGAGCTTTACGTAATAAATTCAAATCAAAAAGATATTTTCAAAAACATCCAAGAGTTGGATATTTACCCGTTCAAACCGTTCTAGAAGGAGATGCTCTAGAAAGTCCTTTTCCATCACCTCAACATACTACGTTGAGTCATGACATGCACTCACGGTTAGAGATGTTTGCTTCAAGACTTGCTGAAGTGGAGTCAGCTCGGAGCCCGAAAAACTCTAGTCCTGAGAGTGATGATGAACACCAATTGATTGCTCATTATTGCCAAAGTCTCAATGATAGTGCTTTAACTATTAATAATAGTTCTGTTCATGTTATAACGAATATCAATCACGAACAAAAAATCGAACTCGAAGCCATGATTCAGGAACTTGAAGATGAAAATTGTATTCTTCAAAACGAATATGAAAGCTTGCGTTCAAAAGGAAACATTGAGTTAAATTCTGAAGCGCATGGAAGTAATCGACGATTAGATTCCGATATGATTGCAGAAGCAAAACTACTCAGACAGCACAAAGGAAAGTTAGAGAAACGCATGCGAATACTCGAAGACCATAATCGTCAACTAGAGGCGCAACTGCAGCGACTGAAACAACTTTTAATAGAGGTAAATTATAAGTCAAATTGATTTGCTTGATCGATTACATGTTGTCTAAGAATATTTACAATTTTAATAATTATATAAGGTGATTTGTTGGGACTGCATTCAACCGAAAGATATTCTTCTGTAAGAAAAACTTATTAGAGTATTAGCCTAGCATTTTGATATAGTTACTCATTTCGCGAAGTAGACGTTCACTAGAGCTCGATTTTTTTGGTAACCCTATTCATCATAGATTTTGATACCCCCTCCTTTACACCCAACCACGCATAGACATTTGTTATGGTAACCGTTGTCATAGCTATGGTCGCTGTGGTAACTGTGACTATGGTAAATGATGTTAGAAGAACCGCTTTAAGCTCTGTGAAAAAATAACCGCTAACAAATAACTTCAATATCATCAAATTCATTAAAAAAAAAAAATTAGTAACAGATCAACCCACTGTTACCTGCCTAAATTATGGGTAGTTAATTTTAAAATAATTTGAGTCCAGATTTTGACCTCATTAGGAAGTCGATAGACTGCAGGTGGATCATATCACTGATTGCTCTGCAAAGTACTTTTTAAAATTTGATTTATACGTTTTCAATAATTACTTATAATTTACCTGCCTTCAGGTAGGTGGTTGATAGAGTGTCTGAACTTTGGCTAGCGCTTTGGGTAAAAGAACCACGGTGGAACGGTGGTAAGCGCTCTCAACCCTAGCTGAAGGTTTGAGTAAGTATTTATTTTTGATTATTGATTAAGAATTAAATTGGTTCATTAAAAAGGAATTGGCAGGTTCAGTCTCGAACCAGCAGAGACTGCTCCTCTGATAAGTCATCGGATTGACTGCTCCAGAAAAAGTCTGGAGACAGAATGCTCTCAATAATAATTACAATGGTTTTATCTAATAAACAACACACATTTCGCATTTTTCATCAAACGTAAAGAAATTTTATTTTAAATATTGAACCTTCTTACTCAACTGGACACAATAATTTTGGATTTTATGAATATAATGATGAAGCTTACATCTGAAATCATAATAAATTGAATCCATTCATAATTGTACAGTTATAAACTAATAATACTTAATGCACGAAATGGAATCATTGTATGTAACGGGTGGATCTACCTTCACGTTCGTTTGTTTATCGATCAATTATCGGTTCGTGAAATCGGTAGAACAACTTACCTACGATAACGTAATTGAATGTCACATTCATCGGACGTCCGATATCGAGTCAGCACGGTTTGAATTTCTATTCAAACGCGATTTTTACATCGAATCGAACCGGCACGTAGAGCTGATAAGACATATTTATTGAAGATCAACCGTCGATCGCGAAATATCGAGGTAGTGAACTTGACGGAGTGAAATAGTCTTCTGCTAACTAGGCAACTTAACAGCAGTTCTTGATTTAATTAGGCGTTGGAATTAAAGTTCTTTTGCTAATTAATTGAAGATTTAAGGAGTAATTTAAGCATCTGACAACGCCCTCGATCGATGATTTAGAAGCTCGATTATCCTACCGAAAGGCAATTCTTGTTTTACAATCATTCAGTCAGTCAGTTTGATAGTCTGTCAGAATTTATGTCGAGTCTGAGTTATCAGTGCTATGTAATAGTTGTCTAGTAAGACCTCGTCTGGTGTTGTCGCACTTTTCTCTCCTTCTAAGCAAAAGAATCCATAATGACTGTTATCAGTGAAGTTATTATGGTCAGTTAGAATCAAGTTAGTTAGTAAAACATTAAGTGTATAAAAGAGACTCTCGGAGTCATTAAGGGTAACTCTCATGATTTGGGGACGCCTAATAAACAATTAGTAACTAACTGGCCGCATTCTTCATTCAATGAGCGACAAATTCCCTTCTATAAGAATCAAGTAAATTTCTGCAAAATCCTGAGCTAGACAGATGTCTAATATGTGGATGAGACAGAGCCAAGTGTAAGCTGATACGTAACATTGTACTTATTTGACAAATTTTGAAACGATGATAATGTCAATATAACAAAAAATAAGTATTTCTTCATCATAATTAGATAAGAATCCATCAGATACCGTCAATATTTCATTCCATGTAATACAACAAAGATAAATCTTTTAGATAATTATTGTTTGATGTGAAACTATTAATCTACTCAACAATGATATGTATTCATATTTTGCAAAATGTCCCACGCTGTTTAGCCTTCAATTAACCATCCGAAGCTATCGTTACCAACATCGAGTCACCTATCTCAGGGTCTCACCTTAAGTACACGATAGTGGGCATGAAAAACTCCCAAAACAAGAACCCGAAAATCGATCAACAGTTCAATCTTAGGCTAGGCACGAGCTGTCACGTTAATATCGGTACTCTTTATTTATTATAATTCTATACGTTCTATAACTACTAATTATTATGTGTGCGAATATTTGCAATGCGATTATTCTATTAATTCTCTCATACTATTTTAGATGATTGCACCAGAATATCTCATTGTATAGTTGTTGCGGTATTATTAATTAACTAAAATTTTGATTAATTGACTTCGAATTATATTTAAAATTTGTGATAACGTAACACCTCCCGACCTAAGTGAGTCGCAGCACTACACAAAGCGTTACGACCAAAAAAAATGACTCGAAGCAATCTGAAAGGAATTTGAAATTAAAATTCTACTTAACCTAAACCTGAGATGGAGCGCTAACATCGAAATTTGTTTTTTTTTTTTTTTTTTTTTTTTTATAATACAAAATGAGAGAACATTGAGAAAGCCTCTCGAAATATAACGATTCGTGATTTGATATTCAGTGCCCTCCCCTATATCGGTCATAAAATTTTAAATAAGAAAAATCCTTTGAGTTGTAACAGGGTAAACTTAACCTAAATCGATAAGTCATCGGATATCGATAATTATTCGACATAGCACTGGCGCGTCTCGATCTTCGGGCCTAAGAGGAGAATAGGAGGGGGTAGTTTTGGGTTAAAGTAGGTGAGCCGTGCAGTGGAAAAGGGAGAAGTAATGTGACCGCCAGACTGAGTGCCACGGAAATCGAGGACCGATCCCCGGAGTAGTGACGAGTCGAAGGAAGCCAACTACAACTAGGACTCCATCTTCAATGAGAGAGTTAGATCATCGACTTATTCGTCAAGGTATCAATTATTACTCTGTGGGAAAGAACTGGACCGCGGTTTACCCAATACCCAGTTACTTCTCCTATTTAATTATCAATTGGATCGTTTAATCGACGATTATTTCAATAAATAATAGTTGAACATTTGCTAGTTTGGATCGAGTCATTTTCCTGGGGGCTCATACCCGAGAATCACTCAATCGACCTTGCGAGAAAAATTTAACAACTAAAAATTTATCAATTAATTAATTAACATCCGAAAAATTCGTTAAATTTATTGTTATAATTTTCATAATAATTAACTTAAGTGAAATTGATTAATTTTATCACGAAAAATAATTGACAAACTTTTATTAGTGGAATTTTGGTCGAGCGTCAATACATTTTGTGTTGCAGTAAATTCCAATACCCGAGGTCAGATACAACTAAGCTAGGGAATGTTCTAGCTAACAGAATTTGAATGCTTCGACTTGTATCGATTATTTTATAATTTATAAAACTATTGGAAAATTATCGGATATTTCATTAAGAACTAATTATTGAAAATATTTTATTGTAAAACTATTTTATTTACTAATTATAAATTTAGTAATTTTTGGGGATTAAGTCCGTGAAGTAATTAAATTAAAATTACCGAGAATTAATAATTATTGGCATGGACATTAAGTCCAAGAAATTAGTTATTTTGAGTCAAAAAGGTCACAGGAAAAATTGATCAGAATTAATTAATTTACAACAATAATTTTATGTTAATAATTTTGAACATGATTGAAAAATTTATATCGTGATTGATTTAATTAACAAAAGTTAATTGAAGGTATTAAGATCTCTCGAATTAAACAATTATTGTTGTATTATTAAGACCACGACAATAAGTTACATTGGAATTTTAATCTATTTAATACTTCAATACAGAGTTAAAATGTACAATCGGAATTTGCAATCGAGTATTCGTTGAGTTTTAGAATTTAATTGTGAATTTGGAATTATCGTTTCACTAATAACTAATGATTGAATAATTAAATCAAAATTTTAAATAAATTAAGGTACAGTCAATTTTGTTGTATTAAAATTCATAAAATAAGATCATACAAGTGTGGGTTATGTGTGTGAAGATTAGTGTGGGTCATGTGTGATTGAGAGTGTGAAAATGCATAAAACTGAAATGAGACAATTCGGGTAGCTGAAGATATAAATGCTTTTATCAGACTTTCCGTCTCAACGATAAAGTTATCACCCAAGGAGGTGATTAATTTTTCTATTACTGCTATCCTCGAAGGGGAGGATCTTTGGAGCCGGAGGTCTAGTCCTACCACGAATCTCAACGTTGCAGCAAAAACTGAAGTTGACATTCTGCCTACCTCTGATGAAAGGCGATGTCTTCTTTGGAAATGAAATCAAAATTCTTCAGAGTGAATAATCATACAATTTTGCTATATCTACCCGTCGAAATACTAATGCGTGATGAACTGATTATTTACCTGACAAAATTTATAAAATTACATTTGGTCTCTGATAGATAAATCATAGTCAGGATAAATCCAACCAGATACAGCCAGTAATTGAAAACATTTTAGATTTATTGAAGAAGTCATGACAATTATAATTACACCGGGACACAAAAAAAAATTAAGTA
The DNA here is from genome assembly GCF_013202065.1 of Cotesia typhae. NCBI lineage: Eukaryota > Metazoa > Arthropoda > Insecta > Hymenoptera > Braconidae > Cotesia > Cotesia typhae. Next base: position 762,191 of record NW_027423778.1, on the reverse strand, counting down.
TAATGTGCATTTGACCGGACCTACCTACGGATAGGAATTTTGGTCCATTAAATCCGTATTCGAGGTCAGTTTGACCCCCATACCCTCGAAATTTCGAGAAAACTTCAGAAAACCGTAAAAATTATGAAAATTCGCAGTTTTGATGATTAAAAAACTGTCGATAATTCCGAAAAAATTAATTTTTTTGGTTTTTTTATTCTCGTTTTGTCTTTTGAAGATTTAATTGCTTGTGCCTGTGACCAGGGCACCTCCACGTGGTGACGGTGGGCAACAGAACCATCTGGCAGAGTGTCTGGGTTAACGGCATTCACTTTATGATGCAGGGAGTCGGATCCTTAGTATCGGTGTCTGGTCAGGGTGAGAAAGCAGGCTCGCAGGCGTCGTCATCAAGCGACTACAGCTATTCAGAAGTGGGAAACTTGGCTACTGGAGAGTATACTATTATAAGAAGTAATTCTTATCTGTGTATTAAAGTCCTGATTCATTTTGTTACATGTGTGGAGAATTTAATTTGGAAAGGAATCGAAGATCCCTTATCCGTTATCTGATAAGATCAAACAAATTCATGAAGAATGTATTGGTCTCCAAATTACTAATTTGGATTCAGTATGGGTTTCACATACGATTTGTAGTCAATGTAACAAGATGTTAACCCGGTAGGAAAATACGAAAAATAAAAACAAGATAAAAAGTCTCTACGATCAGTGGAGACTTTTCATCAATTCATCAAAACGAAGTCTTGAAGCTGTTTTGCTTCATATTGGGAATGAACTTACGCCGATTCCAATAGCTCCTTCGATAAAACTGAAAGAAACATGAAAATTTACAGATTGTATTGGAAAAAATCAAATATTCAGAGCATATCTGGGAAGTTTGTGGAGATCTCAAAATTGTAACACTTTTTTTAGGTCAGCCAGCGGGATTTACCAAATATCCTTGCTATTTATGTTTGTTTGATAGCAGAGACCAGAAAAATCATTATGTCAAAAAAGAATGGTTATCAAGATCTGCATTGAATCTAGGTTCCCGTAACGTTATACGACCACTCTTAATTTAGCCTTCTAAATATTTGGTGCCACCACTACATATCAAGTTGGGACTCATAAAACAGTACGTGGAAGCTTTGAATAAAGATGCTGATTGTTTTTCGTACTTGAGAGGAATGTTACCTGCAATAAGTGATGCGAAATTGAAAGAAAAAATTTTTGATGGACCCCAAATACGATCTTTATTTCAGGATGCGAATTTTGAAGGAACAATGAACGACACAGAAAAAGCAGCTTGTGTAAGGTTCAAAAATGTTACACAAAACTTTCTGGGAAATAATAGAAGTGAGAATTACAGCACTTTAGTTGACGCATTGCTGGAAAATTGCAAAAATTTGGGTTGTTTAATAAATCTTAAATTTCACTTTTTAGATTCTTATCTTAACTACTTCCCTGACAATTGTGGTTATTATAGTGAAGAATAGGGAGAACGTTTTCACCAAGACATCAGTGAAATGGAGAGTAGAAACCAAGGAAATTGAAGTGTGAATATGATGGCAGATTTTTGTTGGATGTTTAAAAGGAAAGTACCGAAAAGAAATCGTACACGAAAGAGAGAATCCACCTCGAAGATCATTTGAGGATAAAAGAGGGCGATACAATCGAAGGAAAGTTCAGGATTCGTGAAAATCATTTCTTTCTATCTTTTTATGTCTTGTGATTTTCACAGATTTCAAGTTACTTGATATATCTACGTTATAAAGTATTTATTTTAGGCATTAAATCATGTTTAATCAATTTTTTTTCTGTTATGAATGGTAATTTTTACAATTTTTAAAAATTTTTTCAGCTTTAAAGGTTGAATAGAGTAAAAAAATTAAGATGCGAATTGAAGACATCAAAAGATATAAAATTTTATATGAATTGGATCAAAAGAAGTGTTTTTATTATAAAAACTATATTCTTTCGGAATTTTCGAGAGTTTTGTGTGATTTTTCCACTTTTAAAATGGCTCGTGATCTCAATAAAGTTTTGATTCATATTCAACGGATCAAAATACATGAGAATCACGCTTAGTTTAGTTCCAGAACATTTTTTCATCATGGAAACTTCACTTTTATTCATTAAGGACGCCACTGGATTTTTGGACTCAGTATCCAGAACTGGACCAGAACATGGAGTTATAGATCAGGGTCGTGCGAGATTGCTAAAAGAAACCAAAACTTAAATACAGAAATTCGTTCTACAAAATTATATATTCCTCCAATCCTTTTACAATAGAGATAACTGCCAATATAACAATTAATAAAATTCATCGGATAATCTCATTCACACACAACTCTCATTCGGTTATATTTTGCGCTCTCTAGCTGACCCTCACGTCGCTGTAGTGCCCGCTTTCCACTAGACCGTCATGCTACTCTATCGACTTCGCGCTGCCCACCGGACCCTCACGCTAATCTAAGTTATTGCACGCTGTCCCCTTCTCCTTCCCCTTATACCATGAAACCGTGGTAGTCTCTTTACGCAAACACAATAACACTATTTATAATTCCGATCATAACAATAATACAATAACTGATTTTCCATTAATAAAATAAATCCACTTTTTTTACTAATTATCTATTCTTAATTTCTAGTTGTCACTTTCTTAATTACTAATTTACTGCTGTGTTGGTATTACAACAATAAATATTAAATACAAGAGTTCTTCGTATCTTGAATTAATCCTTATTTTGTCATGTCCAAGAATTTACTAAATAAATTTTAATCCATTTGTTGAAGTCAATGTTTATTAATTAAATTCCGATAATTGAATCAATTTTGCAGTGTCTAAATTTTTTTTTAAATTTAAATTATATTTATTTAATCTAAATCATTTATCAGCGGTAAGTCTTACTAAACTTTATTTTTATCGTAAACGTGAAATTTTGACAAAAGATATTTCCCGTGTAAGCCGAGAAAATTGAGTTTTGACTTTGAGAATGTTTTATACTGTTTTAGCGCGAGTCCAAATGGCCGACTCTCTCAAGGTCGTAAGTTCGTGTACTAAATTTTTGTCTTGATTTTTTTTAAACAATTTTGCAACTAATGAATTTATAATCTTATTGAAACAATTCAATTAACGATAATTTCCTAATCCTGATTTTGATTTTTAATTATAACAACTTATTAAATAATGCGCTGAGTAATTTACAGCGTGATTTTTTAATGTTTAATTTATTTTTGTCTTAAATAATTTAGTTTGACGATTTACTTAATTTTGTTCTTATTGGCTTGAGCCAATTTATGAATTTCCTCAATACTAATAAATTAAATTTTACACATGACATTAAAATCGGAGATTAATTATCCGAAATATGTACTTGGTATCATTAACTCAAACTAGTCTATGTGCTCTAGTCTATTATCTGTGTGGACTAATTGTTTCGTCTACATAAATTAATTAATAGCCCGAAATAGGTCCTGGTATTATTCATTAGTTGTTTCATAATTTTCTTTAATTTTAATTCTGAGTTTTATTCTAAAAACTAACGATTGTGACCGAGCACGAAATGGCGGTGACCTTTAGCTGACATCAGGCCTGGCTGACGCCGCAGTCCCGAAGAATAATTAACTCGTTATGTGTACCTGGAATTTTTATAATTTTTATCAGCATTTTCTCGATGAGCTGCAACTCTTCGTCTTCGCTTACTGGTATAAATTTCCCTTAGTGAGATATTCTCAACTTGACGGCAAAGCTGTGGTCACCATCGCTCGCTCCCTGGATATTTGTTTAGCCAGTAACCGTAAATCAGCATTAAAAATTCTTACAAAATTAATATTAATTAACGCAAGCTGACATTCGGCCTGGCAAGCAAGAAATTAATAAGGTGTTATCGCTTTGTTCCACGTTGGTCGAGCGGATAAAAAATAATTACTTTTGCTTGTTGTTTTTAAAAAATTTGCGTGTCGTCCAGTTGAGCCACTCAGTTACAATGAGTCTGACCAAATTTACTTCTCTCTTTTCTTACTTTCTCTGCTCTCCCTACTACCACTATGTCGGCTTCTCCAGCTTGGGGCCTCATTTCATAGCCTCAGCTATGGGCACGAGGACTTAAGATCACAGCGCACTATGGTCTGTGGATAACTAAGACAGTGCGAATAAAAGGACGTTTAATGGGTAACGATCACTTCGTTGCAATACAGTTCTTGAAGAAAAAAGAAATATCATAGAATATCTCTTCGTTTTTTTTCTCCAAAAATTTCGTATTATTAGCCATAACTGAAACGTCGATGTATTTTTTCCTAATTTCAATAATAGAGCTTGATATCTAAGAAATAATATATCTAGTCGCAGAAAATGGTGACTACCAAGTAGTTGATCAAAAAAAGGGCAGGGAAATGGTGGAAATTTAAATTCAAAAATGGGCGGACGAATGGTGGAAATCAAAATTCAAAACAGTTGATAAAAAAACGGTGAAAATATGGTCAAACTGGCGGTTGGTAATTTAGCGTGAACACGAACCACTCTGTCGATAATGTAGATTCCTACATTATAGACACCCGGTAACCCCTGATATACTACTATTGATTTTCTTTAATAATTACAAAATGATCTTCCAATTATTTCTTGTTGGATACTGGTTGGTTATTACTTCTTTTTTTTTTTTAAGTCTATCATGAAGTTATTGAAAAAGTCAGACATAATAATGCATAAGATAAACAAGTACCGCATGTACACTTCAATTTACGAAATTTTTCTCAATCAATTTAATACTTTCATTTTTCTTTATTGTTTTTCAATATAAATTTGAGTATACAAATATGCTTGAATAGAGTTTTTTATCGAAGACACATATCCTTGCAATCACAAACCAACTGAAAATACTAATCACATGACTATCAACAGTATAATAATAATGATAATCAGATGACTAACAACTGCAACAAAAATGATAAGCTAAGTAATAACTACTAAGAGTTATAAAAAAAATTTAATTAAAAATTATGTTATTATCAGAAGAAGCAATAAGAAATTTCTATCAATAAGACTCATTTGCATAACAACATGAAAATATCAGCTGATTGATTATTATTTTCTTCTTCATAAACTGAAACACATGCATGAAGTTTTCTGAATAATATTTTTAACTTCCCGCTAAAAATCTCAGATTTTCAAAAATCGGGAAGTAATTGTTTTCACCCCGTTTTGCAAAAATCGAGTTTTCATCAGATCTCGACGTTTGAAGGTCACAGGAAGCTTCCCTGACTACCCCTGCGATGTTGTCACTATTTCTGTGTGTGTGTGTGTGTTTTTTTTTTTTTTTTTCCAAAGAGGTACGAAAAAAAGATCTTCAAAAGACACCGCTATCGTTAACTCTTTTGCCCATCTTACGGCAGATATCGATGGTCGGTAGTGTGGAGCTTTTTACCCACTAAAAAAAAACATTCCTTTTCCCCTCTCCCCATAGATGGTACGTGGAGGACTGGATTGGAACCGCGTTAGCATTACTTCAATCCAGTCCGTGCTGCGTCTCACGACGGCTACTTCTGGCTACTGGTCCCTTTCTGCGATTTTTTCTTTCAGAAGGCGCCCTGCGTAAACTGCAACAGCTGACTAGTTTTCCTCTTTTTCGATCATATAAGTCACCAAGCTGGAGGGGGAGAGCCTGGCGCCTATGATCTCTTCGGTGCTGCTTCTGTAGTCTTTCCACCGAGGACACTCGAAGAATGTGTGTTCGGCGTTGTCAATTTTGTCTGGGCAATATTTGTATGTCGGTTTGTCCTGTAGTTTCATCCTGAAGAGATAGTCATTGAATTGGCCATGGTCAGTCAAGAGCTGGGTCAGAAAGAATTCCGTGTCCCCGTGTTGTCGAGAGAGTTGCGCTTCCTTTTTTATTCTCATCTTTGTCTCCTTAGAGTTGTCGCCATTTCTTTTAGCGTCATAGAGCTTGGCTCTTTCAAACGCTAATAAGTCGACAGGTGTAGCTCCCGCAATGACCAGTACTGCCGCTTCAGAGACGGTGCGGTATGCATAGGTAACCCTGAGAGCGCCTCGACGCTGAACCGCTGCCATCTTACGCCGGTAGGTCTTTTGCTTTAGAATATCCGCCCATATCTCAGCTCCGTAGAGCAATACTGAGTGGACTGTTTCCAAGAGGACCCTTCTCTTTTTGGTCCGTGCGTATAAGTATGTGCGGATATTCCAGGGCTACAATCTTGATCACCGAGGCTGGGATGCCATCGGGGCCTCGTGCTTTCCCAATCTTGATGGTTTTTGCTGCGTCTTGCAATTCCTTTATAGTGAAGAGTGTTGTTTCGCTGGTTTTTGCATATCGTCTCTTTTCTTGCGGTGGGTGCTCGGGAAACAACTCCGCCACGATGCTGTTCATTGAAGCAGGAGACTTCGGCACTTCTGGAGACGCCTTCCCAAGTCGTTTAGTGACAATTTGGTAGACTTTACCCCAGAGGTCATTGTTTAGGTCGTTGCAGATGTTTTTCCACAACACCACTTTACTTGCTTTGATGGCTTTATTCAAAGCCTTCTTAGTCTGTTTGTACTCCATCGAGTATATGTCTTGGTCAGGGGAACTTTTTGCTGCTCTCGTTGCTCTCCTACGTAGTCCATGGCATTTTTTCCGAAGATCTGCTATGTCTTGAGTCCACCAATACACCGGCCTATAGTAGCCTCGCCTCTTCATCCGTGGCATGGAAGCATCGCATGAGGCGGCGATCAGTCCCATCACTCTTGAAACGAAATTTGTCGTTTCATTACGGCTATTCGGAGTCGGGCTGTCCTGAAAAGTCGACGAACTTCGTGTCAGAGAAGTTCGCAGCTTCTCTAAATCGAGCTTCCTGACATTCCACTTCCGTGGTTGATAATCGTGTCGTGTTATCGGAACGGAAGCAGTTTGAATGCTGAATGTCACATACTGATGGTCGCTGCCACTATATTATTCGGATACGGTCCAGCCTTCAATCATGTTCGCAATCTTTGGAGTCAGGTTACCCTGTAATAAGCGCGTCATTTTTCTTCTTTCGTGGCTGCGGCAAGTGCGGTGCGAAATGCCTTACACGCTTCGGAACCGGCTATATGACCTAAGCCATCCTGAGCGTCTTTGTCTGCCGTACAAAGGAAGCACTTTGGCTTTTCTACGCAGTTTGTAGATTTGTGGTTTTCTCCGCCACACTTATAGCAGCATTTGCTTCTGTCAGGGCCCGTACAATTCCCTGTTCGGTGACCGAACCCTAGGCATTTAAAGCATCGGGTTACTTTCACAACTGGGCGTATGCGGCAGTTAACCCAGCCAATCTTTATACGGGCCTTGTTGAGGTCTTTAGTCGCATTGGCTTCGTCGATCTCGCAGAAGGCTGCCCGATTACCTCGTGGTGTGGGTTTTGTCAAATTCACCCGTTTGATCTCTAGGCTGTCTTTGAATTCACGTTTAAGTGCTTCGCGGACTTCGCTCTCGGTAGAGATTTCATCCAAGTCGAGGATCTCAATCGTTGTTGTTGGTGTTAGCGTTTTGACCGTGCCGATGTTTGCAGTGGCTGACCTTACTGCATCGGTGAAAGCCTTGCTATCCTCGGTCTTTCGAGCCATTTCAAGGAGAACGCCTCCGTTCCTCGTCCTTTTAATAGACCTTATGTCTACTCCAGTCTCTGTCGGGCTAACCTTGGCCTTGATTTCCTTGAGGAGATCGGCGTACGTTCGTCCTTCAGCTGGTTGGACAAGCACAGCCTTTGTTCTTGTCTTTCTCCTTCTCGGTTTTTTTGAGCCACCCTTACTTGGCTGGTTTTGGGCTTCAGTAGTTTTTGCCTCTGGCTCCTGTTCTCTTTCCTTCTTTTTCTTTTGCCGTGTCACCTCGATCCAGGCATTATCTCGGGCTGTCTTTTTCTGTGCTGGCTTGTCGATTGCGGAGGAAGGGCTGGGTGTAGACAGCAGCCTCTTCTATTTGTTCTCTTCTTCTTGCTGTGGTTTCTCAGGAGTGACCAAAAACGCTCTGGTCATCTCTGGAGATGTTTGCGTGGTTGTCGCCGACATCGATGCTGGTTTGTTGGCCAACTTATATGCTGTGGCAATGGACGCTACTAATTTTCTAAGTTCATGATGGAGATTTCTCTTGTCCTTTATGAACTCAGTCAACTCTTCGATCTTGCTGCCGAGCCGTTCCATTGGCGATTGTTGGCCGGTGATAGTCGGTAAAGAGTTGATCCTCCCTTGGTACGTGTTAGTGTTGACGGGAGCAACAGGTCTTCCACTTCTTGGAGGAACGCCTGTTTGCTGTGCGTCTACTTTCATCTGGGCTGTTTCAGTACTCCCTGTAGCATTGCTAGCATTGCTAGACGGCAGAGCCATGGGGTCCACTCTGCTGTTCAAACGGTCGCTTGATAACGACGAGTTCAGGCCCGCTTGGACGCCTTCCCTCGCCGGTACTGAGGCATCCCCCTCCTGCACCGTAGACGATGTTTGAATGTTTTCTGACATATCACATCATCTTTTTGCTAGGTTTCGGTCCACCCCGAGTATTTTATTTCCTTTGTACCTGACGTATCTGGCGCGCAGATATAACGAGTATTCCCTATCCCCGTGTGTGTGTGCGTGTGTGTGTGTGTGTGTGTGACTATGTGACTCGCTTATAACTTTTGAACGACTGAACCGATCGGAGCAAACTAAACGGCGTTCTAAAGAGTTTCCATAAACTTAGATTTCCTGAGAATTTGAACCGATTCGGACCGATAGATTTTAAGAAATCTTGAAAAATCTAAAAAAAAAATAAGAAAAAAATTATTTTCAAAAGTGTTTTTTTTTAATATCTTTTAAACGGCTTTATCGATCAACTTCAAAAACTAATCCGCCCTCAAGCTTGGAAAACCACGCCGATCGTCGCCAATCCGGCCAATATCGGTTGATTCGTTCGAGAGATACCGTGAACGAAAAAAAATCGAAAAAAGTGTTTTTTTGACATAACTTCTTCATTTCTTCTTGGATCGTTTTTGGTAATGTAGAATAATTTTAACAAATCGCGTCGATTGCCGCCAAAAACAGGGAAATCGGTTGATTGGTTTGAGAGATATCCTCGATTAAATATTTGGAAACAAGTGTTTCTTTAACATAACACCGACATTTTTTGGAATTACTTTTGAACGGCTGCACTGATCGATTTCAAAAACTAATCAGCTATTAGCATGAAAAAATTACGCCGGTTGCCGTCAAGCCGGTCAAAATTGGTCAATTCGTTCAAGAAATATCATAAATAAAAAAAAACCAAAAAAAGAGTTTTTTTTGGAATTACTCCAAATTTCCTAGTTTTATCAATTTAAACTTGAAGATTCATCGTGAAACTAGAAAAATGGCGTCAAATCCTGCCAACCGCGTGAAAATCGGTTGATTTATTGAAAAGTTAGTGCGGTTTGAAAATTTGATGAATATTGATCTATGATACTTCTATCAGAATTGTAACGGAATGTATTTCTTTTAAAGAGAAAAAAAAAATCCACTCGTCCGCTTTGGTCACCCCTTAATTTATTTAGGGCGCCACTGGATTTTTAGACACAGTATCCAGAAACTGGACCAGAGCATGGAGTAAGTTCTACAGGGTCGTGAGAGATTGTTGGGAAGAGAACAGAAATCATCAAAGGAATCTATTTTTCAAGAAATTTTATTTAACCCACCCCATTACAATAATATTCCCCTTACAATTAATTAACACTTAAGATTAAGTCCTATTCCCGTTTATAAGACGGTTTCCTATCAAAGTGGCTAATCCAGACGATACCCTCTTATGGAGCGACCATACCGCGGTTTCTATCATAGTTACTTATTCCCGACGGTACCCTCTTATGGAGCGACCATACCGTGGTTTCTAATTATTTTCCTCCATTTTTCAATTTTCCATAATTTTCCATAATTTCCATTTTCCATAATTTGCTATAGTTTCATAGTTTCATCATTTTCATCATTTTCCACACGCACCCACAATATAATTATTATCATTCAAACACACTAATTAAAATTTCCATACTTTATTATTTTCTAAGACTATTATTTACTTTTATTTTCCAAATTAAATCTGATTAACTAATTTTCTAAATCTAAATTCCTATAGTGATTAATTTCCTTTTTAAAATTCTTAACTAATTTACTGCCGTGGTCCTAATAATACAACAATAAATATTTAATACTAAGAGGTCTTCGTATCTCGTATTAATAGATTAAAATTTGATGACAGAGGTCTTAATAATCTGCCGACAAAATATTCGCTACGTCCTAGTATTCTTACAAATTTATTTTACATTTTTTTACTTTTGTTAATTTTATTTCGTCGGAACTTTTGTAATAAAATTCCACTTAATTATTTTAATTATAATTGATTTGATTTCATTTGAATTTAATTTTACCGAATTTTATAAATTATCTTATTTAATATGTTTTCGTTTTGTCCAAATTATTTGTCAGAGTTAATTAATTAATTTATTTAGTTTTAATCTCTGAATTAAGAAATTGGCAATTGGTTTTATTTCACTCAATTTTAACTGAATTATTTTACTTGTCTCTGAATAACTGAGTTTATTTTATTTTTGCTAAATTACTTCCTTTACTTTCTTTATGTTGTTTGAAACTTGAAATTTATTTTATTTCAATTTTGGGGATTATATTCCACCTTACAACGCCTTGAGATTTTTAGTCTCGACCTTGTACGTCCTTTACTCGGCGTTTTAGCTCGAAACAAGATGGCGGACCCTCTCCCAACTTTTGTTGAATTTTTCTTCAAGTGAAATTTACAACTGATTTATTTTCTACTTTTATCTAAATGATTTTAACAATTATTCTAACGGTTTTTTTTACGATTCTAATTTTACTTCTATTTTATTTCACACAATCAAAATTCGTTCCAAATTATTTATATTGATTTTAATTAATTTTAACTTCTGATGATTTTACTAAAATATTTTACTGAAATTATTTTAATGATTTTAATTGACACAAAATTAACTGATTTTACTCAAACTCAATTACCAGAGTTCAAATTTTCACGTGACACCAAAATCATGAATTAACAAACTGAAATAATTCCTAGTAAGATTAATCCCGACTCTGCCTACGTGTTTAATTAATAACCCGAAATAATTCCTGGTATTATTAATTAAATATTTAGTTATTTCATTTCTGACTTGTTCTTAAATTTATTGTTAACTTTATTCGGACTTTTATTCTGACTAGTTACCAAATTTTGTTCTTAAACATTTCGTTAATTATTTTTGATGTTCAGTTAAATTTACTAGTACTTAAATTTTGACTAAACCAATTGCTTAAATTTTGGCAAGATTAATGGATTAAATTTTTATTTAAAGACTAATGATTGTATTCGAACGCGAAATGGCGATAACCTTCAGCCGACTTAAGGCCTAGCAGATGCCGCTTCACCGAGAATCTATTTAGACGTATTTATTGTACCTGGAGTTTTCCTTGGGTTTTATTTTCAAAAATCCCTCGACGCTTTTACTCCCGGGTTTCTCGTCTTTCCTTGATGAGATCTTATTGGCAGCACGGTCCTGAATCGCCACTTCGTAACTTAATTCTCAGAGAATATTTTATTCTGGAACACGAAATTGGTATTAGAATATTTCTTAGATTAATTAAACTTAAGCGAGCCGGCATTGGGCCTAGCAAGCATTAAATTTAACTAAAATTTATCGCCTCGTTCCACAAGAAATAATAGAATAGAAATAATTACCTGAGTGAGATGTTTGCGATGTAGATTCTTCGATCGTTCGAATACAATAAAACTTACCAAAATTTGTTGGTTTGTTTCTTCTTGGCTCTCTCTCTTCCCCACTCTCTCTCTCTCTCAGTGCCGGCGCTACCCTCTCGGGGACTTACTTACTAACTTAAGACTATTGGCGCGAGTACTTCGGAGCACAGAGCCCTGGAGAATTGGTCGATAATTATAACTCGGATCGAAGACCTTCTCCGGATAAGGAAGGTCCCGTGTACTCCGTTACAGACTTTTAAGCTCAAAGAGCTCAAAATTATTTATCCTCGTCGTATATACTTATAAGTTACTTTAACTCATCAACAGTACTAATCAATTATAAAAAATTAGGAATACGGTAGACCCTGAAGGCCATCCGTGCAACTTCCCGCTAATTCCATGCCTAGGTGCATAAAACTGCACTAATGATGTTTTTGAGCTCTTCGAGCTCAAAAATATGATTTTTTTTATTTCTGAGCTCTCCAAGCTCAAAAACTCGCTGTTCTATGCTTTTGAGTCCTTTAGGTCCAAAAGTCTGATGAAAGTTTGTTAAAACACTATTTTTTGAATTTTCAAATAGCTTGAACTTTTGAATGAATCAACTGATTTCCACGTCGTTAGTGGCAATCGATGTAGATTTTTTTACTTCTACAAGAGAGTTAAAAACACCGATCAATCAGATAAGGGGAATCGGTCCAAATTGTACTCGAAATTTGAGTTTAGCCAATCTCTTTGGAATAGCACCAACCGCGATAAAATCGGTCAAGCCGTTCGAAAGTTATAAGCGGTTCACATACTTTCACACCTGATGAAAAATCGATTTTTGGAAAACAGGGTGAAAACAATAACTTCCCCATTTTTGAAAATCTTCGATTTTTTTAGCGTAAAGTTAAAAATTGATAAAAAATTTTCTTATCACAACAAGTTATGAGAAATTTCTTATCTATAACTTTCATTTATATTATACAATGCCACTGTGAGCTGAGTGATCATTTTAATATTTTGCTTAAAATAAAACATACGCGAGAGGTTTTATAAGTAAAATTTAAAAAAAAATTAGCTGATTAGATATTTTATCTTCTTTTATTAGCTTATAGGCATATGCCACTTGGATAGAAATATCCAGCTAATATAAGTGATCACCCGTAGAGTTGAGTTAAAAAATTCATTGATCACAAATTGTCTTATTCTCAAAACAAGCAGTAAGAAATTTTTGTCTATAACACTCATTTATATTATAAGATACAAATGTCAGCTAATTGATAACAATAATTTCACCTTATAATAAAACATGCAAATAGGGTTTTATTGGTAATATTTTTTTATAAAGCTGATCAGCTTCTCCACTTAGTTCTTTTCAGCTCACAGGTATGTAGTCTAGTTGAGACGTGAGTTTTCTGCGAAAAATCGTTAGACCACTCTAAAAAATATGACGATTGGTGCATTGGATTCAGAATTTAATTCTGAGAACTTGTATTTTTTAATTTATCCGCTATTTAAAATTCCAATTCTTATCAACAAAAAACGAAGAGACAAAATGGGAGTCTCCGTCTTGTCGCTATAACTTCAAAAATATTAAATACATCTGAAATATGACAAAAGATCCTAAAAGAGAAGGAAATTTTAGTGCAATAAGTCTTGACTTCCAGAGTTGTAGCTCCATTATTTATGATTTTAATTTAACATTGAAGGTTGGGCCTCGCGCGACCGTTTCGGAGTCTAGGCGTCTCTGCCATGCAAAGTATGCAACACAAAATAATTTTTTTAGAACATTCAATAGTTATTTAAAAATCTAGATAAATTATAATGTCATCTAGACGCTTAAAGGAATATAGTGCCGCAGAAAAAAATTTTTTAGCTTAATTTTTGTTTAAGTTATTTGATTGTGAATTAACAAATTTTTCGGAGACTTGAGTATTAGTAAAATCGTTTATAAAAGTTTAAAAATAGTGTCTATAAATTTTTTTTTCTTTTTGGAGCTCTTGCTACATAAATAGTATACAAGATTCTGTCGTAAAAGTTTATAAAAGTTTTTTCATTTGTTTATAATGATTTTTCAAAGTTATCAAAAATTGAAATATCCGGCTAATGTTATAAAAGAAATTTTTTTTTCCAAATCTTCAATTTTGGTTGTTTTTCTATTAATATATTGCATTTAGTAGCTTGGCTAAACATTTTTTAGAATTAATTGTTCGAAAATTTGTTATAAACAAATAGACTAATTGAATATTTTTGAAAAAAATTTTTTTGTCATTCTATTGTCTAAGTAAAATAATGGTTTAAAAAAAAAAATTTTTTTTAAGAAAAAAATTTCTTAGTTTTTTATAATTGTTTTTTTCATTTATCCATTATTTTAATTATTTATTGAGAAATCATTTTTTTTAATCACCATTTACAATTCTCAATTCAATTATGAGAATAAATTTTTTTATTATTTGAATTTTCAATGTTTATTTTATAAATAATTTGTTATAAACAAATTTCCATTCTCATTATATCTTTTTCCGTCGCTTTAAAAAATTACAAACACAGCCCTATGCATAAAAGTTGTAAAAAAAATTTTTCTCTATTTTTTAATAAATTTTGAAATACTTTATCCCATCAAAGTTGAAGCTGTCAACTATTTCATCAACTTATAAATTGTTATAACTTCTAAACTATTGATGATACGGTCTTTGACATTTTAGATGATCTTTTAGACAATTTATTGATTAATATAATAAATTTTTTACATGCTTGATATCTATTATATTTCAATTTTTATAAGCATTTGTTGATACAAAAAATACATTTCTTGAATTTTTAGATAATTATATCTTTGAAACTATTGAAGTTACGGCTTTTATGATCCAAGACAATTTTATAGAATAATTATTGGACTACTTAAAAATAATTTTTTTACATTTGTAATCCCATTTGTTGATCATTTTTTTTTATTTATTCAAATTATAAGACGGTTAAAGGTTTATTTTTTGGATTTTATTGTCCTTATATTTCTCTTGAACGCCAATAATTTATGTTGTCCTTACTGTTTCCTTTTCGTTTTGGAACTTTCAATTAATTACTTAATGTTTGTCAAAGCACGGTTTAGAACTAAATGACAAACGGATAGCATTGAAGAAACGGTAACGCATAAAACCGGTTCAGGTATAAAATATATCAAAAGAAATGTAGCCTGGACAGTTGGCAATTATAGATCTTCTGACTAAAAATATTCACATGTAATAATCTATACCGCACACACACACCTCGTTTACAACAGCACTTACACATACATACGAAACTATTATGCAAAATCCCACACTCCCGCAAATTAAAACTCCGATCTTAATCTAAATCTCAATCCAATTAAACTCTAATCTTAACTCGCTAATAAATTCTAACTATAAGTAATAACGAACAAGAGGAGAGGAAGGGACATAAGAATTACGAGACAGATTCTTTTGTCTATATGATAAAATTTATTATAAAAAGTAATAATTATATTACTATAAGTAATAGTTATTACAAATTTAAAAGAAAAAAAAATTAATACTTTTTAAATAAATTCTTGCTCCCACAAGTATACGCGAATGGAAGCCGAACCGCTGACGCAACAAGTGCGGGTTCCTCACCCCACTGGCCAGCCATCCGACTGAATCTGACCTTACTAATAAGGCATAGTGACCAAGCGATTGAAAACCGCCTCCATCAGGGCGATCCTCAACCGCTCGAGGTCCTCCGAATTCGGAGAAATCACCGCACTAAACGTCAAGGGATCCTCCACTCCCTCAACGCCTTGGAGGCAAAAAAAAATGACGGCCTCCACGACTTCCGGCGGAAGAGGACCGAACAAATCCATTAAATGCGACGCCAACCGAAGCGCCGTCCCCGGATTCACCGGGCGCGCCAACGCCTCCAGGATCGAGATGGCTGATCGTATATCCTGAAAAAAAAAAAAAAAAATTTTTTTTTACTACACTTTCCTCACTCCCCCGTCTCCCCCTCTCTTATACAATTTACACAAAAATCCTACTTACCTTCTCTCCGTGAACGAACACAACCATCTGGTACCAAGTACCATAACCCTCGAAATTTTTTTTCGTTGGAAACATTTTCTTTTTCTCCGCTCCGCTCTGACTGCTACGTGAGAAAACACTGACGCTCAACCCGGCTTCGCGAACTCGAGAGGCAAGCGAAGCAAGATAAGAAAGATCATTCGTCAGCGAAATATACACAATGTAACACAATGCAGAATTAAAATATAATTTAAATTTAAATACAAGCACCAGATGACTCCTCCTGTTACTCCTTTCATTATATTAAAATATATTAAGTCAAAAACGAAAATTGTAAGTGGCTCCCGCTTATGGGAAAGGTGGCCATAGGAAAACCGAAAAACTATATTAGCTTCTCGCTTTTGCGGGGGAATGTTATGTCCATCCCAAAATTTTTCTTTAAATTTAAATCACCCGCGCAGATGGAAGACTTCTCCATGCGCGAAAGTCACAATAAAATATAAGCTACGCGACTGCTGGTTGACTAGCGGGGACTTCTGCAATCGCAGCACCGCGAGTATTTAAAAAGGCGATCAACCGCCAACGCCTTGTCTTTGCTCAATTAATTTGAATTCCGCGTTTAGTTGACGGGCCCGTGCCTTGTATAAGTCTCTTATCTTAATTTGCGCTGCACTTAAGACGAGTTCATATTCGGTTCAACCAGCAGGCCACGTATTAGTTTTAATTATCTACAAGTCGAGATTCTCAAAGTTCTAATTTGCTCTGCACTTAGGCGAGAGGTCGATAAGTAGGTAAAATCTAGAGAACCGAATTCTCAAAGCTCTAATTTGCCCTGCACTTAGACGAGAGTTTGGTCAATAAGTATTATATCTTTTAAAGCTAAATTTGCGCACTTTACCCTACGGGGGACTGGAGGACGTTAGCTCAAATAAATAAAATTCATTAATATAATTTCGATTAAATAAAATTTGTGAAGTGTAAAAGTTTAGGTGTTTATTAAAATAAATCTTAAAAAGAAGTGAAATTCAGTTCGAGTTCGTTAGTTTCATAAGATAAGAAGCCCTTAGAATAAGCAGCCCAAATCCACCTTACTCCATCCGCTGCGAGAATCAACCAAAGGGCCCAATCAAGGAATAGGCGCTAACAGCTGCCCTAAAACCACGGATCTGACCATCAATAAAGTTCCTGTAACAGTAAGTACATCTACTCTCATAAAAATCCGTCAGTCTCAAACGAAGGCGTAAGTTCGTATCTCGAAAACGTCCCACATAAATAATTAAAACAACGGAATTAAAACCTCAGTTGCGTATTCTTTAAACTGTTAGTCCAAACCTCTACCGTTTACGCTACCGCTCTAAAAACGCCCTTCGACATAACATAATTTATTCAGATTTTTAAATTAATAATGAATGTTCTAAAAAAATTATTTTGTGATGCATACTTTGCTTGGCAGGGACGCCTCGGCTCCGAAACGATCGCGTGGGGCCCAACTTTCAACATTAAATTAAAATTATAAATAATGGAGCTACAACTCCGGAAGTCAAGATTTATTTTACTAAAATTTTCTCCTCTTTTAGGATCTTTTTTCACATTTTAGATGTATTTAATATTTTTGAAGTTATAGCGACAAAACAGAGACTTCCTTTTTATCTCTTCGTTTTTTGTTCATAACAAATAAAATTTTTAATGGCAGATAAATTAAAAAATATCAATTTCTCAGAATTAAATTCTGTATCCAATGCACCAATTGTCATATTTTTAAGAGAGGTCTAACGATTTTTTGCAGAAAACTCACTTCTTGACTAGACTAATAGGCAACTAGTATAAAAAAAATCTAGTTTAGAAATAACTTTTTTATAAATCAGCTTGTTCAGTTAGTTTCATTAGCTTACACAGGTGCATCCAATCTAGCTTAGTAATGATTTTTAGAGTTTAGTAATAAAATAAAAAAGAAATGAATTAAAATTTTCTCATTTTTATATAGTGATATTCTGTGGAATATAAATTTCTGTCTATCACACTCATTTATGTTGTGACAAGTCAATATCAGCTAGTCTGTTATGATAAGTTCCTTCTTGAAATATAATAAACGCGTGGGTTGTTTTAATTTAAATTTTTCAAGAAATCAGCTGATTCGTTTTTTTCCTTAGTTTTATTAGCTATGAAATATATTTGATTTGGATCAAAATTTCCAACTTAGTAATAAGTCCCGGAGTTAAGTTTGTAACGTTACATTTTATGTAGCGTTATAGTAGGAGTATATTTAAGTAATATTGTAAATTTATTTTGTGTAGGTACGGTAACGTTGTAGTATTCATGACTATCGTGAGTGTATGTAAGTAAGTTAGTTGTCTCGCGGATGTCGAGCTGCACTGCGGAAAATCGATCAATGTAATGTGTTTCCCGGTCAGTTACCGACGACTGAATTCAGCAACTAAAATATTGTCCTCGATTGCTGGATGCTTGAAGGTAGTCGCGAGTGATGTCTAAGCTCCCAGGGGAGCAGAATCACTGGTAGTTCTGAAACTCTAGTTGTGAAAGTGAATGTGGGGGTATGCGTATCTGAGTGAAGCGTGAAAGTGAGTTGAGCGCATGTAGCAGGTAGCATAAATGTAGTCGGGATACGGTGAGAGACAGTCTGCCTGGATTCGTGGATGAGTAAGGATTGTTTTGTGAAGAAGTCTGGCTAGAGTAATGAAGGAGTAAGAATTGTTTTTTGTGGAAGTCCGGCTTGAGACCAGATTAAAAAGAGAGTCTTGTGGAAATCCTCATAGAGGACGGACGTACCGTCGCTGCTAGACAGCGTTAGATGTGTACCTTAAACAGAGTCGATTGCGAGGCTTCGTTGAGTGAGCATCGTGTTTGAGAGTCGAGTAGGCCTCTTGTATCAGAACTGGCGTACCTCACGCCTGCTATAACCATATTCATATGGCCCGAGCCATTGTCTTTGTTTCGTGTTCATTTGGGACTGCTTCCGCGATATTTAGATATTGATTTAGATCATATTTCCGATTAATAAGATTGAGTATTAGTTCGCGAGTACCGATTAGTGTACTAGCTATCACCTAGTCCCGTTTTGTATGGAATATACTTCCTCTGAGAGATCGAATCACGACCCTCTATCCATAACCAACATAACTAAGCGACACTGAGGTATTCCGTTACCGTCGAGGCCGCTTTTAGTCTTCTAGGAACATACAAATTAAGTTTATCATATCCCAGTTGCTGATACCGGTAAAACAAAAGTCGGCTAACGCCTGTCAGGGTTTCTGAAGGATCGAGAGATAGCTGAGATGGATGAAATGTAACGTAGTGAATTATAGTTTGCCGTGAAGATCTACTGCTAGGAGAAATCAATGTTACAAGTTACAAAAAAAAATTAATGCCAAATTTACTAATCATCCCAGCAAGCTATTAGTCATTTTTATTTTAAATACTCAGTTATATTATCAGGTGACCATATCAGCTGATTAATTATAGTATTAATTCCCTCATATCATAAAACATACGCGTATAGTTTTACTGATAATACTTTTTTTAAATCAGCTGATCAGCTTTTCCAGTTAGTTTGAACAGCTCACAGATATATCCAACTTGTAGGGACCGAACATTAACTGTAGAGACAGCACTTCTGTCGAATGTCCCGTGCCCTGGTGTTGAATAAGAGTACAAAATGAAAAAAAATTATTACAATAGGCTTCTTAAGAGTTTGCTCAGCGCAAGCGCGTCCGCCATGTTAAAAAGGCGGTAATATGAAAGTTTCAGGCACTTTTTTTAAAAATCGCTGGGCAACAAGCATTATCACTTTTAATATCTGTGCAATTAAATGAAAAATTGATTGACGGAGCTTCGTTAGTGCATCCTACCGTAGAAGCCCACAACTGTGTTCAGTTACGACGATGGTTGAAGTGCCATGGTCGTCCTCAAGGAGGAAATAAAGCCGAACTAGTTGAGAGGTAAGGATAATAATAATTGAATATGTTAGAAAAACGTGGTACATGGTAATTGGTTTTATTGGGGATAAACCTCTTTATTGAATTCTATTCTATATTTATTATTTATTTAATTAACACAATTAAAATATACATATACATGTTTTACGACTTAAATGCTTTGATGTTCAAATAGGTACTATTAATAATATAGAAAAACTGTCTTCTAGCTTTATATATTCTTATGTATAGTGTGCAGTCGCTTAAGTAATCTACTGCGCACGGCGCCTTGATTCTAAATTTATTACATTTTCAACACGCCTCCTAAATAAATTTGGAATGTTCGTGTGATTATATTATTTTCAAATTCTTTCTAAATTCCTTAAATTTAATTCTATCTAAAGTTTTCGTAAATATATCGGCTTCATTATCTTCAGACTTAACTTTGATTATATCAATTATTTTTCTTTTGAAATTTTCGTTTACAAAATGATATTGAGTTTCGATATATATAGAATTCTTTGTGTAATTGCCATATTTCGCAATATTTAAAGCTCCTGTGTTATCTTCGTATATTTCTACTGGTTTTTTGACGTTTATATCGAAATCCTTTAATAGTTCAATTGTACACAAAACTTCACTTACAGCTTCAGATAATGCTACATACTCCGCTGCAGTTGATGATTTTGTGACACTTCTTTGTTTTTTTGATTTCCAAAAAATAACGTTATCAAATAATTTAATTACATAACCACTAATCGATTTTCTGTCTATTACATCACTAGCCCAGTCTGCATCTACATAAGCTTTCAATATATCATCCTTTAAGTTTCTTTTATATGTTAACTTTAAATTTTTTGTTAAAAATAAGTACTAGAGTACTCTCAACGCATATTTGAATAACGTTTGATTGGAGCAGTTTTGAAAACGGCTTAAGTAATTTACGCTAAAGCTTATATCTGGTCTCGTTCCAGAGCTAATATATAAAAGTGCTCCAATTAAATGTCTGTAATTTTTGTGTTC
The DNA here is from genome assembly GCF_013202065.1 of Cotesia typhae. Taxonomy (NCBI): domain Eukaryota; kingdom Metazoa; phylum Arthropoda; class Insecta; order Hymenoptera; family Braconidae; genus Cotesia; species Cotesia typhae. The sequence goes on along the minus strand of NW_027423778.1, from coordinate 741,513 downwards.
AGATGCAGACTGTGTTGGTTCACATTTTAAATTTTGTTCCATCGGAGTTTCATACAATTTTGTGTTTTTTATGTTGTATTTGTTCGCTAATGATTCAATATAATTTGTTTGATCTAATTTCATTACGCCTTTAGTTCTTTCATACTCTATACTTATACCTAAATAAGTCTTTACTGTGCCCATATCTTTCATATTGAATTTTTTTCGTAATAATGCTTTAACTTCGTCAATTTTAATTTGATCTTTACTACCTATAAGCAAATCATCCACAAAAATAATTAGATATAATGGATGCGTTTTATCGTCTTTTATATACAGGCAATAGTCGTTATCGCTACGCTTGAAACCTATGTTTTCCAAATACTCATCTAAACATTCATACCATACTCTTGGATTTTCCTTCAAACCATACAAGGCTTTCTTTAATTTCCAGAATTTACCCGAATTATCATCAAAACCTTCCGGTTGTTTAACATAAATTTCTGATTTTAGATAACCATTTAGAAAAGCCGACTCAACGTCCATTTGGTTGATTATATACATTTTTTGTAAACATATATTTAAGAATATTTTCAAAGTTTGGGTTTTAGCTACAGGGGAATATATGTCCTCTATTGTTTCTTTCTGTTCAAATCCTCTTACTACTAATCTCGCTTTAAATTTATTTTCACTTTTCTTAGTATAAACCCATTTAACATTTATAATCTTTTTATTCGTTGGCCTTTCTACTAATTCATAAGTGTCATTTTTTTTAATACATTTTAATTCATTTGTCATCGCTTCCTGCCAATTAATACTCTCACTGCTATTAATCGCCTCACTAAAATTTTGAGGAGTATTAGCGCTTGCAAAATTTACATAAATAAATGTACTATAATTTTCTGATTTATACCTATCTGGTTCTTTACGATCCCGGTTTGATTTTCTATGTGTTATCACCTTTTTTTTTACTTTCTCATTTTTTCCGGTATTCTTTTCTACATTTCCATCTTCAAAAGTTGAAGCGTATTCGCTATCTTCGTTACTTTCTATCTCACTATCTGTACTCGATTCATTTTCACTTATCCCTACTAATTTCACATTTGTATCTATAAATTCTACATGTTTAGCTACTATAACTTTTCCATTTACTAAAATTCGATACCCAACATTCTCGTAACCTACCAATACACCCTCTTTTGCCTTTTTTGCCCACTTACTATTTCTCTTAGCTTCTGGTATTCTTACATAGGCTTTGCTTCCATAAACTTTTAAATTTTTAATATTTGGTTTCTATTTTAGTAGAATTTCATAAGGAGTCTTTTTTTCTACAGTATTAGCCAATGTTCTATTTTTTAAATATGCCGCTGCTTTTATTGCTTCTGGCCAATACTTCCTATCTAACATAGCATCTGCTAACAAACATCTAGCCATATCCATTACTAGTCTTATGTATCTTTCCGCGGTACCATTTAACTCATGTCCATATGGGGGGCAAGTATCTATTATAATACCCTTTTTATTGGAAAAATTACGAACTTCAGAATTTATAAATTCTAAACCATTATCGCATCTCAATTTTTTTACTTTCTTACCCGTAATATTTTCGAATAAATTTACATAGGCTATTACGTTTTTTACTGTTTCTGTTTTTGACTTCAATGTGTATACTTTGACAAATTTACTATAATCTTCTACTATTACTAGAAAATATTTTTCTCCGCATAAACCATCCCTGTGAGGACCACTCAAGTCTGCATGAATAATTTCAAGTAAATCTTTTGCTCGTCGCCTATTATTATCAAATTTCATATTATGCATCTTATTTTCAATACATACTTTACATTTTAAATATTCATCTTCAAAGTTTATTGGCATATTCTCTAACAATTGATTTTTGCCTAATATTTCAAGATATTTAAAATTTACATGACCTAACATTTTGTGGTATTTTTCTTTCATAGTCATATTAGATGGAATTTTATAATCTTACTGTAAGGTACTATATATTTTGTAAATATCATTCTTTTTGTATGCAACAGTTACCAATTAACTATTGTTAATGTATATTTTTGCATCATTTCCACAAGCTACAATTTTATAATTTTTTGTTATTTTTCCAAAGCTTAGTAGATTACTATTCATTTGTTCTATATAGAAAACATTATTTACTACAACTTCTTTATTAAATTATTCGAAATTCATATTTACTTTACCTACTTTAGTTGCTGTTAAGATTTTACCATCACCGATTTTAACTTTAAACGGATTATCTAAATCAATACAGGTTGAGAAATAGTTTACATTGTTTATAATATGATCCGAACAGCCACTGTCTAAAATCCATTCTATTTCCTTAGTGCTTACATTAATCTCGCTAGTATTTACATTATTATTTACATTTCCTTTTACCTTATTCTTTCCAGTCGAACAAAATGCTTCGCCGTCTGTACTTACGCTTTCACTATAGCTAGCTCCTGTATTGTTTCCACGGTTGTTTTGCTGGTGCCAAGACTGTTAATGCCAGTTTGCTCTGCCTCGATAAGCTCTGCCACGTCCTCGGTTATTATTGATGTAGTATTGGTCCTGACTCTTTAACCTATGACTCAACACCTGCTTGCTGTGCGTAACCTTTTCCTCTATTTTCATTTGACCTACCTCTTGACTGGCTTTGATGAGGCGTGGGGTTCCAACACTGCCTTTGTAAATGACCTGGCTTTCCGCACTTATAACAGACTTTCGTGTTATTCTTGTTCTCAACTTTAAACGCAGTGGACTCACTTGATTTCTTTTGTTCCTCATCCTGGCTGAATTGTCTTTCGTGCACTGTAATTTTATTCTTTACGTATTCCGTAGTTTGATCATCTTCTTTCACTGAGTCTATCAAATTTCCTATATAGCTCATTGATATAGGTAAGGTTCTCAACATATAGTCCATTTTTTCTCTTTCCGTTACAGTTGCTCCTGCACATTTTAGTTCATTAATTAATTTTTCGAATTCGCTGAAAAATTCACTTGTTTCTGTATAATCACTAAACTTCAAAGTATCTAATTTTCGTCTAATGCATATCTGTAGTGCTGTAGATTTTCCCAGGTACAACTTATCTAATTTTTTGATTATATTGTATGAAGTCTCCTCTTCATTTATAATTTCAAATTGCTTGGGTGATAGTACACTATATATGTAGTTCGTAGCCTTCAAGTCCTTCTTTTTCCAAGTTGCTTCCGGTATAGTCTCAACTCTTGTTTCATGGAGTATTGCTTCTTCACATTCTTTATATCTTAAAAATACTGTTAATCTTTTTTTCCACATCTTGTAATCTTTACCATCAAAAATTGGTAAAATATTTTTCATTTTCTCAGTCATTTTATGTACAATTTTATCACTTTCAATTTCCTTCAGTAAAATAAGTACCTTTTTTAAGTTTTTCAGAAATACTTTTCTCAAATAGTTTCGATGTTTTATCTTTAACTCGAAATTTCCACTACTTATTTGATTTATAAGCTTATTTTCCTCAGTTCTCTTATTTACTTGATTTGCCATTCAACTTTTTGTATACCGAAAATTTTTCAACTTGCCAGGCCACGCGTTCCAGAAATTTCCATCGATCAATGTCTTCTCAATCACTATTGCTCAACCTTTTTAACGAACCATGCTCTGCTACCATGTTAATAATAATGAGTAAAAGTAGTTACAAAAAAAAAAATAATTCTTATTTCTATTTCTTTAAGGGTCAAAAACGCTCTGCGTAATTGTGTGCCAGCAGATCCAGGTCTTGATACAGGAAAATGGTTGAAGCAGGAAGTTAAAAAAAACAAAATCTTCAAGCAGCTAGCACCAATTTGACTTTCCCAGATGTGTGGCAAAAATTTCCATCAAATGCTTTACCAAAATCATTTAATGAAGCTTCTATTTATGATTATTTAATTTCATCTTGTATAGAAGAAAAAGAAAATTGTAATTCTAGTGATGAGGAAGATGAGTCAAATATATTAGATTATAGTACAGCTAAATCTTTGAAACGAGGAAAGCTATATGTTGACAGTAACCATGTTACAGATATTTTTGATTCGAAAACACCACAAAATATTTATTGTCTGAAAAGTAAAATTAACGCTTCCTATAAAGTGAAAACAAGCTATTCTGTTCGTGCAATGATAAATGCTGAAAGTGGAAAAATTTTGCGAGGGACCTGTGAATGTAAAGCATCGAGCTTAGGAGGTTGTGTACACGTTGCTACTCTCCTGCATATTTTATTGATGCAATGTGAAGAAGCTGCCAAAAAAAAAACGTTGCTTGTACTAGTCAGCTTTGTGGTTGGAATCAAGGGTCTAAGAAGAAAGAAGCTCATAAAGCTGATTATCAATATAACATTGACATAGTTGATAACAACAATAAAATAAATAATAAGCAATCAAAAAATAATCAAATTAATAACATCAAATGTGTAAGACCGGACGTACAGAAAACACTAAATTTCGCACGTAACTTGCAAATTTTACACGGGTCCAAAAAACGCCCAAGTATTTCGGAGCTTGTGATTACTTCAAATTATAATGATTACGGGTTAAGCTTGCCTAGAATAAGTATTTTACGTAGTCTGGTGTATCAATTAACTGCTTCCCTATACAAAGATCAAAAAGTACCAATAGATATAACTGCTGGAATTCAATCAGATTGTGATAATTGGTGGAAATATAGAAAAATATTAATTACGGCTTCTAAAATAAAATATCTGAGCTCGGAAAAAAACAAGAAGCAAAATTTTAATTGGATTAAGGGGTTAGGGGTACTCAGAGGCCTGAAAAAATGATGATTTTCAATAATTTTTTTTTTGTAGTTAATTACTTTATTTGACAATAATAAAAACATAGCTTTATTAGAACACGTTTCGATTTGACTTCACGAAAATTTCAAAAAAAAAAATTACTAATTCAAAAAGTTATCGCTGTTTTTGTAGAGCCCGTTCCTCCCGAAGTCCTTTGCGGTGATCATCATAAGTCCTTGGAGATTCATCTAAAATCAATCGGATAAGAAAAATTAGTTTTATTAATAGATAATATTGTGCCTGATCGAAGCTTTTTTTTTTTTTCGAAATTAACAAAATGGCGGCTTCAGGAAATTTTTTTCTAGATTTTCGGGCAAAAAGCAACAGTTTATTGTTAAAAAAAAATCGAAATTTTTGAAAAAAAAAAAAATCCTTCGATCAGGCACGAGTCTTTAATGTTTTTCAAAAGTACAATAAATTTTATTGAAATCTACTGAGCAGTTTTTAAGTTACAGTGATCACCAGTTCAGAAAACATAGTTTTGAGAAAAACGCATTTAAAGTTTTGCTATGGATTTATGTCGAATTATAAGAATTATTTAATAACTTACACTGAGTCATCTATTCCTGGACCATATAATAGCTCTTCAGCCGTCAAAAACTCCATATTTAGTTTCAGAATACGAAAACATTTCGACCATCGCATCCACCTCCATTTTCCCAGAAGACCCTTTATGATTAGCAGAACACACATCTTCATGCGATTGATACCATTCCTGGAACTCAACAATATTTGGTTTTTTTCTCCAATACTCACATAGCTTACAATATGCACTTTTAATGTTTATGTCAAGAATCTTTCCAGTAAAATAGCCAATTATAGAAGAAACTCCAAATGACGATGTATATCTCCGTTTTTGCCAGGTTCCATCTCCCGATACAGTTAGATAATTTATATCTTCATTTTCAGTTGTTGGCATTGCTTGCTTTTCTTCATGCACAGCTTTCGTCATGAAGGTTTCTGCGACGGTTTTACTACAATTCAAAATCTGTTTCAGTAAAATTGTATGCGTAGATTTATCTAAAAAAGACGGCATGTCCATCAGGCCGCAAAACTTGCACAATCCTTCGTATCCTATTCCTAGTATTCTCATTACAAAAATGAAACGTCTGTTTATTTCATAAGAATGCCCAACGAAAGAACAGGAAGGAATATATTCATTTCCACAGTTATTACATGCAACTACAATTTTGAATCCCAGCCCACGTGTACTTGCTGTTTGAAACACTACATTTCCATCACATTTTTTACATTTTATAAGAGCAGAAATTGTAGTGAATACCTGAATAAAATTTATTATTCGAAATTCAGTACTGCTGTCTTCAGGTACATCATCTTCAATGTTTTGTTTTAATTTTTTAGAAGATGTACTCTGAATACTTTCATCACGTTCGGCTGTTTTCGGATTAAAAACATTCTTTCTTTTGATTGAACGCGACTTATTAATTTTTTCAGCTCCGAAGTTCTCTTGAAACCTTTCTAGAATCACGTCCCATGGTTAATAATTTAATTCACTTGAGAAATAATTTATCACAAAACTATCGACTGATCAGTGCAACGACTACAGGTATACTGGCAACCAAAAGTTATTTTTCAGTTCTTGTACTATCTACAAATTGTGAATATATGTAGAAGGATTTATATATATACATATATAATATATATAATATATATAATATATATAATATATAATATATATAATATATAATATATATATAATATATAGTATGTATAATATATATAATATATATAATTATACATATATTAAAATGGGGAGATATTCATGACAATGAAACCCGAAAGGTCGGTTGCTTGCAAGTGTTTCTAGCTACCTGCTCTCGAATGCCACGTAGCACCCGAGTGTCCTTTGGTCATTGTTAAATAACTCGAAAAGAATTTGTCGGATTCACTTCAAATTTTCACACAATATTTTTAAAATATTATACTTTAAGAAAATGCAAAAAAAAATCGATTTTTTGAAAATTCTGACTACCCCTAACCCCTTAAATACCACCTCTGGATTGATAAAAATTTTGATAATTTAGCTTTAAAATATGGTCGTGATAATGAAGAAGTAGCAAGAAGAAAATATATAGATTTTACATCTCGGAAGTTTGGATTTGAAATATTAGATTGCGGATTGTGGATTAATCCAAAATTTCCTGGGATGGGAGCTTCTTCTGATGGACTTGTTGAAGATGTACGAAATAAAACACATGGATTGCTTGAAATCAAATGTCCAAAAATTTTAGAATACGTTGGGCCAACTGATTTACATGTATTAACACCTCAGCAAAGAAATTCATTTTGTTGTATTTTGCTTAAACCTAGATGTATATTATTAAAACGTCATCATCAATATTACTATCAAATTCAGATGCAGATGGCAATTACTGGAAGACAGTGGTGTGACTTTGTTGTGTGGACAGCGAAAGGTTATCACATCGAAAGAATTAAATACGATGCGAATTTTATTGAACCAATATTGAAGCGTATAAGTATTTTTCATTTTGACGTCTGAGTATTTTGAAATGCATATTCCTCGTGATTTAGCGCCATTGGATCTATTTGTTATGTCCAAGGGCGTTTTTAGAGCGGTAGCGTAAACGATGGAAGTTTGGACTAACGAATTAAAGAATACGCAACGGAGGTTTTAATTCCGTTGTTTTAATTATTTATGTGGGACGTTTTCGAGGTACAAACTTACCACGCCTTCGTTTGAGACTGACGGATGAATATGTAGATAGATGTACTTACTACTTGTTGAATTATTTCTAATCGCTGGATCCGTGATTCCAGGGGCTGCTCTCAGCGCCTCTTCTTTTGATTGGGCCCTTCGATCGTTCCTTGCAGCGGATAGAGTAGGGTGGATTGGGTTACTTATTTTAAGAGCTTCTTATTTTATAAATGAAAGTAGTTGGTTTTTCTCTTCGTTTTTAAATTCATTTATAATCACTAAACTTACACCTCCACAATTGTAATTTTAATCGTAAATTATATTAAGGAATTTTAGTAATTTGAGCTAACGTCCTCCAGTCCCCCGTAGGGTAAAGTGCGCAAATTTATCTTTTAGAGATATTTTAATTAAACGTATTGGCCGGATTCTCGCCTAAGTGCAGAGCAAATTAGAACTTTGAGAATACGACTTACTATGATAATTTTTATAAGTAATACGTGGCCTGCCGGTTGAACCGAGTCTGAACTCGTCTTAAGTGCAGCGCAAATTAAGATAAGGGGCTTTTACAAGGCACGGGCCCGTCAACTAAACGTGCAACACTAAATCATCGGGCTCCAAAAAGTCAGAAATATTTGATTTGATAAAAAGTTCACGATCTGAAATACTCTCTTCGTATTCATCGGAAACGAAACATACACCTCCATTTGGAGTACATCCAATTAGTGCTTTATAAGTTGTTCAAGCTTTGTATGTAAATTGTTCTGATACCTGTAAATTGTATGTAAATGTTCAAATTGTATGTAAATTCATCATATAAATGTTGTATCCAATATTTTATGGTTTTAGAAACTTAAGTTGTTGAAATTTCAAATCTGAAAGCTAAGTCTTCAACTATTGTGCCCACACGTAATCGGATAAGCACTAAAATTAATTCTTGTATTGATGTTAATTTTTTAATACAATTATTGCTCGTCTTTTCTTGACCTATTTTATCTGTTACAGTTTTATAATCCGGATTTACAAAATTATGTAAAATAACTATTTCATCATACTCCAAGCTCGTGTAAAATTTACATTTTTTACTGTTCTTTTGTAAAGATTCTTCGAAATTATCCATCAGTGAAACTTGACGTAAAGTAACTTGAGTCCTTTTACTAGTGAACTTTTTAATATCAGTTTGAATACCTTGACTGCATGTAGCGAATGGAGTAATTTCATCTTGTAGATAAGTCTCTGCAGTTGAAATCACAACATTTTGGCTGGTAACACTTGATTTGAGTATATCACTGTTTTCATTACCTGAGTTTGGATCCAATATTGAAGTTATACTTGGACTTAATAAAACTGTTGTTGTTTCATAGTTTTTTCCTTCATCAATACCCACATGACGGATATTTTCATCTTCACATTCTATTTTATCGGCAGACTGGTTTGAAACGTCTATAACTTGATTCGTACTCTATAAAAATACAATTTTTAAATTAAATTTCGAACATCAAAAAACTTTCTAAACACTACAATATTCTATCATGAATTAAAATTTATTTTTTATATGAACTTACGTCTTTTGATTTCTTATATTTTTCAGCCAGCAAGGTTCTTGTGACTTTTACCTACGACAAATTTTATTTTTTAAGGTTATGGCGCGAGCTATTATATTTATTATTAATTCAATATATTATCTTATCACTATTTTTTTTTTACACAACTGATGGGGTCTGGATATTCGGTTGTTGGACCAGATTGTCCTCCAAAATGTAGTGAAAAAATATGTGTCTTTCTTTACATTTTCAATTCCTTGAAATCGACCATCACCTCGTCCACACCGCTTTACCCACAAATCACATTTAGCACATTTGTGATAAATTTTTAAGTGCTTTTGCTTACTTATTTCAATGAGTTTCCGTCGATATTCTGAACAAGGTTTTGGAAAACTAATGAAATAATATAAATTCGCCTGAAAGGATTTACTACGCGTATCACTGCGGCATACTCCATAACAATAACGTTTTTTTGCCCCTTTCCTTATAGATAATATTATATACAGGGTTTGGAAGTTGGGGCCAACAATTAAACTTAAAAATAGAGCAAATTTAAATTAGTAATCACAAGCGAAATGACGATCGCGAGCAAGTTCAAGCGCTTAAATACTATATTAAATACTAGGGTGTTTCAAAAAAAGACGAATTTTTTTTTTCTTTTGGTGTCTAAAAATTGATAGTATACCTAAAAACAAAAATTTTGGCGCCCATGTGAGCTCTTAATATCAATAGTAAGATTTGCCTGTATCCATTTCTTTATTTTCCATTTAAATAATACGGGAAAAATTTTTTTTAATTTTTTAATTTTTATTACTTTGGAACGGTTCATCGTAACAACAATCTGAAAAATGATATTTGTAGGAAATTTTACGCTCTACAAAAAACGTTTGAAGACCAAAGTTCCTCAGATTAACGGCTTCAAAGATATCCGCGGTCAAAGATAACACTAATAAAAAATTTATAATATTTTCCAATAAAACTAGAAAAAAATATCATATGCTATATTTTTATTATTTTTTATGTTAAATTACTTCAATTCCGTTAACCTGAGACTCTAAACATTTTTTTTTTACTAATTAATTCAATACTTAATTCACGAAATGCACTAATATATAAATATAAACGTTAAAAATATCTTATAAATGATTTTTTGGTCTCTTTTATAAGAAATTTATTTTTTTTTTTACTAAATATTAAGAAATTTAATTGAACAATTAATTCTTTATAACAAAGAACTATATTTACAACTTGTTACAACAATTTTTCAACTTGAAAATATTACAGTTTTATAAAATTACTTTTATTGCAATTAGGATATTGTTTTCTATGTTCTGTCACTACTTGCAAAAAATATTGAAGCTGTTCTTCATCTTTCGTTAAGTATCGATTATACTGCTCTATCAATGTCCTGCCGCGTTCTCCTACATCATTCACAACTTGAAGTTTCCCGAAATACTCCAAGTTTTCTAAGAAATTCGGATTCTGAGGCCACAAAGTAACATCCTCATCAATGAACTCATACGACAAATCAAACGATTCAAATATATTAATCGATCTCATAGACACAAATTGACTAAGATCTTTATTTAATAATGACTCTAAATTTTTCTTATCTATTATAAAGCGATTTGTTGTAGTTTTATTGGCTTTACAGTTTTTAAGAGCATGAACTATTCTTTTTTTTGTTCCAACTGAAACATTTTTATCAAAGAGAGATAAAACAGACAGCTCTTTGTTTAAATACCACAAGTGATCGGTTAATTTTTATGAGCATGTCTGTGAAAGACTCTTATTAAATCTTTCATATGAAATTAATTCTTTAATCAAAGTTAAATCATTATTAGGAGCTGTTATAGCACACGGCGCAGTGAACCAAGCTTTTAAATAGAATATTATGATAAATAAACAAAGTTCTCGTAATCCATCTATTTCCGATTTAGTAAGATGAAATTCATTTCTGAATAAAAAAATTTTTAAACTACATATTGCTTTAGCCATCCAACTTGCATGATGGACCGGTCCAGGATGCTTAAATGTAATATTTGTGGTAGTAGTACCCAAAAATATTAATGATAATTCCAGAAGTTTGTAACAGGGTAAAATTACCCTTAATCGATAAGTCACCGGATATCGATAATTATTCGACATAGCACTGGCGCGTCTCGATCTTCGGGCCTAAAGGGAGAATAGGAGGGGGTGAGTTTGGGTTAAAATAGGTGAGCCGTGCAGTGGAAAAGGGAGAGGTAGTGTGACCGCCAGACTGAGTGCCACGGAAATCAAAGAGGACCGTTCCCGAGAGTAGTGACGAGACGAAGGAAGCCAACTACAACTAGGACTTCATCCTCAACGAGTGAGTTAGATCATCGTTTTGTTCGTCAAGGTGTCAATTATTGCTCTGTGGGAAGGAAGTGGATCGCGGTTTATCCAATGCCCAGTTACTTCTCCTAATTATTTATCAATTGGATCGTTAATCGACGAAAATTTAATTCAATAATTAAATCGCGGAACATTTGCTAGTTTTTGGACTGAGTGATTTTCATGGGAGCTTATACCCGGGGATCGCTCGATCGACCTTGCGGGGGAAAAGTTTTCAATCAATTAACTAACATCTAAAAAAATTCATTAAATTGATTTTACAATAATTAACAGTAAAATTGATTGATTTTTGTCATTGAAGAAAATCAACAAATTTTTGTTCGTGGAATTTTGGTCAAGCGTCAGTTTTTGTGTCGCATAAATTCCAATACCCATGGTCAAGCAAGACTTGACTAGCGAATGTTCTAGCAAATAAAATTGACTATTTCGACTCGTGTCGAATTTTTATAACTGATAAAACGATCAGAAATTGTTGACAATATTTTATATTAAGAATTAATTACTAAGATTGTTATATTTAGAATTTATTATTGAAAATAAGATAGATCGGAAAATTATTAAGTATTAATTGATAAGAATATTATAGTAAGAATGTATTATTGAAAAACAATACCGATCGAAAAATATATTAAGAAAATTATTAATTGAGAATATTATAGAGTAGAAAATTATTAAGAAAATTATATTAGGAATTTTTATTGAAATTATTATACTATAAAATTATTTTAACAAGTATAAATTAAGTAATTTTGGGAATTAGGTCCGTGGAGGAATTGAATTCAAATTAATGACACTTGATAATTGTCGGCGTGGATATTAAGTCCAAGTAATCAGTTAATTGAGTCAAAAAATTGTCACAGTAAAAATTTAATCAGAATTAGTTAATTAAACTTATGTTAATAATTTTGAAGTGATTATAAAGGTTGATATTGTGACTAAGTTAATTCAAGGCATTAAGCCTCTGGTTCTATAGAGATTAGTTCAAGGTTAATTGAAGTCGATTGTTGAATTGGAATTATTGTTTTTACCAAATACTAATGATTGAATAATTTGAAAAAATATTGTAATTAAATTAAAATCCCTTTTTTTAATTAAAATTATAAAATCAATTAAGCGAAGTGTGGGTTATGTGTATGAAGAATGGTATGGGTTATGCGTGATAGAGAGTGTTAATAGTGTTAAGTTTGGTAGTCCGGTGGACTTAATTTTAAATTATAAAGTGTGTAAAGTCAGTTCGTTTTGGTAGTCCGGTGGACTTGTAATTTTAAGCTTAGTTTTAGGTCAGGTGTGGGAGACTGTTCGTTAGAAAAAGCCCATTAGTTTTACGCAGGTGTGGGAGACCGTTCGTTCAAAAAAGCCCGTCTAGTGATCGTATCGTCGTTGGGAGGTTCGTTTATAAATATCGTTTATTTCGCAGTTGTTCTCCGCTACGTTAGATTATAAGTGTGTGAGTGAGCGCTTAAACTTGTTAAGTTTGTTAAATTCTTATTGTTAATAAATGTTGATCAACCTTGTTAATTAAATTTCTGTTATTCAATAGCACCTTCCTCCACTCTCTCTACCCTAAGATAAGTTTTCTCAGCTCTGGACCGGTTCCAGGAACCGTGATTAATAATCCTGGTGGCGCCCTGATAATTTTTATTGTTGTTAGTTTTGTTTAGTTATTTATAAAATTGATTAGGGGCTAACCTGAGCAGGTAAAACTGTTACAATTTCACGGTAATCGTCTCGACAATGATCCATCTACAAAAAAAGTTATAAGTCAAAATGAAATTGATTATATCGCAATTTCAAAGTTGAGAAGACTAATTATTATTAACTGATGTGAGGTAAAAGTTGTAAAATATTTTACAAACGCAATTTTAATCGTTAAAGATGATTGAAAGTATAACAGTCATGTGAAACTGATTTTCAATATTTTTAATCACGACGGCAAGTTAATTAATCAGAGTAAAATTGATAATTGAGGAGCTTATTTTCAAAAGGGTATCTTTTGATTTTTGATTAATCGAGACAAAAAACTAGTTATCTTCAATTATAAATATTTGTATTGAACTTTTTTTTAGTTAGCTATAAAGTGCAATCGGTTATGAAGCTGCAATTCGATTTTCATTTATAAATGTTCATAATTCTCAAAGTAATTAGTATTTAAAAGTTCAGAAAACTGGTATTTTATAATAAGAAAAGATACCCTTTTGAAAATCAGCTCCTCAATTATACTGAACTTTATACATTTTTCTTTTCCACTTTAACGTCAGTTAATAATTCTTCAGCGCTGGATTAAAAAATTTTACTTCTATTTGATTAATAACGAATTTCAAAATCTCATCTTTGATTGGTGTTATTACTTCTAAAACTTTTTTGTCACAAATACCAGCCGTAAAGTTTGATTGGTCAATTTCATCCCACTTCTTTTTAAATCTCTGATAAATTGGAATGTTTGGGCCGGACGAAGCAGGCGAGTATACTTCAAATGCACTTCGAAGAACAATTTCAAAAATATGGTGTCGGCTCGGCAAGTACAACAGTTTTCTACTAAGAGCCTTTTCTACTAATACACACGCACTATTTCTGATTCCTGAAAAAATAAAATGAGAATTGCTAGTGAAGTTTCGATTTTTTAGAGTAGTACGGAGAAATGTTTTCAATTTGAAAAAAAAAAAAAATAACTCATAACTTGGAAATTAATGGTTAATACTAAAAATCTGATTTGATTTAGCATTTAAACATTACGGTAATCAACCATGTTACATTTTTTTTATTAATAAATTATTTACCCGTATTTGACGCCGTAGTATCAGAACACAATGCTTTGATGTTGTCAGTATTAATATCCCATTGTTTTACTGTTTTAATAATAGCCGAAGCTTGGTTTTGTCCAGTCCCAGATTCTAGTTTAGGAACTCCTAACAGTTGAAATTTACCTGATGATGATAAAATAATCGGAAGCCGGTCAACTTGTTCTGTACCTGTAATATCTGATAACAGTTGTCCATCAAAATGTAGTACATAATTGTCAGTTTCCAGATTAGTCTTCAGATTTAACGCCGCTTCTTTCCGGAATTTTTCCCTTGCTCGGTGAATAGTCACATGACTAAAGTTTACGCTTGCACAATCAATGTTCAAGCTAGATAATACAGCAGCAATAATGTAAGTCGCCATCCTACTAGTCACGTTAGCTCTATCCAAAGCCGCAGCAAGTTCTGGTGTCATTATATCAATTTTTGGAACTTGTTGTTTTGGCATTTCATCTTCATAATCAGAGATTATACGAGAAGTATTACTTTCCAAAGATTTCTGGGATAATTGAGATGGATGACTTGATATTTTATGATTAGCAACATCATCAGTCTGAACTGCACAATAATAGTTGACATTGTCGTTATCAAACTCTCCGACATTATTATTACTATCATTACCATTATTATTATAGTTTTTATCATTGCTATCAATGTTCTCTTCACTATTATTGTTATTATTATCATAATTGCTGATATCAACATCCATGTCTTCGACATCTTCTAAAATTGGTTGAGAATTATATGAAATAAAACCACGTCGACTGGAAGATTTTTGTCCCAAAAAAATAATCTTTTTCTTTGTCCAGTATATTTAAAACATCCGCATGAGCTACATCAAATAGTTTATTTAATTCATCCTGAAAAACGGATTCCTTTTTTTTTTTTTTGAGACTTTGACTTTTTCATTTTACGGTTTTTTTGTAAATTCTTCCATCGATTGTGATTTGAGATTAGTTTCAAAAAAGCAGATCTTTTCTCTCTTGTCGGGATTTGTGCCGCACACCAAATTTCAAAAACTTTGTTGATAGTGATTGATATACTTTCTTTAACTGAAAAATTTTTCGTATCAAGATAATAAAATAAAAGCGACATAACCTCTTTCAGAGAGGGTAATTTTTTTCCAACTAATTCACTTAACACATCACCAATCAAGTACACTGTTTTCACCATTATGGTCACAAAATTTATAACTAATACATTTCAACTAATTAAATTAATAATATAACGGATTGAAAAAACAGTCAGTATCAATGAACAACGACAATGACGAGAAGATATAGTAAAGCGTTGAGAGCAAAGCAACTAAATGAAGTTAGTACCGAACAACCAGGCTTACCAACACAGAGCTTATTAGCTACAACACTCAAATTAAATGAGTATAATACTCTGTACCGACAGAGCTAAATAAAGCTATGTTGATATTTTTCAAATAAAAAACGTTTGATCAAGTTTTATAGTAGATTTAATTGATTTAACGTATTTACAGAATTTTCATATTATTTTGAATAATATGCAATGATGAGTGTTTGGTGAGTTTGTGTAATAAGGAACTTTACATTTTTCTCTTACAAAAATTTATAAATTTTATAAAATATAAAATAAATTTGTTATAAGAAAGTCCAAAAAATCATTTATGTGACATTTTTAACGTTTATATTTATATATTAGTGCATTTCGTGAGTTAAGTATTGAATTAATTAGTAAAAAAAAAAGTTTACAGTCTCAGGTTAACGGAATTAAAGTAATTTAACATAAAAAATAATAAAAATATAGCATGTGATATTTTTTTTTGTAATTTTATTGGAAAATATTTGAAATTTTTTATTAGTGTTATCTTTGACCCCGGATATCTTTGAAGCCGTTAATCTGAGGAACTTTGGTCTTCAAACGTTTTTTGTAGAGCGTAAAATTTCCTACTAATATTATTTTTCAGATTGTTGTTACGATGAACCGTTCCAAAGTAATAAAAATTAAAAAATTAAAAAAAATTTTTCCCGTGTTATTTAAATGGAAAATAAAGAAATGGATACAGGCAAATCTTACTATTGATGTTAAGAGCTCACATGGGCGCCAAAATTTTTGTTTTTAGGTATACTATCAATTTTTAGACACCAAAAGAAAAAAAAAATTCGTCTTTTTTTGAAACACCTTATTAAATACTATACTATATTTTAAGCAT
Source organism: Cotesia typhae (assembly GCF_013202065.1). Lineage (NCBI taxonomy): Eukaryota > Metazoa > Arthropoda > Insecta > Hymenoptera > Braconidae > Cotesia > Cotesia typhae. The sequence goes on along the minus strand of NW_027423778.1, from coordinate 725,131 downwards.
AAATTGTCAAAATAAAAGTGAGGTTGGCATCAAAACACGTGGGCTTGAACAATACAATCTGACATCAACGACAAAACTATAGAATAAAAATCACAAGTACAGGATAATGTGAAATATTTACAAATATTTCATGAAATTTCAGATAATTTTTAGCACAATAATGCACGATAATTTTCAGATAATTTTTTCCTCTTCACACTCAAAAATAAAATTTTAGTGTCGTTTTGAGCTCTCAGAGCTCAAAGTTTGATATAGGTTTAATAAGCTACCTTTTGAATTTTCAAACCGCAATTACTTTTGAATGAATAAACCGATTTTCAGGCAGTTTGCGGCATTCGACGCAGTTTATCAAACTCTATAATATACTTTTGGACGACGAACTGATTTGATCAGAAATTTCGGTGTAATTCGGAAAAAACAATTTTTTTTCAACTTCTTTCATCAACGATAACTCACGAACAAATCAACCGATTTTAACTGGCTTGGTGCCAATCAACGTGGTTTTTCTAGATTGGAAGCTAATCAGTTTTTTAAATTGATCGGTCGAGACGTTAAAAAGTTGATCAAAAAGAAAATGACATTTGAAATATTTGTTTTCGTAGTTCGTTTGAGATTCCTCAAAAAACATATATATATATATATATATATATATATATATATATATATATATATATATATATATACAGGGTGTCTCAGAAGTCGTGAGCCACCGGACAGGGTGTGGTAGAAAATTGGATTCTGAATAGAAAAGTCCTTTACCATTTTTCGATCAGACCCATAGAAAAATTACTACAAATTTATGAAAATAGACCAATGAGGAGCGCGGTTTAGCGGCAGAACGGTAGGCGCAAGAGCGAGCGAGTGGAAGCGCGACAGGCAATAAGTGCGCGCTCGCTTGCACACGTGTGATATCATTGCTCAGTTATAGCGGGATGCCCGCATGCAATAATAATGATCAATGATACTCCTGTAAATAAAAAAATTAATATTAGAAAAATCATCCCATAGACAGCCCCATAAAATAAAAAATGTGCGATTTTTTGATAATTAAAACTCAAATTTTCGGTGTCACCGAAAAATGAAAAAAAAAAAAGCCAACAGTCATATTCAATGATACCCCTGTAATTAAAAAAAAAAAAAAGAAAAGTTATAAAAGTACCCCATACACTCTGAGATACAGCCCCATAAAGCCAAAAATTTGCGATTATTTAATGATGAAATTCAAATGATCAGTGTGCACTTGAAGTTAAAAAAAAAAAGCAATAAAAATAATCAGTGACACTACTGTAGACCAAAAAAATTGAAAAAAAATAAAAAACTACCCCATAGACAGGGAGATACAGCCCCGTAAAGCCGAAAATTCGCGATTATTTAATAATGAAATTCAAATGATCAGAGTGCACTTGAAGTGAAAAAAAAAAGCAATAAAAATAATCAGTGACACTACAGTAGGTGAAGAAAATTTTTAAAAATAAAAAACTACCCCATAGACAGGAGATACAGTCCCATAAAGCCAAAAATTGTGCGATATTTCAATAATTAAAATAGAAATTTTCGACGACTACTCAAAATTTCAAATAAAAATCTAGGACTAATAGTTAACTATACCCATAACAAACAAAAAAAAAAAAAAAAAAACAAAAACCACCCCATAGACACTAAGATACAGCCTAATAAAGCCGAGTATTTCGGGATTATTTAACATAAAATAACTCGGAATAACTCAAAGAAAATTATCTTTCTTTCCAGTTTAACCTTTTTATGAATTAAAAAATCAAAATTTTGGAATCCACCCCATAAACACCGAGAGGCAACCCCACAATGCCACAATTGTTCGATTTTTATTGATTTAAATTGAAATTCTCGGTGTCTACTCAAAAAATAGTAAAAGAAAATTATTGTACTTTTTAATGTTATCTCTGTTATAAAATAATAAATCAAAATTTTAGAATCCACCCCACAGACACCGAGATACATCCCCATACAGTCGCTATTTGTCGATTTTTAATTGACTTAAATTGAAATTCTCGGTGTCCACTTAAAATAAAGAGCATAAACTCATTCCACTTTCCAATTTACTCTTTTTAATAAATGAAAATATCAAAATTCAAGAATTCACCCCATAGACCCCAAGATACGCCTCCATAAAGCCGCGATTTATCGATTTTTTGTGGATTGATATCGAAATTTTCGGTGTCATATGAAAATTTGAATTTTAATTAATGAAAAATCGCGAATTGTTGGCTTTATTTGGATGTTTGTTAGTGTCTATGCGGTGGATTTTCAAGAGTTAAGTTTTTTTATGTTTTTAAGGGTGTAATTTAAAAGTACAATAGGTTTCTCTTGTTGTTGTTAAATGGACACCAAGAATTTCAATTTCAATTACTAACAAATCACAAATTAGCGGATTTATGGGGTCCTATCTCGCCGTTAATGGGGTGTTTTTTTCAAATCTTATTTTTTTGCTTACAAGAGTATATCTGAAAATGAGTTTTCATACTTTTCATTTATTTTCAACGGACACCGAGAAGTAGCATTTTAATTACTAAAAATCAGAAATTTTCAGCTTAATGGGATCATAATTCGGAGTTTGTGGGGTGGTTTTTTAAATAATAATTTTTTTCGATACACAGGAGTTTAATCGATAAGTACAAAAGGTTTCTTTTGTTGATTTTCAATGGGCACCAATAATTTGAATTTTAATTTCTAAGCAATCCCGATTTTTGTGCGTTATCAAGTCATATTTCGGTATCTATGGGGTGTTTTTACAATTTTTTAAATTTGTCTGATGGTCAAAAGTACCACTGATAATTTTGATTGGTATTTTTTTCTATTTCGAATGCACTGTGAATATTTTAATTTTTATGTTAAATAATCCCGAAATACTCGGCTTTATTAGGCTGTATCTTAGTGTCTATGGGGTGGTTTTTGTAATTTTTAATTTTTTTCTGATTGTTATGGGTATAGTTAACTATTAGTCCTAGATTTTTATTTGAAATTTTGAGTAGTCGTCGAAAATTTCTATTTTAATTATTGAAATATCGCACAATTTTTGGCTTTATGGGACTGTATCTCCCTGTCTATGGGGTAGTTTTTTATTTTTAAAAATTTTCTTCACCTACTGTAGTGTCACTGATTATTTTTATTGCTTTTTTTTTTTTTTTCACTTCAAGTGCACTCTGATCATTTGAATTTCATTATTAAATAATCGCGAATTTTCGGCTTTACGGGGCTGTATCTCCCTGTCTATGGGGTAGTTTTTTATTTTTTTCAATTTTTTTGGTCTACAGTAGTGTCACTGATTATTTTTATTGCTTTTTTTTTTTTTTTAACTTCAAGTGCACACTGATCATTTGAATTTCATCATTAAATAATCGCAAATTTTTGGCTTTATGGGGCTGTATCTCAGAGTGTATGGGGTACTTTTATAACTTTTCTTTTTTTTTTTACAGGGGTATCATTGAATATGACTGTTGGCTTTTTTTTTTTTTTTTTTCATTTTTCGGTGACACCGAAAATTTGAGTTTTAATTATCAAAAAATCGCACATTTTTTATTTTATGGGGCTGTCTATGGGATGATTTTTCTAATATTAATTTTTTTTTATTTACAGGAGTATCATTGATCATTATTATTGCATACGGGCATCCCGCTATAACTGAGCAATGATATCACACGTGTGCAAGCGAGCGCGCACTCATTGCCTGTCGCGCTTCCACTCGCTCGCTCTTGCGCCTACCGTTCTGCCGCTAAACCGCGCTCCTCATTGGTCTATTTTCATAAATTTGTAGTAATTTTTCTATGGGTCTGATCGAAAAATGGTAAAGGACTTTTCTATTCAGAATCCAATTTTCTACCACACCCTGTCCGGTGGCTCACCACTTCTGAGACACCCTGTATATATATATATATATATATATATATATATATATATATATATATATATATATATATATATATATATATACGCGCTTACGACAGCGTCGGCGTTGCCAATTATCTAACACCTCCTCTCAATGTCTACGTGAAGCGGCTTATATCAGCCCTAGGTTTTCGCGATTTCGAGAGTGTCCTCAACGGTCTTCAATAACTTCGTGAGGATGTCAGTTAACATATCGTCGCTAGGTACATGCTCCAATTGCAGGGTACCGTCTAATATTGTTTCCCTGATGAAGTGATGACGAATGTGTTGTGTCCGGATTAATTAAAATTAAATAATTAATTGATAGCATGGGCCTTAGAGAGGATCGGACACGTTTGGATAGATTTTCTTTTCTAGAGAAGCTACAAGAGTTTTATTTTTATTGTGGATTTCGAACGCCTTCCGGTAACCAGGAGTTCCAACGGCGAATTTAAAGGAAAGTTGGTAACAATTACTGAACTCTCGGTCGTCCTTGATGGATTTTCAAGCTGATTTAAGTTTGATTTTGTCGATCGGTAGATCCTGGGATGACTTCTCCTTTTTCTCTCGTGGTAGAGATCGGTGTAGTTTAAGGGCTTCAGGATCGTAATTAAAATTGAGGTTAAGCACGAAGTTCTGGTTTTATAATTTATTCAATTATTTGTCTTATGGGATAGGCGCACTCACTGTGCACTATTTCACTTACGTACTATTACTTATTTCTATGTCTTACAGTGTTTTAATTTACTATGAGCTCGTGAACAGAGTATCGACTCCGGCAGACACTTGGGTTTGCCGTTAAATAAATAATAGATCGGAATGTTATAATTTTTGATAATGATATCACTACAGACAACGGGGCCCTCGATACAACTCGAAGCGCACACTGGCGTGGTTCGTAGAAGATATAATTAAAAGAGTCAAAAGATACTAATGAATTTAGAGTTTTGTGTAAGCAACCTAGTGCTTTACACTGCCTCGTACGTAACGCGGTACAAGGACCTACACGGGTTCTACGAGGATACCTTCCTAGTCCATGGAAAAGTTACATTTCGGGTTGCATTTTTTAGAGGACGTAATTTAATTTTTTTAATATGTAGGGGGGTCAGTGTAAAGCTAAAACCAAGTTTGTGGGGTTGCCACCCTTGTCCCACGGCCGCCATCTTGAAAATAGGGGTTGGAATGGTTTTTACGATATATCTCTTAAACTATTTATTTGATAAAAAAAATTTGTTTACATTTTTTGTTGCAAATTAAATTGTCTACAACTTTGGTCTAGTAACTTTTTGTCGTAGAACTATAAATAAAAAAGTAATAAGCGAAAATATTCAGAAATTCGAAAAAAAATTTCTATTTTTTGAAACAACTTTTTTTTTATAATTTTTCGAAAAAATTATCTCTAATTATTTTTGTAGATCATTTCTTAAGGAACAACTTTTATACGCAACATTTTTTCATTAAGGCAATAGCTGAGGTTTTACAGCGCTCCGAAGTGAGTATTATTTTTCAGTACTTTTAACTATACCTATATTATACAATGTTTTTCAATGATTCGTACCGGTCAAGAATTATCCGGAAAATAGGAACATCAAAATTTGAGCAACTCTAAGTAAAGAAATCACTAAATAAAAAATTTGGATAAATAATATATTGGAAATAATAAAAAAAATTATTTGTAAAAAAAAAAAGATGATTTAAAATTTCGATAATAAAAGAGATAGTAATGTAAAAATTCAGTTACCAAAAAAAAATGAAATTATTTCAAAAAAGATAAGCATTGAATTAGAAAATTTAAAAACAAGATATCCGTGAAATTAGACAAACCATAAAACAAACACGTAAAATGACAGAGATTTAAAAAAAATGGAAAATAATAAATTTATACAAGTCAATGAAAAGACAATTGAAAAATTTAGAAATTTAGAAAAATAGACAGTTCTAATTATTTGTAAACTTAATGAAATGGATATCTCTAAACATAGACAAGTAAATTTAGATATCTTTATTTTTGGACATCTCTAAATATTTACAAATATAAATTCTTACAATTTATAACAATGATGATTAAAAACGTATTAATCATACGAAATAAGTGCTAAGAAATTTAAAATACAAAAGATAACTAAAAATTAATTAATTTTCTTTTAACTGCTGCTCGCGGAAGCTTACAGTTATTTTTGATCGATTGTCTTTTAATTATAAAATCACACCAAGATTTTGCTTTTAATCGTGGTAAAAAATATTTTTGAAGACCAGGAACTACCAACAGATTCTGTGACCGCTGCTCCAGGAAGTTGTAAAGCTATTTTTGACCAATTGTCCTGTAAAATATATACCTAGATTAAAAGCAAAATTTCTGTAGGTTTTTAAAATAAAAGGACAATCGATCGCAAAGAATTGTACAACTTCCTGGAGCAGTGGTCGCAGGAGCTGTTGGTAGTTCCGGGTTTTCGAAAATATTTTTTACCAAGATTAAATCAAAATTTCTGTGGGTTTTTAAAATTAAAGGACAATTGATTAAAAATAACTGCACAACTTTATGGAGCAGCGGTTACAGGATCTGTTGGCAGTTCTGGGTTCTTGAAAATATTTTTAACCAAAATTAAAAGCAAAACCTTGGTGTGTTTTTAAAATGAAAAGACAATCGATCAAAAATAACTATACAACTTCCTGAAGCAGCGGTCATAGGAAAATTAATTAATTTTTAGTTATCTTTTGTATTTTAAATTTCTTAGCGCTTATTTTGTATGATTACTACATTTTTAATCGTCTTTGTTCTAAGTTGTAAGAATTTATATTCGTAAATATTAAGAGATGTCAAAAATCAATCATATCTAAATTTACTGGTCTATGTTTAGAGATGTCTTTAGTGATTTCTTAACTTAAAGTTTCCCAAATTTTAATGTTTCTATTTTCCGTGAGTTTCTTGATCTGTACAATTCATTGAAAAGCATTGTACGTGTGTACCAATAATGTGTCATCAGTTATTGTTTTTTTTTTTTTTATTTTGTTATTATAATTTTTTTAATTATAAATTTAATGATATTGCAAAATTTACAATTAAAAAAATTATAATAACAAAATAAAAAAAAAGAACAATAACTGATCACACATTATTAGTACACACGTATAACATAGGTATAGTTAAGAGTACTGAAAAATAGTACTCACTACAGAGCGCTGTAAAACCTTAGCTATTGCCTCAATGAAAAAATGTTGCGTATAAAAGTTGTTCCTTAAGAAACGATCTACAAAAATGATCTGATTTAATTTTTTCGAAAAATGATAAAAAAAAAAGTTATTTCAAAAAATAGAAATTTTTTTGTCGAATTTTTGAATATTTTCACTTATAAATTTTTTATTTATAGTTCTACGATAAAAAGTTACACGGCTATAGTTGTAGAGAATTTAATTTGCAACAAAAAATGTAAACAAATTTTTTTTATCAAATAAATAGTTTAGAAGATATATATCTTAAAAACCATTTCAACCCGTATTTTCAAGATGGCGGCCGTGGGACAAGGCGACCCCACAAACTTAGTTTTAGCTTTCCATTGACCCCCCCTACACATCAAAAAAATAAAATTGCGTCCTCTAAAAAATGCAAGGTTAGGCATAAAAAATGTAACATTTCAATGGACTATTCGTCGTATTCTTTAATAAAAGACTGAACAAGTGATCCGTGGTGTTTGGAGGTTTTATACACCCGGATCGCGATTTTCGGAAGGGAGTTGAACTTTTTTATTGGTCTAAGAATGCAAATTTGGCAGAACGTGGACAGTACGTGGACAGTGTGCTTATTTCTTAATCGAGGTTCTGTCAGAGTGGTTGTCAAAATTTATAAAGTGCAAGCGCTGCACTTTTCGTCAAAGAAAAGAAACCGTGTGTGTTATATGAGGCAACGCCGGATATAACAAATGTCTATGTGGTTCGTCCTTGAGAGATGAGTCGGTATTCTGCTTTCGCTATGACGCTCTTATTATCACTGAAAATTGTGCCGTTCATCGCTCCATGAGCTCCCAGTTCCTCCAGGAATCTGTGTAGGAATATGGACTTCTTGGCCGCTTCAATCAGCGCCATGTATTCCGCTTTAGCCGTTGACAAAGCAACAATTTTTTGCTTTCTGGCCTGCCAGCTGATTGCAGCTCCGCTCAATTAAAATACTTATCCCGTGTAGAATTATCGATCTATGGTGCTACTAGCCCAGTTGGAATCTGCGTAGCCTTTCAGTTCATCTATTGGTCGTTGATAATGTAAGCAATACTTTGGAGTTCCTTTTAGTTATCTCAATTACCTACAATAATACCTTCCTCGCCGCTCCCCAATGGTGATCGCTTGGCTTGTCATTGAACTGAGCCAACACACTCACAGTGTGTGCGATGTCCGGTCTTGTGCCGACCGCTAGATACATCAATGACCCAACCAGTTCTCGATAAGGATATTTCTTGGTGGATTTTCCTGAGTTCGTGTTTCTTTCTAGTTTCGCTTCTGGGCTCGCTAGTGTATCTGAATCGTTGCAGCTATCCATCTGAAATTTACATAATATTTCGTAAATATATATTTTTTGACACAGCTTTATCCTATCCTTTTGGTCTATCTCGATGCCTAGACAATGTCTGGCTTCGTTGAGATCAGTTAGTTTCAACTCTCTATTTAATTTATTTGTCACGACGTTTAATAAGTCGTTGTTGTTAGTTATTGCCAGCATGTCATCAACGTCAACGGCGATTATTATTATGATTTCTTGATGAATCATCTTGAAAATGCATGGGTACGACGTTAGTAGTTGAAATCTCATTTTTTTCAATATACCATGTAGATAATTATACTACCTTTTACCTGACTGTTTTAGTCCGTATATCATTTTCTTTACATGCATTTTTGGTTTTCTTGCAACAATGCCTCTTGCATTTTTAGTACTGCTTTTAGCATTTCTGAATCACGTCTTTCACTGCGCACAATTTTATCCACGGCTTGAACTAGGAATTCTGGCAATTCCATGTATAGTTCCTCTTTAACGTCGCTATTTAGGTACGCTGTTTTCCGTCCTATTGTTGGACTTTTGCTTCTAATTCGACGGTTATCGCCATCAATAATCTAATGGATTTTAGTCTGGCTACGGGTGCAAATGGGTCGTGATAATCAAATCTAGTCGTTGCGTAAGACCTCTCGCCACTAGGCGAGCTTTACTCTGTTTGACTTTACCGTCCGCGACAAGCTTGATTTTTAGCACTGTTTTTGTTTCAATGACGTTCTTGTCTACTCGTCTACGATTTCCCAGGTTCCATACTCTAGATGTGATTTGACTTTCTTGGCTTTCATCCATTGGTCAGCATCAACCTCGTTGAAAGTGTCGCTTATTGTCACGTCTGTGTTGAGTGCCATCTGTTCGACGATATTTATTATTTCATCGTCGCTCTTCTCCTGGCTATCTGAGCTTTTTGGCTCTCTAGGTCTCTTTTCTACCTGAATCAATGACGAGTCTAGTGGTCTCTCCTAACCTCGAATAATGTCATCATTAAATACGTTGTCTTCGATGTTATCGTCTCTCGATGTTGGTGATCTGACGGTGGATGAACTATCAGTCCGGAATTCTTTCTGCAGTCTACGGCGACTCCCTGATCTTGCAAGTTTCGGTTTTGCTAGCAGTCTTTTAGGTTTTTCGATTGCTATATCAGCCTCTTTTTCTATTTTCTTCTCTTCGTCGTTTGTTTCCTCGCCGAATAAGGTCAAATCAACCTATACATAGGTCTCAACCTCAGATACACTTTGTGTCGCCTTTATAATTGGTTTTTCAGGAACTTGGTTTTTCTCTGGTCCTATCAATGAGTCCACGTAGTCCTTCGCTGGCTTTAAATTTTCGTCGAAACGCACGTCGCGGATTATCGACACCTTTCCACTGTTCAGACGTGCTCTGTACGTCTTTGATTGGTGATCGTAACCTATCAAACGCCCTGCGCTGGCTACTAGGTCCAATTTGCCGTGTCCCACACCCTTGTCTAGGATGTATGCTCTCGCGCCGAACACTCTCAGGTGTCTTAAGTCTGATCTTTTGCCATACCAAACTTCGTATGGTGTGTTTTTGCCGATACGCCTACTTGGGCAGCGATTTATTAAATAATTGACTGTGGCCACTGCTTCTGCCCAGTACGATTGAAGTAGTCCTGCCTTAATTAACATGCACCTGGCTGTGTCTAGTAGTGTTCTATTTTTTCTCTCTACTACTCCATTTTGCAAGAGCGTATACGGCGCTTACAATCTTTTCTGGATCCCTTCGCATTTCAAATATTTATTGAGCTCAGTATTACAGTATTCTCGGCCACTGTCTGTCTGCGAAAATTTTATCTTTCGGCCAGTAAAAGTTTCAACTATATTTTTATATTCGTTAAATTTTTCTAATACCTATGTTACGTTCTCGGAATTTCGCCCAAAATTAATTTTTTTATTATTATTCTCCGTAATTATGATCTTTAATATAAATTCTCCGAATGCACATTAAGAGATAGCCGTTGCTCAGCTGGTGGTTTTATCAGCTGCTGAGTAACGGAAATCTTGCGATAAGGCATCAGCAGAGAGTCACCGTGGCCGCGGATAGTCCTAACACCTTACGTCAATATGGGACCCGGGCCTCGATGACTCTCTCAGGGAGTAACCTGAGCTGCAAACATAACTTAAAAGCTGTTTGTAAAAACTAATCTGGAGCTAATTCGAATCAGTAGATCTTGAGACTCTCTAGTGCAGAGAGCTCCGTCTTCCGATTTGAATCTCTCCAGTTCCTAAACAAAAATAAATTCAACGATACTGAAAATATCGGTCCTTAACTCTGATTATGGGTGCGAGCGCTTAACAGCCGTTTCACTCATGAAACTCGTCGGCGAGAGCGCTAGCTAGCGTTCCGCCAGCCTAATCTTCCTTCAGGGTGAGCGCTTTACAGCGTTCCCCAGGTTCTTAATTCTTCGGCAAGAGCGCTAGCCAGCGTACCGCCAAAACCAAATTAGTTCCATCGATTCATGTCTTGACGACGTCGTTCACGCCGATCAGGTCGTTCGGTCCAAAGAGGCCGCCGTCGCTTAGCCCAACCGATCAATATATTCGTAGAATCACGGGCAGAAGTAGTGCGGGCGACCAAACCGTCATTGCACGTCGTCGATGACAAAATTCTGATTGAATCTCGATTGAAGGTAGTGCGGGTGGCTAAAGCTCCGGTGGGCGTTGTCGACGACGAAATCCTTCTAGAACCACGGGTGCGAGTAGTGAAGAACGAGAGGGACTCTCCATCATCGTAAATAATAACCGGCCTTCTTACTGGACGGATATCACCCGAAGCTGGAAAGTAGTCCCAGTAGAGGTTCCTGAGGTTAACCCTAAAGGTGTCATCCGATCAACGACTCCAGATACGGCTTCTATTCCGAGGAGTATTTCCGTAAGACGGGGTACGATACCTCCCCGCCCTTTGAAGCAAAACAGCTAGAAGCCAGCGGGGTTATCTGGGCCGATTTATGGGGCCTATAATGGTGAGTCTATAATACCAATGAAAAATAAAGTAAGCTCATCTGTGACGGCACGCCGGGGGTCAGTAGATCACTCACTGATGTCAAACCTGAATTTATCTCAATCCTTAATGTTAATTCCGCCACTGATAATTTAAGAGCGTATTAAAATTAACTTCCAAAAATCGAGTACGTCACACCTCACCTTTTGTTTTTAGAAAGTAGACCTCGCACCAAGTGCTGTGGTCATCGGCAAACGTCACCATGTACCTGGCTCCTTGGTTTGAATTTACCCTCATTGGCCCGCAGATATCTGAATGTACAATTTTTATCGTTGATTAGCTCCTCTCTACTCTTTCCGTGTATGGTCTAGATGACAGTTTTCCGCTACAGCAAACGTCGCATACGTCAATTTTTTCTTTTTGTGGTAAACGAATTCCGGTCGCTAGTTGCTCGTCAAACAATTTTCTTACTCCGTTTTGGTCTATATGAGCCAATCTCCTGTACCAGAGATTTAGTCAACTCCCAGCTGCTTCGTCGAGCTTCGACGGTCCTTCTGAGGTCTCTTTACCTGTTCGGGTAATGACTTTGGCTTGTTCGCTTTTATTTTTTCCAATAAAAAAGAGATCTTCAATATATTTTAGACGACGGGTCGAGTGCAAGGTGCGCTCAATGCGCGCTTACGACAGCGTAGGCATTGCTAAATATCCAACATTGATGTATCTAGAATATTCTAGAAAGTTCTGAAAATTTTTCAAATGATCTAGAAAATTTTAAAAATAAATGCGAATTATTACAATTGATCTGGAATGTTCTAGAAAGTTCTAAAAACGTCCTCATCAATCTTGAAAGTTTAAAAATATGTAATACTGTTAATTTTAAAACATGGCTGGTCTCGACTATTCGTATATTGTAATAAATTTTGCAGTCGAGAATAATTTATCTAAATTATTAATTGAATAATGACATACGATATGGGTCGAAAAAATACGCTCGTTACACACGGAGTGTAACCAACTCGAAGCCGTAGCTTATAAGCGTAGATGCTGCTTCAGATGCCTGTAGCTACAGAATTTACACCAAGTTGATAGCTTTCAAAACTACAAATAGCTAAATTTATTTAATTCGCGTAAGGAATATGGTCCAGGGCAAATCGTAGGTGGCGATACTCGTTGAAAGATAGATTCAGCTCCGACACAAAACCATCCGTTGCCGCGTACTGCTCCGCTAATCGCCTAGTATAGAAAAATAGAGCTAAATGGTCGTCAAAATACAAATATTAAAAAATTCAACTTAAAGTAAGTTTAATACTGCGTCCAATTCTCACCAATATACCACCTGGCTTGCAATAGGTACTCCTACTACTTCGATATGCTGTAAAGTTGTCCAGCGATGGTAGATTCCTCGTGGCTGCAGCTAGGCCGGTTACTAGATAGGGAACAAACGATTTAATCGAGGCGACCGACAAACCAAGATCTCCCTCGAACAATGAAAAGACCCTTTCCTCAACAAAATGGCCGACAACTCGAAATCTCGGGAGTACATGACATGCCAAGCGAAATTGTCCTGTATTTGCGTAATGTGATTTAATTATTGTACGACATACTCCTTGTTAACTCATAATCGGAGTCGTATCGTCCTAAGATAGTTTAAAATACCGTTATTGCTTAATAAACAATGAATATTAATGAAATACCGAACATTACGTTATAACACGGTGGAAAATAATTAATTATATTGTAATAAAAATATCAATTACAGAAGTATACATTATAAAGGTTGAACAAGGACTGATTGCACGCGGCTTCCGCGTACCTAAATTAGCATAGAAAGTGGGGACACGTTCTAGAGCCACTCTTAAACGATTTTCGTACTATGAACAATTATCACCTAATTTCTAATCTGACTTACATGTTATCAGCAATCGCCTATTATCAGGTGGTAAATTGGCGTTTACCTAATATGAGCCAACTGGCCACGTAGGATTTTATATCTGCAATAGCCTACAAAGTTCTTAAAACTTCTCGAATAATGTAGAAAATCCTGAAATGGTTGCAAATTATTAAAATGATCTGGAATGTTTTAGAAAACTCTAAAATGAGCGCAAACCATTGGAATTAATATAGAATATTGATCTAGAAAGTTTCAAAAATTTTTGGATCCATCTAGAAAGTTCTAAAATGAAAACTTCGATATTCGATTTGGAATGCCCTAGAATGTTCTTGAAATTTTTGGATATATCTAGAAAGTTTTAAAGTGAATTAAAATTATCATAATCGATTTAGAATATTCTAGGAAATTCTTGAAATTACTGAAATTATCTAAAAAATTATAAATTGCGTGCAAACTATTGTGATCAACTTAGAATATTTTAGAAAGTTCTAAAAAATTTTGGATTTATCTAGAAATTTCCGAAATATGTAAGACTGTTTATAGCGATTAGGAATGTTTCAAAAAGTTCTAAGAATTTCTGAAACGTTCTAGAATGTTTCAAAATAAGTCTAAATTATTACAATTGATCTGGAATGTTCTTAAATATCTTAAAATTTCCCAGAATGATCTAGAAAATTCTTTAATATGTGCGAACTACTACAATTGATCGGGAATGTTTTAGAAAGTTCTAAAAAATTCCTAGAATATTAGTAATTCCTAGTGTCTCAGCGACCCGAGTATTATTTTTTTATTTATTTAAAAAACGCGGGGGAGTTCAGCTTTCTAATTATTATTTTCGTAATTTACGAATTTTTTTCGCATAAAATGGAACAATAAAATTCCACTAGCAAATTACTTTCCACAATAGTTAAAAGAAAAGTCAGTGGACTATGAGTTCCCGTGTTATTTAAATTGGAAATGTAACTCGATGTCAGCATAGCTTAATTTGGTAATTAAGATCATATTTGTGTAAGAAGTTTTTTTTTAGATCAGAAACTAAAAATCTAGGGGGCTATAACGAAAAAAAAAATGAACATCAGAAATAACGGACGCCCTAGTATATATTCGTTGTTGTCCATCTCTATTTTCTAAGCAGTAATGTAGAAATACCTTTATAGTCACCCAAGTTGGAGGTGCAGCAGAAAATGATATAAAACAACGCGCTAAACACGTCTATCATGGGGTTGTTGTCGGGAACAATCTCTTTCGTAAGAAACCACTACGTAGACGTCCAGGTTGGTGGTGCATTCAGGAATAAGGTCTTGGATGAAGTGTTACTCAGTGTCAGAGGGGTCAACTGTCGCAAAACGGTTGGTGAAATAAAGTTATTTAGTTAAGCCGATTTATTGAGACTAATTTTGATGATTTTTTTGAGCGAATTCTCACGACTTTAAGTAATTTATTTTTTTTTCTGGTCTGGCCCCGGGACCAAGTCCGAAATCTGCTATGGTCTTCATAAACTTTTACAGATCGCGCAGAATCGTGAAGCGTTGCACATTTTTACACATAAAATAATGCTAAAAAGCTGAAAAGAGTAAGAGTTATGGACTAATTCTTACGTGAAGCGTTTCATATTCACGTAACAAGATTCAAATTGAAGTAGAAAGAGAAAAAGACTTTCCAATAGGATTTTATAGAAAAAGAGAAAAAATTCGAATACATTAGACTAGGATTCGAACCCAGAACCTTCTAAAGTCATGTCAGCTACTTTACCATTTGAGCTACCCGGTCTATACCAAATTTTCTTTGACTTTTTTCTATATTCATAGAGCCACAATGTCCATCGTATGATAAGCATTTTTACATATGAAATAATGCTGTGAAGCGAAATGATCGGTAAAACTGATCTTGAACACCCACTCTGTTTAACTTTATGGCATTATTTTATGTGTAAAAAGTGAATTGCGTGTATGAAAACATATTTGTATATCTTGACATCTTCTATTACTATGGACGCTGGTTGTGATGGACAAAAAAAGAATTCTGTATAAAAATCTACAAAACAATTGACCCGGCTGACTATTTCTGGAATATTTTGCTTTGTATTAGTTCGAAACATTTGAACAATTATCTAGTCAAAATTTTTGTGCTAATAGTTGTTTGAGACATTCTTTTTTTGGAAAATTTTCACTATGTAAAATATCTTATGCGCAATCGTTTTTAACTTACAGCTAAAATAATGGAAAATTTTTGAAAATCGGGAAGTTATTGGTTTTGTCCCGTTTTTCCTAAAAAGGGTCAACCGTTTTTCTATTTTTTTTTATTCCAAGTTACTGCTAACGATATTTCTTTACCTAATTTGTCACTTACAATATCGTTATAAGATCATAAGTTGGTAAATATTTCTTGCTATTACGATTATCACAGTCTAACTGTAGTGAAATTTTCGAATGCTTGCAGCCTGGCATAACAGAGAATAAGAAACACGGAATTTTTCAAGTAAGAAGTGTCACTGCATCACAATTAGCTACAGATTCACCAGAAAAAGTCAATGGAACTCATAATATCGTTCAAGGTAGCTATATAATTAAATAAGTTTTATGGAAAAGCAAGCAAACATTATTAGCTTACTCTAGTAGATGGTTCTTTGAACGACCTGATTACATTTCTCGTTTACTCATATATCATTGTGCTACAGCTATTGACGTGTAGCAGTGTAGAATTTTTACTAATTAAATTATAAAGATTTATGACTACATTAAAACAGGCAATTATAAATGTCAATATGTAATTCAGTGCTCGCCTTTAAAAATACTGAGTACATAAAGTATTGAAAACTTGGTACTTTAAGTCTGTCATGCATGTATTTGTTCGTGTCATCATTAACACCCTATTATCACTTGAAAACGATAAGAAAGTCATTTTATTCTGCTGAACATGAAATTAATTGATAAGCTCACTGATGCATAAGATGATTTTGATTATTTTGAATATCAGAGCAGTGAGGTAGATTTTAAGTTCGTCGAATCGACCACAATATCAAAACGTGATCACTGTCATGGTCATTGACGTTGATCAACGTAGTACAATTACGGGTATATAATATCGAATGCGTGACCATGTCAACATTTCTTAAGAGTAGTGTCGACTGTGTCAGATCATTGTCTCAGATAGTGATTTAGTGAATTTGGATTTTGATTTCACGTATAATAATATCTTACTATATCGCTAGGTCGGTATAGAATGATAAAAAAAAGCTTCTAATAAGTGCATCATAGGAAACAGTAAATAGCTGGCGAGTGAGGTTTCTCTGCGTGAGAATGGGCGTTAAGCATTGTTTTGAATTTCGTATCTCTCTCGGGTGATTGACTAATGGTAGTTGGTACCAATCGAAAATTATTAAGCATATATCATAAATCATTCACGACTATTTTCCTGAATGACCCCCCATGGAACTAAGATGAAGAAAAAACATGCAAAAGATACATTTCATTTTATATAACTCATATTAAATAAATATAAATATATATTATATTAAAAATGTGTTTAAATATGATTTACGTATGAATAAAATATAATCTCAATGCAGTACTTTGGACCGTCTTTGTATATATTTAATCTATTTTCGACAGAATAGAAAGAAGGAGAAAAATTTGGAAAACGGTTGACCCTGACGGCCATCCCTGCAACTTCCCGCTACTTTCGTAATTATGCGCTCGATATTGCACTTATTATATTTTTGAGCTCTTCGAGCTCAAAAATCTAATTTTCGTGTAGTTTTGAGCTCTCCGAGCTCAAAAGTTTGATAGGGGTTAATTAATTCAATATTTTTGGAATTTTCAAATCGAGATAACTTTTGAATGGATCAACCGATTTCCACACGGTTGACGGCATTCGAAGCAGATTCATCATCCTCATAAGTAATTTTCAGGTTTTAATCGATCAAACCAAAAATTTCAGAGTAACCCCGAAAAAACACTTTTTTCGGTTCTCTTTCGTTCACGATAACTCACGAAGGAATCAACCGATTTTGACCGGACTGGCGGCAATCGACGTGGTTTTTTGATGTTAAGAGCTAATTAGTTTTTGGAATTGATCAATAAAGCCGTTTGAATGTTATTCCAAAAAAACCACATTTCAAGAAATTTGTTTTTGTAGTTTTTTTACAATTTCTCAAAATCTACTTGTCCGAATCGGTTCAAATTTCAGGAAATCTAAGTTTGGTTAAGCCCTTTCGAATGGCACCAACCGCGATGAAATCGGTTAAGCCGTTCAAAAGTTATAAAAGGGTTACACACACACACACACACACACACACACACACACACACACACACACACACACACACACACACATACGGACATCATCGCGGGAATAGTCAGGGAAGCTTCCTAGGACCTCATAACGTCATGATCTGATGAGAACTCGATTTTCTAAAAACGGGATGAAACCAATAATTTCCCGATTTTTAAAAATTTTTAATTTTTTGAGCGGGAAGGTAACAATTATTAAATTATGTGTTTTATGTAAATATTTATATTTAATCACAATTTAATAAAAATCTACTAATTACACCGGCACACAAGAAAAATTAAGTACAATGTGCATTTGACCGGACCTACCTACGGGTACGAATTTTGGTCCGTTGAATCCGAATTCAAGGTCAGTTTGACCCCTATACCCTCGAAATTTCGAGAAAACTTCAAAAAACCGTAAAACCGAGAAAATTTCGAAAAAAACGTAAAAATGATGAAAATTGGCTGTTTTAATAATAAAAAAATGTTCTGGAACTAAACTAAGCCTAATTTTCATGTATATCGATCCGCTGAATATGAATCGAAACTTTATTGAGACCACGAGCCATTTTAAATGTGAAAAAGTCACACAAAACTCTCGAAAATTTCGACAGAATATAGTTTTTATAGTAAAAACACTTCTTTTGATCCAATTCATATAAAATTTTATATCTTTTTATGTCTTCAATTCGCATCTTAATTTTGTTTAGTCTATTCACCCTCAAAGCTGAAATAATTTAAAATAATTGCAAAAATTACCATTCATAACAGAAAAAAAAATTGATTAAACATGATTAAATGCCTAAAATAAATATTTTATAACGTAGATATATCAAATAACTTGAAATCTGTGGAAAGCCGAAGACATAAAAAGATAGAAAGAAATCATTTTCACGAATCCTAAACTTTCCTTCGCTTGTATCGCACTTTTTTATCTTTAAATGATCTTCGTAGTGGAACCTTCTTTCGTTTACGATTTTCTTTGGGTACTTCCCTTTTTAACATCCAACAAAAATCTGCCATCATATTATTGGTATCTACTCTCCATTTCACTCATGTCTTGGTGAAAACGTTCTCCCTGTTCTTCACTATAGTCTCCACAATTGTCAGGGAAGTAGTCAAGATGAGAATCTAAAAAGTGTCATTGGAGATTCATCAAACAACCAAAATTTTTGTAGTTTTCCAGCAATGCGTCGACTCAAGTGCTGTAATCCTCACTCCTGTTGTTTCCCAAAAAGTTTTGTGAAACATTTTTGAACCTTACACAAGCTGCGTTTTCTGTGTCGTTCATTGTTTCTTCAAAATTTGAATCCTCAAATAAAGATCGTATTCGGGGTCCATCAAAAATTTCCTCTTTCAATTTCGCATCACTTATTGCAGAGAACTTTCCTCTCAAGTACGCAAAATAATCAGCATCATTATTCAGAGCTTTCACGAACTGTTTTATGAGTCCCAACTTGATATGTGGTGGTGGCACCAAATATTTGAAAGACTGAATTAAGGGTGGTCGTATATCGTTATGGAAACCTGGATTTAATGTAGATCTTGATAGCTATTTTTTTTTTGACATAGTGATTTTTCCGGTCTCTGCTATCAAACAAACATAAATAGCAAGGATATTTGGTGAATCCCGCTTGCTGACCTAAAAGAAGTGTTGCAATTTTGAGATCTCCACAAATTTTCCAGTCATGCTCTGAATATTTCATTTTTTCTAATACAATCTGTGAATTTTCATAAGTTTCTTTCAGTTTTGTCGAATGAGCTATAGGAATCGGTGCAAATTCATTCCCAATATGAAGCAAAACAGCTTTAAGACTTCGTTTCGATGAATCGATATAAAGTCTCCACTCATCGTGGAGACTTTTGATCTTGTTGTTGTTTTTTCCACCGGGTTAATATCATGTTACATTAACTACAGATCGTATGTGGAACCCATGCGGAATCCAAATTAGTAATTTGGAGACCAAAACATTCTTCATAAGTTTGTTTGATCTTATTAGATAATGATCTTCGATTCCATTCCAAATGGAATTTTCCACACATGTAACAAAATGAATCAGGACTTTTGTGACACAGATGAGAATTACTTCTTATAATAGTATACTCTCTAGTAGCCAAGTTTCTTAATTCTGAAGAGCTGCTGTCGCTTGATGACGACGCCTGCAAGCCTGCTTTCTCACCATGACCAGACGCCAATACTGGGGATCCGACTCCCTGCATCATAAAGTACATCCCGTTAACCCAGGGACTCTGCCAGATGGTTCTGTTGCCCACCGTTACTACGTAGAGGTGCCCTCGTTACAGGCACAAGCAATTAAGTCTTCCAAAGTCAAAAACGAGAATAAAAAAACTAAAAAAATTAATTTTTTCGGAATTATCGACAGTTTTGTGTGATTTTTTCACATTTAAAATGGCTCGAGGTCTTTATAAAGTTTTGATTCGTATTCAGCGGATCGAAATACATGGAAATCACGCTTAGTTGAGTTCCAGAACATTTTTTTATTATTAAAACTGCCAATTTCCATCATTTTTACAGTTGTTTTGAAGTTTTGTCGAAATTTCGGTGCCGCGACTAGTCAACCGCGGACATTTCAACCGCGACAGTTCAACCGCGACATTTCAACCGACGACTTTTCAACCGAAGGATACTTCAACCGACGGACAATTCAACCGAAGGATACTTCAACCGACGGACAATTCAACCGCAAGACAATTCAACCGATGACAGTTTAACTGCAGTTTTCTAGATAAATTGATCACAAAAACCATGTTAAAAGGGCGCAACACAATTACTCGCATTTGTAATGGCCTATTAGTGAGTAAACACTCAAACAAACCATGTTAAAAGGGCGCAACACAATTACCCGCATTTGTAATGGCCTATTAGTGAGTAAACACACACAAAAACCATGTTAAAAGGGCGCAACACAATTACCCGCATTTGTGTTGGTATAAATAACACGATAACATTATTGTTATTATGAACGATGAACAAGAAAGTGTTTGAAAATCCCGCGTATTTGTTTTTATCGATATCGAACTGCTTGAGGTCGATAAAATGGTAAACTTTTTGGAGAAGCCAAATATTTATATTGGTGAGATTTTGGTATTTTCGCATTAGCTAGAGCATACTGTCCTAACCTTAAATATTTATTTTTTGAAGAGTGAATTTATTAATATCTTGAAGAATGAATTTATGTATATTTTGAAGAGTAAATTTATTAAAAATATACCTTGGTATTTTCGTATTAGCTAGAGCATATTGTCCTAACCTTAAATATTTATATTTTGAAGAGTTAATTTATTTATATTTAGACGAGTAAATTTATTAAAAATAAATAATAATATATTGTTAGTGTATAATTTTCGATTCAGTGAATTTATCATGCCGTTGAAGTTTATTAAATCGACAAAGGATGAAAAACAATTGTATGAAGATGGTTATTTATATAACTTTAAAAGTGAAAATAAAGATAGTTTCACATGGCGTTGTGTTTCATATCATTCCAGTTTACACTGCCCTGGAATAGTTCATACAGACACTCAGAGAACAACAGGTAATTTTAAATTTTGATATTTTTTTATATTTCTATTGTTATTTTTTTTTTATTAACGTGATGTTATTTTTAAATTTTAGGAAATGTCATCGGTATTCCACCAACTCATAATCATGCATCTGATGCTTCAAATATTGGTGTTAAAATTGTTATAAGTAAAATTAAAAAACGTGCTGCCAAATCTGATGATGTTCCTAGTGCAGTCGTTGGGTCTGCTCTTGCAGCAGTGTCTTCACCTATTGTTGCGCGGTTACCAAAAATGTCTTCACTTAACCGGGATGTTCAGCGAGCACGTAAAGTTAACGAGGTTAAGATTCCTACATCGGAATCACGCAAAGATTTGGTTATTCCTCATGAACTAACTATGACTGCTAAAGGTGATAAAATGTTGTTGCCTGATAGTGGAGGCAACCGATCTCGATTTATAATTATTGCAACTGCGAAAAAATTAACTACACTGGGTGAATGTCAGGAATGGGCTGGAGATGGAACATTTTCATCTGTTCCATCTATATTTAAGCAATTGTATACAATACATGGTCTTGTGAAAGGCAAATTACTTCCGTTGGTATATGTATTGATGCCCAATAAGAACGAGAACACATATTCAAATGTTCTACATGTGTTAAAAAATAATTTGCCGATTAATAATTTGAATCGTATGATGGTGGATTTTGAGCCAGCTTTTTTAAATGCCTTTCGATTATGCTTTCATGATGTAGAAATAGCTGGATGTCTTTTCCACTTTTCTCAATGTATTTGGAGACAACTGCAGTCTTTAGGACTACAAAAATCTTATAATAAAGATGTGAGGTTTGCATTGAATGTGAAGATGCTAATGGCTATTGCATTTGTGCCTACACACGATGTTATCGAAGCTTTTGAAGATTTAGTTCGAAGTCCATATTATGAGGAAAACGAAGTTGTTCTGGAACCATTGGTGAATTATTTTGAAAGGACTTGGATTGGAGTGCCTTCGCGAAGTGGAAAGCGTCGTTTAAAGCAATTTTTTTCAATTAATTTATGGAATTGTTATGAAGCCGTGCTTGGTGGCTTAATGAGGACAAATAATGCACTGGAAGGCTGGCATAATTCGTTCAACAGAAAAGTCCGAATTAATCATGCAACAATGTCAAAATATATTACTGTCATTAAAAATGAACAAACAATTACAGAAACTCTGTTAACACAATTGAACACCGGATTAAGTATTGCAGCTAAACGTAAAAAGGTCTACGCTGATATTGACTATCGGCTTAATAATATCGTTTCTGATTATAAATCGACAAATAAGCTACAGTATCTTCATGATATTGCGTGTGTTTTATCATTATAATTTATCATGATATTATTTCGTTATTTCGTTTTTTAATACACAACAAATAGTCAGAAATGTAGTTTTTTTTTGTATTTCAATATATGTAATAATAATAATAATAATAATAATAATAATAATAATAATAATAATAAGGTCTGTAGGCTAACAACGTAACCGGAGCAACGGGCCAACTACCCGT